>NW_020884937.1:1105193-1433965 GCF_003945725.1 Corapipo altera
TCCGCGCCCCCGCCGTTCCGCGCTCCCGCCGTTCCGCGCTCCCGCCGCGCGGGGGCGCAGCGCTCCCGGGGCTCCCGTGCGCGCCCCCGCCCCTGCGCGCGCGCGCTCCCCCTGCCGCCCGCCCTGCCCTTCCTTCCCTTCCTATCCCATCCCTTCCCTTCCCTTCCCTTCCCGTGCCGAATCTGCGGGCGCGGGCCCGTGCGGAAAGTGCCGCGCCGGGAGCCCGGCCGCGCTTTACCCCGGCCCCGATTTCATCATGCGGGGGGCGGGCGCCGCCGCCCCGCCTCCTCCTCCTCCTCCTCCTCCTCCCCCCCCCGCCCCCTCCTCCCGCTCATGCCGCTTCTCCGTAGCGCCCTGCCCGCCCTGCTGCGCCGCCTCGCCCGCCCGCTCCGCTCCGCCGCCCCCGCCATGGACGGCCCGCAGGCCGAGGCGCTGCTGGCGCCGCTCCGGACCGCGGTGCGGCAGCAGGTAACGCGGCCCGGCCGAGGGGCGCCGGGCGGGGCTGTGGGAGGTGCCCCCCGTGTGTCCCCCGCACCCCCGGGGTTTGCCCGCCCTGCCCAGGGGTCGCGGCGCATCCCTGAGCTCAGCACCCCCACCCCTCCCCACAGCGGGCACTGCGGGGTGCTGGGCGGTCCCCACGGGTGTGCCCGGGGGTCTCTGTCCGGGAGGGGTCCAGGGGGTGTCCCCGGGGTCTCTGTCCAGCGCTGGTCGCGGGTGAGGGTTCCCCGCTCAGCCCCGGGGGTCAGCGGGGCGGGGGCGTCGTGTTCGGGTCCCCCCCGGCCGGTCCTTTTCCCCCTCCCCGCAGGGCTGGGTCTGCCCGGCTGAGCTGGGTCTGCCCGGCTGAGCTGGCTCTCTGCTCAGCCCACCTGAGGTGTCCCCTCCCGGGCTGGCTGTGCCCGCTGTGCCCGAGCCAGCGCTCGCCGTGCCCTGGTTTACAGCCCTTCTCCGTGTAGAACAGCCCCCATATGTTTCCGCATCCCCTTGGGTGGTGGTGGGGGTCACACGGCGGTATGCCCTTTAGAGCTGAGTTTCTGTCGGGTTTTCGGAGGCAAATGACGTTCTTTAGAGTTGCATATTTGCCCGATGCAGTAAGGGAGGTTAATTCCTTTGCATATTTTCCATTTCATCATTCTCGTTTGTCTAGGTAGGTGCTGTCTCCTTTTAGCTGGGGCTGCATCACGTTCTCTTCCCGTCTCCCATCTTTAGCATCCTTCTTACCTGTGAAGGATTTGGTCGTCTTTCAATTTCCTGAGTAAATCTTGGTACCCTTTCTGTGACACTGATGGCAGTGGAGCTTGTGGAGTTCCCCTTCCTCCCTTCTTTACCTGTGCCCGTGTGTTCCCCATGTGCCTCCTTTAAGTGGCTGAATCCATATTATTCTCAGCTGCACGCACAGCTACGTGTGTGTCCCTTGTATCCGTGGATTTGTGCGTGTGTTTTCCCATTAAATGAGTGGATTTATGGCCCTCTAATTATGCCAGCACTTCAGTGAGTTTTTATTATGAATCACTGTACAGCATAATGCCTTGGCAAGGGAGCTTGTAAATAAAGCAATGATCTCTAGAACCAGCCAATTTATTTAGTTAAAATCCTGGGTGCTGTCATTTGCCTTTAAAGTATCGAGGCACCCCTTCTTTTCTGGGATTGAAACTGGAGTGTGGGGTGCCAAGGGAAGGTTTGTGGGTAAATTTGTGTAGCTGGGGCTGCCCATATTGTGTTGTACAGCTCACTGTAGTAATTCCCTGAGATGTTTGCCCAAGAGGGAAGGGAGAGGGAGTAACAAAGATTGGGGTAGTTGATACCTCTCCATGCGGGAGGCTGTGTCTGTCAGCTCCAGGAGAAGGAGTTTAATTAAACCTAGGGGACTCTCAGCCTATGGAGAGTGAGCAGCGTATCTTCCTGCAGCAGTGCCTGATGCAATAAGCTGCCGTGATCCAGGGGTGGATCCCTTTTCTGCTTTGCTGGTCTGTGGGACAAAGCTGCAGCAAAATTTGCCACATCGAGTGCTGCTGTGCACTCCTCCTCTGGGCTGGGCTCGGGATCGGAGCTTTAATTAGACCGAGTCCTGTCAGCAAACGTAATTATTTGCCTCAGTTGTGTGGTTTTTTTTTTTTCCCTCCTCCTTGTGTATGTCTGAGTGTGTCTTACTTATAGGTCAGGACAAAGAGTTGCTGTGTGCTGCTTTTGGATGCTCAGCAGTGAGCAGGGTGAGGGCTCTGTTGACTCAGCAGTAGCTGCTTTGCTGCTGCCTTGATGTTTTTCTGCTGCCGACCCCCTGGCTCAACAAAGGCACTTTGGACTTACTACTTTAAAAGAAAAAAAAAAAACAAAACACAAAACCAAAACCCCAGATCAGATCCCTCCCTCTGCCACGTTACCCAGGAATGGCAGTTGGAGTCCTGAGCCCCAGAGTGAAACTTTCACATTCGGGTGTAAGTAGTTAACAGGAAGGAAACAGCAGATTTGTTCTGTTCTTGTAGCCCACGGGGTTAAGGAGCCTGACAGGATTCTTATTTTTGCTTCTTCTCTTTGAGTGTGTTTGTTTTAATGCAGTGCTTGGAGACTTCCTTCTTTTATTAATAAAATTAGCCTTTGAACCCCTCGGTCTCTGAAGTACTTTTAGTTTCTCTAATCTGATTACAGAATGGCAATCAGTATATTCTCTTCTCTTTACTTTCTAAGTTACCTGTAATATTAATGTCAGGAAAGCTCTGAATTTAGGAAAAAGCTTGTATTATGGGAATATTGTAATCACTATGGATAGTGGTTTCTTTTTTCCTCTTTCCTTCTTCAGTGGAGAAGTGCAAGATGCAAGAAAAATGCTGAACTTGGAGCATCCCATTTTTAGAACGTCCCACTTGACATCTCTGTGCTTTTTCCTCCAGCTCCTTTGTCCTTCCCAGTAATTCAAGATAGATCTTGGTTTTGGTGATGAAGAGTGGACTCAAAGGAAGACTTTTAATTCATTTATCTCCTGGTTCAGTGACAAGCTGGGCATGGCTGCTGAGGATCATGCTCAGAAAAGAATGGTGATGTGTGTATAGGGGTTGAGCACTTCCCTGGTATGAAAGGGGGGAATCATCCCACAGGGCAGAGAGACCTTTGTGGAACTGTAACAAGGTGATGGTGGTTTGACTCAGGACAAGATCTTGGTGTAAACCCACTGCAGGGTTTTGCTGCTCTGAAATATTTAGGTTTTGATTTCTTTTCTTTCCAAGGGTATTTTTATTTTTCGTTGACTTTGTTCTTTCTCAAAGTTAGTGAACAGGTTTTAAAAATAATAACAGTTTTTACAGATCATGCAATGCCTTCCTTGCTCAGACATTAGGCTAAGAGTGTCTGTCTTCTGTGAGACCTTCTGAAAATCTGTGTCCTTACTGCTCTGTTTCAGTCAGACAGGACAGAGAAAAAGAAGTCTGAAATGGTCATAAGTTTTGAAGAAAAAGGAAGGGGTAGAAGGAAGAGAAGCCTTGTTACTGAGTGGGAGAGCACAAAGCCTGTGCTCACCATCTGAGAATCCACTTAGTGCATCCTCAAAGACATAAATCAGGAATTTGTGGAAATCCGCTGTACACAGAGGAGTATATTTACATGCTGAGGTTTAATAGCAGATCTGGGATTTCACAATAGTGGGAGGTGGTTGAATTTCTCTAATGATGTTTACTTCTGTGAACTCTCAAATGCATAAGTGTTTCTCACTTGCAGCCTCTGGAGACCTGTGTGGAGAGCGGGGAGGCCGGACAAAACCCTCCTTTTGGATTACCAGGGGAGCTGGAAGAAGGAGAGGTCTTCAAAGAATGAATCTATACATGGTTCTTTGTCTCTTTCTAGGGAGAGCTGGTAAGGAAGCTGAAGGAAGAGAAAGCTCCCCAGGTGGACATAGACAGAGCTGTAGCAGAGCTCAAAGCTCGGAAAAGGGTTCTAGAAGCAAAGGTGAGTCTGGAAATGAAATTTTCAGTCCCCCAGCCTTGTCTGAAAAGCCTTGAAATCTCTGCTTACTTCTCTTTTGCAGTATTGGTTTGGGCTAAACAGTTTCAGTAGGGTAGACTGTTTAAATCACTTCTGAAGTAGTTTGCAGGTTTCCAACTTTGTGGCAATTTCCTTCTCTATCTGTTACACTGCTTTCTTTTAGCATTAAGTCAGTGTGCAAACAAATAAATATGAGTTCGTATTGAGGTGGTCTGTAATCAAAGCTGAACTTGAGTGTATATGTCACTAGTCTTTGTTTGCTGTATAGATTTTTTTTGTGCACAGTGAGAGCACCTGCTGTTCACTGTAGTGAGTTTCTGTCTTCAGATTCTTTGTGCAGCCCTGAAATTCCCAGACTGGTGTGGAACATGTTTATTTAGAAATAATTTCCTTTGCTGCAGTTTAAGCAAAGTTTTGGGAGGCATTTCAAGTAGCCCATGGATTTCCTCAGCCTTAAAGAGAGGGGTGGATTGAAATTGTGTCCCCTTTTTTAAATGCAGTTGTGCTCTGAAAAGTCTCCATGCAAATGAGATGGCGGAACTTGAAGTTTGTTTTGCCTCTATATCAATAAACAAGTAAAATGCACTTCTTCATCCTGTGAGCTTTCCTCCCCTTTCCAGACTGAAACAACAGAAACTCTTGAAGCTGAAATACAGTCAGGTGTGCAGATTCACTCAGGAAACTGATTTGTGTTTCATATCAAAGTGATTGTAGCTGTGCTTTGGTGGTACTCTTAAAAATGAATGAATTAATAAATAAATGCACTGCTACTTGCAGCTGCCTTACTGTGAGAATGTGAGTGCACCTGAGAGCCCCACCTTTGTGTTGGGGCAATGCAGGATGCAGTGTGGAGGTGTGCTCAGCACTTACACAGTTTGTGTGGGCTGGCAATGCAGGAGTGACCTTGCAAAGGCAGCATCTGCCCTTGTGAGTGCAGCACTCCAGGATGGGAGTGCATCCCTCCTGATGGTGTTCCCAGCAAGGCAGCACAGTCACTTACACCTTTTGGGGGAGGCAGCACTGTGAGTGTTTGCTTTAGCAGCTGCTGGTGGTTTTCAGTCCTTGTGATTCCTACTTAAAGACAGCAGAACAGCTCTGAATCTGAATCTTTGAGCAGGGCAGAGCAGTTAGTGTTTAAAATTCCTTGGTTTATGTCCTGAAACCGTAAGTCAATAGATGATTCTGCTCCCATACAGGAGCAGAAGGCTAACACAGGCACTTCTGCCTGCTATTTATGAATATCTTTATGTTTTTAAACACATGCTTCTCTGACATCTGCACAGTTCAGGAACTATTCTCTTTAGGTAGCAGAGGGGGTCTGCAAAATTCCATACCTGCTCCAGTTACTGCTGTGCTGCTGCCATTCCTCCCTGCCAGTTCAGAACTGGGCTGTGTCACTGCTGCTCTCCTTCTGTCCCTCTCTGGGCAGAAACCATCCTGTGTTTTAGGAAACCCTGGTCACCCAAATGGGATTCTCTGCTTTTAGGCAGAGTCTGCCAGGTGGATTCCCATCCAGGTCCTGCTCTGGTATTTGCTGTCACGTGTGTTCTCTGTCTGTCTTTGACTCTTTCTGTCTCTCATGCAAAGTTATTCCTTGTCTTCTGCTAATCCATGGGAGCAGAAGAGGTACAGTGCTTTAAAATTACACCACGCTTATTTGTCTTTAAAGATGTTAAAAAAAGAAAAGTTTGAAATAAATGGACATACAATACTTTTAGTTACCAAAGAGCTGTTCAAAATGATGTTTTGAGACATCATCTGAATTTATTGAACCTCTTACCTTAACTGTGCTTTAAATTATCAAAACATCTTCCTTGGAGAAAATCTTTTGGGTTTGCTGACCTCACTCATAAATTTGCAAAAAATCATAGTTTTTCGGATAAAACAGTGAGTCTACTGTAAAACATTTTCACAGTATCTAGTCAGAGCATTAAGGCACTCTGTAACTAAATTTTCTGAGTGCAGGGGGGCATATTTATGAAATACATTTACATTTTGCAGATAGATATTCCCTGTACGAGTACCTAAATACACCCCTTTGTCAGAGCACAGCGATGAGGGTGCTTGTAACCTTCATAGTCAAAATTCTTTCATGTGAGGAGCACTTTACTGAAAGATTCATATATGCCAAAAGTTAGACATGTGTAGCCTGAACTGGTCGCTTGAAGCTCTTTTTATAGTCAGGAGAGGGAAATAGGTCAGAAGAATTGCTTTGGAAATTGGCATTTCTTTGCAGTGATTGTGAAGAAAGGTGAGGATAACTAGCCTGGGCTTAGCTGTCTGAAAGTTAGGTCATGAGTCCACCTCGAGTGTCTAAAGTGCTGCATTCAGACAATGATGTTCATAATTGAGCACTTGAATCCCAGCAGGACCATTGCTCCTTGGAAAATGAGCATGTTGGCAGGATACCTTTGCTTCAAAATGGTCTTTACAGACTTTTGAGTCATAGTGGTGAGTGGAGAGGATTTCCAGAGAGTTTGTCCTGCCAGAAACAGGAGCTACTCACTGATTTTGGTTTGCTTGGCTTACAGGAACTGGCCTTACAGCCCAAAGATGACATCGTGGACAGAGTTAAGATGGAAGACACTCTGAAAAGGAGATTTTTCTATGATCAAGCCTTTTCTATTTATGGAGGTTTGAAGAATTTTACATTTTATTCCCTTTAGGCTATTGTTCTGGTCTTTCTGGCTGGATGAAATGCTGTACTCGTGCAGTGTTATATTAATGCAACATAAAAGAATTTTTTTTTTTTAAGGTTGGCTTTTAACTTTCTTGTTTGAGTCTTGTAAGCCTTTCAAAAGTTCCCCCTTTCTGAAGTCTTTGGGCTGAAATTTTGTCTTTTCCTTTCTGAATGTAAATGAGTGGACTTCAGGGTGCATGTTCTGAGCATTTCAAACATTCATGTCTATTTGAGCTTTTCCTGGCAAGATAATCAGAGATTCACAGAATATTGTGAGTTGCAAGGGACCCACAAGGCTCATCAAGTCCAACTCTTAAGTGAGTGGCCCACATGGGGATCAATACTGCTCAAATCCACTGTGACCTTTAGAACCTGTTACCGTAGTGACCTTTGTCAATGAACTTTATGGCACAGGTGAATAAATGTGGCTGTTAAATCTCTTCAGATGGCTGATAGGAGCATCTCAGGGGGCAGCACAATGCCTGGATGGTTATTGCTCTTTCACCTAAGATACTAAAATAAACACTCTGGGTTGTTTTATTGGCTTTTTCTGTTCCCTTTTTTTTTTTGCTTTGTGGCTAAACTGCTGATTGGCAGATGTGTGTTATTACTGACCATAACATATTGCTTTGGCTTGTGCATGATCACTGCTTCTGTATTCAGATTCCTCCTTCAGAGAGCTTGCTCCCACAAAACTCTTCACTGAATATAATCTGCTGGTGGAGGGAGAGTGGATTTTAGAGTTGTTGGTTGCAGATATTTATCAGTTGCAGCTTCTACCACCCCAGTGCTCTGCAGCTGAACTGGGCTGATTTGTGTATGGGGTGGTCTGTGGGTGCTTCATATAGTTTATTTTCAGCCTTTATGTCATGGGTCTGGATAGAAAGAGCTCTCTGCAGTGAACCACATCCCATAGTCTGCTCAGCACAGGGAAGCTGAGTTGCTCAGATCGTGATGGAAACACTGAGGAGGGAGGACACCTGCTCCAAACAGTTCAGGCTCGTACAGTCTTGCACCAACCACACTTTTTTCTCTCTTTCTCTCTGCAGGTGTCAGTGGTCTGTATGACTTTGGGCCTGTTGGGTGTGCTTTGAAGAACAACATCATCCAAGCATGGAGACATCACTTTATTCAGGAAGAGCAGATCCTGGAGATTGACTGCACCATGCTCACACCAGAGCCAGTTCTGAAGTAAATATGAGTCTTTTTCTCTGCAGCACATCTTTTCTGGTCATAGTTGCTTTTTACTATTTAAAATTCAGTAAAATTACCCACAGGGATCATGAGATTGGGTCACCCAATTTCATACCTTGCTGCAGTGCAAAATTATTAGATCCCAGTGCACAGCTCAGTGTGAGAAGCTGTTGTTCCATAAATCAGGGGAAACAGCAGTACTCATGTCTGACAATGTCTCCTAGCAGTCCCATTAGGTAAGAGATTGTCATTATTCTATTTTTCTAAGAGTTGAAGAAGACAAAATAATGGATTAGGTGGCTTGCCTAAACCTGGGGCACCTGTGTCCTAGTTTAGGACAGTGGCCTGACCATCCTTCCCTCCTCTGTGGAGGGGTGGCCCCATGCAATGTGTTAACTGAGCTCTGAATGCAAATGATGCTTCTGTAACCCTGGGGATCAAAGGCCTCTCTTTATCCACAGACCAGGTAGAGGGACCATCTTTCCAGGGTGAGAACAGAGTTCAGACTCTGGACCCTTTCACCTACGTGTCTCCACTAAGACCACCATAGGTTTGCTTAATATGTCAGGAGCTTTTGAACTCAGACCTGAGCCGAGTCAATTGTGTTGCTTTGTGTGGGTTGTGGTGTAACAGGCAGAAGCTTTCATGGATCCCTGGTTTAAAATACTGAGAATCTGTCCCCCTGAATTACTGGTTGCTCCTCACAACTGCAGCTATGTCTTGTTTTGATCACAATGCATTTCCTAAAGGCACTAAGTGTCATCTTAAGATTTAAGATTTAGGTGTGTTGATACTTCTCACAGATCAGATTTTCTGCGGGATGGTGCTGTTTGACGTGACTCTTTAATCTGAAGCAGGACTGAGCCTGCAGTTTGAGTGTGTAGTTTGGAGGATAATGGTCTGTCCACTGGGATCACACAGTACCTGGGGCTGTCTGGTGACAGTTGTCATGTTCATTTTTTTTTTTTTTTTGTATCATTTCTTCTAGGACTTCTGGCCATGTAGACAAGTTTGCTGACTTCATGGTGAAAGATGTGAAAAACGGGGAATGTTTTCGTGCCGATCATCTCTTGAAAGGTTTGACTTTGTTCCAAGACTGGGTGGGCTTCCAGTGTGCAAACATTGGAAATGAGACTCCTCCTCAAGATAGGCCCTGTGGGTATAGCCAGTCTTTCATACTTGTGTCTGTAGTTAGATAATCATACCACGCTGAAGATCCCATAAGTTCTGTGAGTGTCTTAAATGAGGTCCAGGATCTCTAGTGAAAACATAGTTGTATCCCTTTTTGTGAAATCCAGTGTCATCAGGCCCTAAAAGATTACTGTGGAGAGCCCCCTGTATAACAAGATTACTGTTCTTTACTGTATTCTGGTCTTGGTTTTCTTGAGTTTCAGTTGCTTTTTATTCGGTACTCAGAAATTATTTAATGATGATATAAAGAGTTAGAGCATGTTTTTCCCATGCAAAGGCCTATTACACTGCAGTTGCTGACTGATGTGTGTACCTTAGAAATAGACCTCAGGTATTTCTTATGTCTGCAAAGCCCTCACACTTTTTTCTAATTATTGGTGAAAATTTGTTTGAAAACAAACGAGAAAATGACGCCAGTCTTAGAAATAAAAAACCTATTTGAAAACTTTTTCACTTAAGGCTCCATTGTGAAAGGGAGGATTGTTCTGCTTTCTGTTTAAGTAGTTTGTGCTCTCTAGTTTTTGAGCCCTTTCCTTGGAAGTTAAGCACGTGGAACGAGCTGTATTGGCACTAAGGCAGTTTTCATAATGCTCATTTAGAATTATTTTTTTTTTTTTTAGTTAAAAAAACCTCAAAAGGAGCCCATCAAACCTCTGCCTCCTTTGCTGAACAGCCTCATAAACAAGCGTGTCCCTGTCTGTTCTGCAGCCCATCCGTGCTGAACAGCCACCTGCTGTCACTGCCACACTGAACTGTTACTGACTAAAAAGTCAAACTGCTTTTTTCAAACAAGAGTGGGAAGGCTTGGCATCACTGCCTGCCTTTGTGTCTCCCAGAGGATGTTGTGCTGTGCAGTGGAATGCAGTCTGACCCCACTGTACCAACTCCCTACGTGCCTCTGTGTGTTGGGATAAAATTAGCCTTGCTGGCTCAGAATCACACATTGCCTTTAATTTCTGTCTGTATAGAAAGGAAACAAGGAGAAAGGGACTGCAAAGCCATTGCTGGGGTTTAAGGAAATAATATTGGAAAGAAACTAGATAAGGACCTGTTGCTTTCCCTCTGGCACATCAATACAGTTGAACTGTAGACCACCATTGCCCTGATGACATTAGTGGAATTACCCCAATGGACACTGTCAAGACAAGTTATGGACATACACCTGTGCTGGAGGATCCTCCTGATTTGTCAGGCTTTAGAGTGGGGTCAGTGATGGAGTTTCAATATTAACTCATGACCTGCTTTTGTTACAGCTCACCTGCAAAAGCTGATGTCTGACAAGAAGTGCACGGCAGAGAAAAAGGCAGAAATGGAAAATGTTCTAACACAGGTAGGTGCCTGCAGGAGGAGGTGGATGCTTCAGGGAGGTGTGTGTGACAGGGGAAGTTCAATGCAGAGTCCAGAGGCAGTGTCCCTTTTCTGTTCCTGAGGATGCTCAGAAGTGTTGACCTCAGAGATACATGTTGGGCTTTGCATGCTCACAAATACTGAAAACTTACTTGTTAATAAATGCTGTGAGCTTGCTGGTTAATCACATCTCCCTCCTACTGTTTTGGAGAGTTATTGCTATTGTATTAGTCTCTTGAGTGTTGGATTGGTAGGCCTGAAGCTCAGTCTTTGGAGCTGGCCTGCTCTGTTCCACTTCACACCCTGGCACAAAGCCTTTAGCTTTGTCAATCCCTCACTGCTGGATTGTCATGCAAAGGAACAGAGATGGATGAGAAGTTTTGTCAGGGTTTTCTGAATCAGCTTAGCACTGAATTGGTGTGTTTTGAAGTTGTCTCAGCTTTGAAGCCCTTGAGATTTGTTCCTCTGTCTCTGTCACCCTGCACAGATCTTTCCTGTGTTTACCGTGAGAATAGTCGGTGCTCAGGCTGACATTCCAGAGCAGCTGCACAGACATTTGCCTTTCTTCTTTTCCATTTGTTTTTCTTACTTTCTTTTAAACGTTTGCTCTCATGACTTCTAGGAGAAATGCTTCCAGAGCTATGCACAGAGTGAATGCTTTCTTCCAGAAAGAGAAACTTTTTTTGCTGGTGGTTTGCGTCACTGAGCAGCTGTCATTAGGATTTCCATACTATAAAGCTGAACACTGACCATCCTTTAGGGAAATCTCTCTATTAATAAACTCTTTTTATATTCTGTCTCTCTGATACATGAAGTATCATGACAATTTTTTTGAGCTCGTTTGATTTTTAAACTTGAGTGTTAAATTATTGCTGCTATGTTCAGTATAGATACTGTGAAGTACTAGAACTGCATTTAAAGGTACATATGCAAAAAACTGGTACATAAACGAACAAAACAATACCAGAAATCATGTTCTTGTGCAGATAGGTTGTAATTAGATCAGTGGTTCTACTACTGCTTGATTTCCAGGGTAAAGGGAAAGTAGGTTCCTTGAAGGGGCTGGTGTTATCCCACTCGTTAAAGAGTCTGGTCATTACCAAGTTATTTTTAGAGCAGATGGAAAATCTCTCACCAAGAAGCCTTGAGCTTCAGATTGGCTCTATTTAGCTGAAATGCAGAGCAGCTCTGAAAGAGCATCTAATGTGTAGCTTGAATATTGTGTTTCATGCAGCAGAAGAAAGAGAAATTAATGCGAACAAAGCCCTGCAGAAATTTTAGCTTTCTTCTCCCTCATTGCTCTATTTTTTTGTTCCCAACTCAGAGCTCCCCATGTTTTAGCTGAAGCTGTTTAAAAGAAGCTTCTGGTGGGTGGTGGTGCAGTCCCAGTGACTTTTCTTCTGCTTTACACCCACTCTTGTGCTCAGACTTCCTGTGCTTTAACTGAATCCTGGACCTCTATTACTAAAATGGGTTTGCAAATGTGCAGAGTATTCTTTTGTCACTGTCTCAAGCTTTAGCTTGCTTGAAAATTTATGTTAAATGGGCATATTGTTTTGAGCAGGTGATTCAGAGCTGTGGATCATGCTCAGTAAAAGATGAAGGGGACATTATTGATTCCTGTTATCTTGTCTAGTAATTAAAATTATTGTCTTGTGTTTTGCTATTAGTTGGACAATTATGGCCAGCAAGAACTTGCAGATCTCTTTGTGAACTACAATGTGAAGTCACCTGTCACTGGGAATGACCTGTCCCCTCCTGTTTCTTTCAATCTAATGTTCAAGACCTCCATTGGGCCTGGAGGGAACATGCCTGGGTAGGTACTAATCTCCTTCTGATCATACTCTCCCTGCTTTACATATCACTTGGAATAAAAATGAAGTGTCTTTAGTAACCTTCCCCTGCCTTTCAGCCCCAGCCTTCTCTGGCAGTTTATCATTCCTTATGCTCTTGGTAAAAGGCAGGAGAAACAAGAGGCTGTTGCAGAATCATGAAAATACTTGAAGCACCCAGAACATGTGGATCCCAGCTGTGCCTTTGCTGGTTGGAGTAGTTTCCATAGAGCCAGTTAACGCTGGGCCTGTAGTTGTCAGTGGCTTCTTGGCTGTAGAAAACCTACTTCAGGGTACCTGTTTGAGGATGAGGTTACTGGTTGGATCCAGTGGTAGCATAATTCACATGTGTAATTCACCCTGGTTACAGGGTGATCCAGTGGTAGCATAATTCACATGTGTAAGAGTGTAGGGGTTGTTGTCCTGAGCTGGGATCTCTGAAACTAAAACCAAAACCTTCACTGAAGAGTAGTGAATATAATTCTTGCTGCCTGTGCTCTGGAATGGGATAAAAGCTACGTGTTGTATGTGTTCTCCAGTGTAGTATGATAAATAGTCTGGGTAGGTTGTATTGTCTGAGGAGGTCACAAATCACTGTAGGGGTTGTAGGGGCCTTAACACTGAACCCCCTCAGTGCTGTAGTCATGGTTTGCCTCCAAAATCCATGTTTGTAAGAAGGCTGGTGCAGCACAGGCATACATAGGAAAGGCAGGGAGGCTGCATTCCCTGTGACCTTGATGTCACTGGCCACTGTATTTCATTCAAAACCCCTTTTTCCATTCCATGCTCGCATCTCAAAACCAGCCAAGTCATCCAGTTTACTTTTGAGAGTAACTGTGGAGTGCAGTGTTTGGGCTACAGCTGATGCTGGGTGTTTTTCCTCCTCTTCAGTCTATTGCTTCATTGCTTTGTGTCTGGAATTAAGACTCAAGAGAGAAAGTACCACCTTTAAGTTTGGTAGTAACTGTGTTTTTCTGTAATCCCTGCTTTCCCCACCCACCCTTTTACCTTCCTGATTTTTCCTCTCCCCCATTTCCTTTCAGCTACCTGAGGCCAGAAACTGCACAGGGAATATTCCTCAACTTCAAGCGTCTCCTGGAGTTTAACCAAGGCAAACTGCCTTTTGCTGCTGCCCAGATTGGAAATTCCTTCAGAAATGAAATCTCACCCCGCTCCGGCCTTATCAGAGTGAGGTACTGCAAAACTTCCTCTTTCAGCAGCAGGGTACCAGGGAGCTGATGGCACCTCCCTTTTGTTCCAGTGTTGGCACAGGATTGTTTCACTTCAGTGCTTTCTCCCAGAGGAATCCTGATTATGGCCCTAGTGAGTCTTGGGGTTCACAGAGGAACTCCTAGTTAGGTTTTAAGTACAGAATTCTATCTTAATGGCTTGTGAGAAGTAAAATCTGAAATAGTTGTCGTATTAGAAATAAACTCTGAGTGACAGAATTTGGCCTCCATCATAGTCTGAACGAATCATGTTAAAGGTAGCTGTGTTCTCTACTGGACTTTGCTTGTTTAATTATGTTCATGCAATATACTTTAAAACTGAAATCAAAATGTGGTTGGCCTTGCAGCAATATTTCCTTCTTTCAGTCCTGCAGATTCTGCAGTTCTACAGGTTGTTACAGAGAGGAAGTTGTGAGATAACCTGACTCAGGACCTGTGTTTGTGTCACAAGATCAGTCGATCAGGAAAGCTCAGGTTTATTGAGAATTCCTTTCAGTTCCATCTCTGGATAAAAGTGATTGTTGCATTTTGTTAGTGATAATCTCTGTATTTTAACTGAACTATTCTGATTGGTAATCTCTTCCATATAGTCTGAAACAAGAGCTGCCATGCACAGCCAGTACGTGTTATAAACTTGGTGATGGATTAATGTGGGGCCACAAATGTCACTGAGGGGCAGTGGCATTGTTAACATGAAGGGAACTCTTTGGAATTTTCTCAGTCCTCCTGTTCTCTTTTGCACATCTGGAAATGAGAACTTTTCTCATTGGAATAATTTTCAGTCAAATATAAATGATACGCTTGTGGCACATTTATTGGAGACTGTTATTGTGCAGTCACAGCAAATTAGATCCTGATGGCTGTGATTTACATTTAATTATTACCTAGAGCTTTTTTAAAGGTTCTTGATAATGAACTAATTCAATGGAAAGTGATTTCAAGAAAGAAGGCTCGGAATCAATCTATGAGTATAGATGTATTAAAGACAAGTTCTTAAAACAGACTGCACACCGTTGCTGAGTGTAGCAGTTCCATTACCTTCAGGAAATTATCACCTCACCTGGTTATTTTTGGCACCTCTGACATGAGTTAAGGCTGCTGAATTAATCAGTGGATTAGTCTTCATTGACCTTGTAGGGAACAAATACTTGTACTGTGAGCATCACAGCAGTCTGGAAAAAGTCTCCAGAGAACTTCTGGAAGCGTTTCCAAAGGTGGTATTCCCTGCTCTGATTCACCCTGGTGTTAACCATGGCCTGGAGACATCTAGATGAATTAGTAGAAAGTTTTATTAGGAATTTGAAGATGAAACTAAATCCAGGGGGATTAGACTGGTTCATGTTCCAATCTGTACATTGTCTTGGCTCTGGGTTTGTGTAAGCTTTTAAACCACTGGCTTGCTTGTGAGAGGCTGAAGCACAATGACTTACTAGAGGGGCTGTGGCTAATGCTAAAATACTTAATACACGTTTGTTTGTTTTCACAGGGAATTCACCATGGCGGAAATTGAGCACTTTGTGGATCCCAGCGAGAAAAACCACCCCAAGTTTCAGAACGTGGCAGATCTCAACATCCTGCTGTACTCGGCCAAGGCCCAGGTCAGCGGGCAGTCTGCCCACGTGATGCGGCTGGGAGACGCTGTCCAACAGGTAACCTTCCTCTTGCAAGCACCTGCAGCTTTGGAATATTGCTCCCAAGGCCGAGTTTACAGACTGTTGTGTTGGTGCCAGCTGGGGTTTGCTCCCAGATTTAAGAGCAGGTTCTCTTCAGGGAATCAGCGTCACTGAGATCCAAGCGTGGCCCTTGTAACCAGTAAGGAAAGGATGTGGGTGGTGCTGGGATAGTGGTTAGAGGTTAAGCTCCCCTCTTAGCTTGTGGCAAGGAATATTAATACCAACCCTACCTGGGAATCTCAATACTCAGCTGCTGACCCCATCAATACAAGGCTTGCACATTGAGGTTTCACTACCTGATTCATCCAGTTATGAATGGGTAGGTTTTCCAACCCCCTCTGCCCCAGCCCCCCAAAACCCCAATTAAAAAAAAAAGCCAAATAAAAAAAGCACCAAAACACTGCCCCCCAAAACCTAAACAAACCAAAAAACCTTAAAACTAAAAAAAAAAAAAACAACAAAACAAAACAAAAGAACACCATCCCCCTATTTTATTACAGCTTTGAGCTGTAGGGTGCAGCTGCTGTAGTGCCAGTGACTGCACTGCTGCACACAATGGGGCATTTACAAGTAGGTGATCTTCACCTACTTGTGAGTGATGAGTGAGTGATGAGTCTCAATACTCAACAGACTCAAAGAACAATAACTGTTTGTTCAGATAGTGCCAGTGGCAAGAGGTGGATTTGAAAAGATGTAATAGTTTCAGGGGAGACACAGTACTTCACCACAGGCAGGGGCAGGAGGTTCTGTCTGTAACGTGTCGGGTCATCTGCAGAGGCACAACAAATCATGGCATTGCTTCCTTAGGAATTAATGTGAGTCTTTTCTTCCCACTTTTTCCCTCTCCAGGGTGTGATCAATAACTCCGTTCTCGGTTACTTCATTGGCAGAATCTACCTCTTCCTTACAAAGGTCGGCGTGTCCTCGGAGAAGCTGCGCTTCCGACAGCACATGGAGAATGAGATGGCTCATTATGCCTGTGACTGCTGGGATGCAGAGTCCAAAACATCCTATGTAAGTGGCAAAGGGAAAACAGCTCTCCCCGTGCAGATCTGGTTTATTTCTTGCTTCTTAAAAATTAAGGCTGGCAGTCTGATGTGTCTGTCCAGTCCCACGTTGGCCTGAACACACTTAGTGCAGTGGAAATATTCTGAATCCAGGGCTAAGGGAACTGGTCAGCTCCCTGCAGTGCACTTGCATTAAGTTTATGAACTGTTCATGCTGCTTTTGTAGGTCCAGACTCCTTTGCTGGAGCCTGAAGTAGCCTGGGGACATTTCACTGGTTGAAATCCATCTGGAATGAAAGGAAACAGAGTCCTAGTGCTTTCCAAAGACTTCAACCCCTGTAACAGCAGTGGGGAAGAATTTGTTTTGCTAGAGGCATTACTCCAGGGCAGATTTCTTCCTGCCTGAATGCTTGGTCTTCCTTTTCCTCTTCCAAGCTGTGAGAAATGAGTTCACTCCTGCCAGTTCAGACAGCTGGTGCTGGGAGAAAAATTCCTAAAGATTTTTTTTATCATCTTCCTGCTGAGTCATTGAAAGCTTTTTGGTTCAGGCCTTGTTGAGTGCTTATTCTCTTGTACTGTTGGTTGGACTTAGGCTTACCACTAGGGATGTTTTGTTACAGCTCTTTAGAGGAATAGCAGCCAGTGAAGTTGTACCAAACTGAAGGTTAGAAAAAAACCTCCTGCATTTCAGATGGGTGATTTGTCTTCCTGTAGAAAAGACCTGAAGAAACAACTGGAATGGCTTCCTCTGAATGTCCATAACTGACTTCTCTAAGTTCACAGCCTCTCTTCCCAGCGTGCCCAAAACTGGACATGTGTGAGCCACACCATGTAAATAAGATTATTAAACTTTGCAAGCCTTGTCATGGATCAGGACAACCCTCACAGAGCAGTGTGTCCTAACCCAGAAGTGAGCACATCAATCCCGGGGCGTGACAAAATCACCTTGTGAACTGGACCCCGCTTTGGTTTGTCACTTAACTCTACCAAAAATGTTTATACCAACTTGCAGAACTCAGTAGGAAGAAGAGAACTGCTCTGAGTAGCTTAAAATCTTTTCTATAAAGTTATTGTGTAGAATAGTTTGGGTTAAGGAATCTTAAAAGATCCAATGCCCCTTCCATGGGCAGGGACACCTTCCACTAGCCCAGGTTGCTCCAAGCCCCGTCCAACCTGGCCTTGAACACTCCCAGGGATGGGGCAGCCACAGCTTCCCTGGGCAACCTGTGCCAGGGCCTCCCCACCCTCACAGGGAAGAATTTCTTCCTAATATGCAATCCAACCCTGCCCTCTGTCAGTTTGAATCTATTCCCCCTTGTCCTGTCACTCCATGCCCTTGTCAAAAGTTCCTCTCCAACTCTCCTGTAGTCCCTTTAGGTACTGGAAGGGATTCTAAGGTCTCCCTGGAGCCTTCCCTTCTCCAGACTGGACAACCACATAAACCTGGATTTTGTGTTTTCTCAGAAGTACCTGTAGTACCCTAGTGGTTTAATTTGTGTAAAAATTCCTCAAGATGTTCTGGAACACCACAATTTTTCAAGCACAGGAATTTCTTCTGTTCACACACCCTTCCTGACACCCTGCTATGTCACTGCAGGCTGGAAAACCACACAGCATCTGGCTGCCTGTGTGCCCACATTGATGTGACAGAGTGAATGGGGAGCAGCTGAGGAGCCTTTTCTTATACAGGATTGTCTTTTAGAAAATCCAGAGGGAGGTTGTATTTGCTGCAATTATTAGAAAGCTTCGTCAATTCTGTGTGAATGGCGATGAGATTCCTCCTTGCCAAACATGCTGAAATGTTGAAAGGAGAGCTTCCCTTGCATGTGATCTGTGTCCTACCAGCTTGTAAGCCAGGCTTTTGGCCATTCTGATGTGGCTGGTTCCCTGCTGTCTGTTCCATGCTTGGGAGCAGGGAACACCCTGGGGCCATGATGTCTGTGTGCCTGTGGCATGTGAGTGACAGGGCTGTGTGCTCTGGCCCCAGCCCCGAGCTGTTGGCACAGGGCTGTGCTCTGCCAAGCCATGTGGAAAACCTGGCCCTGAACACAGGCACTGGTTACATGACTGATTGTTTCCTCTGGAAACAAATGGAATCACTCAAATGAAGGGACAACTAGTGAGCGAGGGCTGCTTATTGTAACAGAGCTAATTATGTAGAAAAAACAGTCATGGGAGCAGGGAGGGCTTAGGGGTGAATAAACATATTTGATGGTTAAGTGGGCAAAAAAGTGAGTTGGTGAAAGCCTCCACTTCTGTTTTTCCAGGGTTGGATTGAGATCGTTGGCTGTGCTGATCGCTCCTGCTATGACCTTTCCTGCCATGCCCGCGCCACCAAAGTCCCTCTTATAGCTGAGAAGCTTCTCAAAGAACCTATATCCTTTCAGAATAAACCAAATTCTCTTGAAGTGAGAAGTGATTTGATGTTTTGGGGAGCTGCATAGCTCTAATTAAAGTTACATCTGTAACTTTAGCGAGGAAACCTGGAACTACAGAGCAGCATCACTTTGGGAAGTAACCTGCAAAGATTTGAGCTTGTGGGTACTTTTTATTGTTCCTTTCCTCTCTTGGAGGGAAATTCCTTAATCCAGAGGAGGAGGAGATTTGTTTGTGTTGTGTAGCAATTAGCTTTGACATAATGAAAGAACCAGGCCCTGCTTTCTGTCCTCACAGGCTCCTTAACTGCCTTGTACAGAACAGTCAACGTTGTTCAGTTTGAGGCAAATAAGGGAGCCATTGGCAAAGCTTATAAGAAGGATGCAAAGGTGGTGATGGAATACCTTTCCATGTGTGACGAGTGTTACATCACCGAGATGGAGCAGCTGCTCAACGAGAAAGGGTGAGCTGGCTGTGTGTTTGTGTGTGGTACCTTCCTCTGACACCTCTGCTGTGGGTTCTTAAAGTGCTGCTGGATTTATTTGAGCCTCCTGAAACCAGCTTCCTCGTGAGAGCAGGCTGTGTGGATCGTCTGAAATGTTTTGGTGCTGTCCCTTCCACTAGTCATTGCTGGTCATCCATCAATATATGCCATGGTGTATGCACATTAATCAAATATTTATTTGTGTGGGAATGAGCTTTAGCAGGATCATCCCAGGAAAGAGAGACTTCAGTGAAATGGCGAGTGTTTACCAGCTTCCCTGCTCTGGTTTGAGGGTTGACCAGGACTGCCAGATGGTTTTAAACTTCAGTTTTAAAATTAGTAAAATAATTCTGTGATTAATGGAACATAGTTAATGGAAAATACTTAAATGAGAACCAAAACTTGTGTGAGTATCCTCCAGTGTTCACTAAGCTGCTTTAGGACCTCTTGCAGCCTTTGACTTACTGAGGCAGGAATTTGTGTGTTTTTCCTTAACCTGGCTGCCTGCATTCCTAACACACGCAGAACTGAAAATATAAGAGGTCTTTACAGTTGTCAAATTTGCCTGAAGCAGGTCAACAGCTGTATATGTTATGGGAAAGCTAATAGTGCAGTAATAAAAAAATCAACTTCATTTCCTGCCTGAAACAGTACAAGCTGTAGGATTAATGAATATGCTCCAAAATGGTAACATTTACATTTTTCTTTTTTTCCCTGAGCTAAGATTGATTTCATTTGCATCTCTATGAGTGTGGAAGTGTAGAAAAGCAGCAGAGAAACCACTGCAGGATATGGTGTACACACATCAGACCCGGGAGGAAGTGAATTTAGTCCATCCTGAATCTCACTGAAACGATTCAATAGATGAGTTACAAGCAATATCCTGGTTTTATTGATAGTGAAGTCTGCAGCCAGTGCCTGCTTTGTGTTCCTCTCTTTTTCTTTTCAGTGTATGTGCTTCATCCTGAGAGTTTTCCATTTCCTAATTGAGTTTGCATCAGGCTGTTAACCACAACTAAGTTCACTGTGATTATGAAAATGGTTGCTTTTAATGTACATGTAGTAATTTTATTATTAATGCAAATTTCTCTTAATGGGTGTGCTACATGTTTCTTTCATCTCTGGGGTTTGCCCTGGCTTCTGTCATCCCACTCTTACTGTCAACCAACTGATGCAATTAAGGAAATACAACTTGTTTGTTTATTATTGTAGCTTTTAAGTGACCTCTCTTTCTTTTGCAGGGAATTCACTGTTGAAACTGAAGGGAAAACTTTTAAAATAACAAAGGACATGGTTACTGTGAAGAGATTTCAGAAAACATTACATGGTAAATTTGTATCTTTGTTGTTTGATCATCAACAATAAGAGGCAGATCAAGATACACTTTGAATGTGATACACATTATTAGTGGGTTTATCCTGTTAATATTGTATCACAGCATAGGAAAAATGCCAAATGTAATTTCCTTGAAATCTGACTGTTTGAGTTGGAAAGCTTTCACACAGCAGTGGGATTTCAGTGACCATTGATTTGGGCCTGTTTCCCAGCTTGTTGCCTGGTCTGGTCACCCATTAATAGACTTTGAGTGAGGTATTATAGCCACACTGCTCCAGTTGCATATTCCAGGATTTGTGAGGTCCCCTGTGGTGCTGTGAACCAGCTGTTGCAGTGATGGAGGATCTGGGAAGGTTTGGGAGCTTTCAGCTCGGTGTCCATTGCGGTGCAGCAGATGGGCTGTGACAGGCTGCTGGAAGGGCTCCCTGCAGAGCCCTGTGCTCAGGGCTCCTCTTGTCACTCTGCTGCCTGGAGCCAGGTCCCCTGGCATCTGCCAGCCCTCCAGGCTGCCCTCCTGACCAGACTCTGCCAGCTCACAAGTCCAGTCAGCTCCTCTGGTAGTGGATAATCACACCAGCTTTGCTCAGTGACGGCATCTCCACAGAGCTTTTGTCCCGGTATGGGAAATGAGGGTAATTTTCCAAAGTGCACCCATTTAGTTCCTCAAAGATTTGTCTTTCCAGCCAGCTCTGTAAGCACCTCACCCAAGGTCATTTGGGAAGCTTTTGACAGAGCTGGAGACTGAGGTAGAGTTTTCCCCAGCTCGTAGTGTAACTAGTGGATCATCCTGCCCCAGGCTGAGAACGCAAGTGCTTGTGGGAGGGAGTAGAGTAACTTGTGCAGAATATATTTGTTCTTGCAGCTGCTGAGCCACTGAGATGTCCAGATGCCTTTCAGTCAGCATATGCTACTGCTGTGCCAGGCTTTGCTTTATCACAGCTTCAAAGAAGGAGTCAAAGTTGTTGATGAGGGCCAGCAAGTAGAACCCCAGCTGCTGGTTTTCCTTTAGATTTGAACATTTGGCAGTTTGCCTGCTGTCTGCAAACAGAAGGGAAACGTAGTTTCCCTCTCTTTTGTCTTGAAAATGGGTTGGTCAATGCACAGATAAAACAAGATCATCCTGTGCTGTGTCCTGCTCTGGGGTCCCCAATATAAAAGGATATGGACCTGCTGGAGTGTGTCCAGAGGAGGCCACAGAGATGCTCCAAGGGCTGGAGCACCTCTGCTCTGGAGACAGACTGAGAGAGATTGTTCAGCCTGGAAAAGAGAAGGTTTTAGGGAGACGTGAGAGCCTCTTCCAGTGCCTAAAGGGGCTCTAAGAGAGCTGGAGATGGACTTTGGAGAAAGGCATGGAGTGATGGGACAAGGGGTAATGGCTTTAAATTGAAGGAGGGCGGGTTTAGGCTAGATATTAGAAATTCTTTACTGAGAGGGTGCTGAGGCACTTGAACAGGTTTCCCAGAGCAGTAGTGATTGCCCCATCCCTGGAAGTGTCCAAGGCCAGGTTGGACAGGGCTTGGAGTAACCTGGGCTAGTGGAAGATGTCCCTTTCCGTGGCAGGGGGTTGGAACAAGATGGTTACGTTCCCTTCCAACCCAAACCATTCTAGGATTCTGTGATTTTATGATTAATGTGTGCATACAGGCATCTAATGCTCTTTTTAAGGTGTAGGGGATGGGAATCACAGACCTGCTCCTCAACTAATCATTACCTTAATTTGGGGGGGCATTCTCAAGTAAATCAGTTCCCATAAAGATCATCTAGTTACAAACTCTTCAGCAAGGTGGAAGTTCCACCCTGGGTTGGGTGCTTAATTGAGAGGACTGTTCTGTCACAGAGAGTGGGAGGCCAGTTGGGATGCAGTTATGGAGAGCTGGATCCTACCCTTGATCTTCAGGAGCAGATGATGCCTGTTTCTTCTCCAACAGCAATCAGCTTTTTGTAAAGAGCTGCTCTTTCTGGTCAGGGCAGCTGTCCCTGAGCTCCTTTCATACACAGAAGGGAGAAGGGGGGAAAAGCCTCTGATGAACAGGTGGCAAAGACTGGAGAGAATGACGGGTGCATAGTAACAGCACATCACATCTGCTGAGGGGTTTTGCGAACACAAGCTGGTTTATCCTTGTTCTTTCCCTCGTGATACATTGCAAGGGGATGGAGAGTAGGGAGGGTGTCATTACCCTGCCATAATCCAGGCTGTTTGGCATGGCTTTAGTCTGTGCCAAACAGCAACCCCAGACAATGCCTGGACATGGTTTGTGGCTTGGTGTGGAGCAGGGACTGTTCCCAGTGAACAGTTTGGATGAGGTTTTGCTGTTGTGAAGTGGAAGAGGGTTTATCTGCATGGATGAAAGTTGTGCAGTGTTATTTGCTCTTGGGGTCCTCAGTTGTTTTTTTACAGCCTAAATACATCCTGTACATGGACTAAGTCCAAATCTCTATTTCAGGTAAATACCTGAATATAGAGCAGAAATGTTTAACCTTTTATTTCCATGTGCTCAGATACAGGTAATCAGAACTTCTGAGCAGAAAGACAGCATCAGTAACCACATTTTTTTCTGTGTATAAATCCATGTTTAATGATGATGTGTGTTATTTTATGTTCCAGTGGAAGAAATCGTCCCAAATGTAATTGAACCCTCCTTTGGTATTGGAAGGATCATGTACACAGTGTTTGAACACACATTCCGCATCCGGGAAGGAGACGAACAGAGAACGGTGAGCTTTCCTGCAGCTGGGCCTCAGCTTAAACCACCTGCAAGCACTTGCCTTTCCCTGACATGCAGGGAAAGAGCTAAAATAAGAGGGCACAATACCCAGTGGAGATGGGAGAGCCCAGGTGTGGGCTGTAGGGTTGCTGTTTTTGCCAGCGTACGTGTCATTTTTACATGCGCCCTCAGAGCATTCTGGGGCCGTGTGTGCATGAGGCTCCCACTGTGTTACTGCCAAGGGGGTGAGAAATTCCTCCTTCTGGATTCACACTTGGCAGTGTCCCATTGCTCAGAGAAAGGCATCTCTTCAGTGTTTAATTTCCTTTCTTTCTGCTGCTTTTCCTGGAATCGTAGTTCCATGCAGCAAGGCAGACAATGGACTAACTGTTTCCTCAGTGCCCTGTGAAATTCAACCTCCTCTGATTCTGAGCAACCCTAAAACCTTGGCCTGAAGCTTTGCTGTAGCAGGGGCCAGTGTGTGTTACATCCAGAGCACCAGCCTCTTCCAGACAGTGCCCAAATGTGATGCTCTGTGCCCTTGCTGGTGGCCCATGGGAAGCTGGCTGGAAATCTGACACTGGTTCTTTTTCATTGTTTCTGGCTGCTAGACTGTGGTAAAGAAATGTAACAGTGCTCCTTCATGTGCTACAGGATGTGATACAGTTATGAGTGGGGGAAACGAGGTTCAGGAGCCCAGAGTTGGGACACAGTTGACTTTCAATCCCAAACTGCTCATGAAATATATTAGACTTAACTGCTCTTCTAATACCCATTTACTTTCTGTGTAGTGTAGGCTGCTCTATGTTCTGGTACGTCTCATATGCATAACTTCTGTCCCTTTGAGGCCTTGCTGATTGCCAGGAAAAATTTTATTATTTTCCCTCACTTTTGGCACATTTTTGTTTTCTGAGGGTGTCTGTGGAGGGTGCTAAAAGCATTTGAGCTGCGTATGCTTCATGTGCGTGGAGTCTCTCAAACAGGGTGTTTGGTTTAGACTGTGCATAAGAATAAATCTCCTGGAAAGACCCCTCTGCCCTTCATTTTTCTGTAATTCAGATGAGGTTAAATTTTTTCAGGAGGGCTCTGGTAGACCTCTTTTGACGGGAAGTAACATTTAGCTTCAGGAGATAAGGAGGGATGGAGGACAGCTGGAGAAAACCAGTCCTTCAGTGGTGTGAGCTGCTACTGCTGGGCCCTGAATGCTGATGTCTTAAGAGAAGGCCACTGACTCCCCTGGAGCAATCACCCTGCCTCCAGCCTCAGTCAGAGCTTATTCTCACCTCCTAAGAGTCTGACCTAACGATTAAACTTGTATTTATTTGTGCTTTTTCTCTTTTTCCTTAGTTCTTCAGCTTCCCAGCTGTTGTGGCACCGTTCAAGTGCTCCGTTCTTCCTCTGAGCCAGAATCAGGAATTCATGCCTTTTGTCAAGGAATTATGTAAGTGTGTTAAGCACTGTGGGTCTGATGGGGATGTGCACTGGGAGGAGAGGGAGAAAATTGCATTGGGAGAAAATATAGGGATAAAATAGCGGTGGGAACCCATGGCTCTCACACATGCAAAGGGAACATTGTTTAGCTAAAGCAGCTGAGTTGGTTGGTATCTGTAAGCTTTGAGTATCCATCAAACTCTTCATCTTCCCTCAAAACACCCAACACCATGATCTTTCCTGTGTTGGTTTGCAGTGTAAAAGACATTTCTTTTTTTCCTGCTATGTCAAAAATAAATCTTTCCCGCTGCTTGGAAGAAGCTGTCTGGAGCAGTGGGGGGGGTTGTATGTTATTTCTTTTATTATTAAAGTTTTCTTTGCTTTTATTGGCCAGCTAATTTATTGACTCTGTTGCAGAGCTGCTGAGCCTCCAACCATTCTGTAAAACTGCCTGCTGGTAGTGGGCATCATGATGAAGGATAGGAGCCATAAAAAATGGAATACATGAAGGAACAGGGATTGCATGTCAGACAGTTGGCACCAGTTCTGCCTGGGACCTTGTCTCCCTGTGCTGAACATCCCCCAGCACACATGAGGCTGGTGTGGTTTGGAGTTAAAGCAGAGTTGTGGGACTGTAGTCTTGACAGAGACCGAGACACTGGATATTCTGTCAAAGTAAAATTGAGGGTCTGTGATGCTGCTTGAAACCGGGACACATGGAGCCCCCCTTCAGGTAGCGCCGTGAGGATACAGGAGGCCTGTACCAGGGTTGTGTTGCCTGCTGAGCGTGTAACGAATCCTGGTGATCCCCCTTGTCTTCCTTGCAGCTGAAGCACTCACCAGGAACGGCATCTCTCACAAGGTGGATGACTCCTCGGGCTCCATCGGCCGGCGCTACGCCAGGACTGACGAGATCGGAGTGGCCTTCGGGATCACCATTGACTTCGACACCGTGAACCGGACGCCTCACACGGCCACCCTGCGGGACCGCGACTCCATGCGCCAGATCCGCGCCGAGGTGAGGGGCAGGGGGCGGGTTTGGCTGCTGGCAGAGCCAGGTGTGTTCCTGATGGGCTTGGGGAGGACATTACCTGCTGTTCCTGAGCCAGCAGTGGTGCTCTTGTGGGAGCTGCCTCCAGCTCTGCAGGTGATTTAGCTGTGCTGAGAAATCCCTGGTGCAGAGACACTGGTCAGACGGAAGATACAGGCCCTGCTGATGAAATGAGGAGAAGCTTTTGTTTTTCTTGAATGCAGAAGTGTTGATCTTACCTGAAAGCCATGCTTGTGCTGATTGCACTGCTCTTTAGAGTGGCTCTTTAGGAGTGAAGGCTGCTGAGTAGAAGCATTAGCTGGGTTGTGTCTGGTTTTCAAAAGCAGGGCTCCTCTGAATCCACAGGCACCAGAAGACAGATCTTTCCTTGCTCTTTGCCTTACAACTTCCTTCCTGCTGGTGTTGCCTGTGCAGCATCAGAGAAGCTGATGAACCATTCCTCAGAAGCCACACCTGCCCCAAGTGTGCTCTGGTGGTGTGGCCGTAGTGCTGGAATGGCAAACCTCCCTGTGGTGGTGTCTGCCTGTGAGCAGAACTGCTCAGAGCTGTGGATGGGCAGTCTTGAGGGTTTTGGTGTTTTTCTTCTCTCACTGGTGCCCTTCTCTCCTTGGCCAGTTTGGTTCCTGAAGGAGGAGGAGATGGTGCTCACCTGTGAGGCTGAGTTGTGGCTTTGCTCTGTACAGAAGCACCTGGGGCTGCTGAGCTGGCAGGGGGTTTGGCTCAGTGCTGGTTCCTCAGGGCACCCACCTCTCTCTGTATCCACCTGGGTGAGCTCTCACTGCCCAGCACCAGAGATGAGACTTTGTTTTCCTTCAATTCCTGCAAATTTTCTGGTTTCTGGCTGATACTTTACACCATGACAGTGGGCTGTGGGGAGTGAAGAAAAGGTTGGCAGCTTATTCTGTGCTGGTCTTACAGTAAATAAGGCTTGGCTAAATCCTGGCTTACAGCACCTTTTGGTTGTGTGTATTGAATTTTTTTCCCTTCCAGAACTCTAGCACAACATTACCAGGGATGAACCTTGCTGTGGTCCACCACAGTGACAGTTCATGGATCACCCTGATAACTGAGATAACACAGTCTGTCATTTAAGATGTTCTAACTAATGGTTTTCTCCCCAGAAATGATCCTCCAGGAAATGCCTTTTACCTCTTCTGTTGCTGATGTAAAAACTACCCACATTCTCCCAAATACCCAACAGAGCAGCTTGATTTTGTTGACTTTGTGTTTCTTATGTCTTTGTGGCTTTGCCTGCAGATCTCTGAACTCCCTGCCATCATCCGTGACCTGGCCAACGGTTATCTCACCTGGGCTGATGTTGAGGCAAAGTATCCACAGTTTGAGGGACAAGAGACTGGCAAAAAGGACACAATAGAGGAATAAAGAAAAGGACCTTAAGTGAAATCCTGTCAAATGTCCTCTTTTTACTGGTCATGTTAATATGAAATAAACTTACTGTGTATTATTCGAAGCTGCATTGTTGGTGCACACAGGGACTATTTGGGTTTTTTTCTTTTCCTCGATTGCTGCCCGGATTTAACTTTAACAACTGAAATAATTGCAGTCTGAGTTGAAGGTGTTATGAATAAAAACGCCATTATCTATGCCTGCTTCTCTGTGTTCCTGCAGCCGTGTACTTTCTTCAGAATTACTTTTTTCCTCCTCTTTTTTTTCCCTCCAGCTTAGGGCTGTGGATGTTACAGGCTCATTGCAGCCCCTCAAGAAGCCAGGATCATACAGGGTTTCATCTGGATTAAGATCTCTTTGGACTCTTGTGCAAGATAGTACCAGTTGCTTGGCCTCGTGTCCATGATCAGATGTCAGTCCTTCCTTCACCACTGCACTGTGCTTCAGGCAGCCACCTTCAGAGATGGGCTCAGTGCTTTCTTTTGGCTGCAGGTGTTTGATAGCTGCTTCTGCAGAACTGGGAGCATTTGTATGTGGGAGAGCGGAGAGGGGATGCAAAATCTTCTGCTAGTACTTGCTCCAGCTTGCTGTGGTTGGTTTGTTTGGCTGAGGGAGCTGGCAGGGTAATTTTTTTCATGAAATGCCTTCTGACAGCAAGGACTGAAACCAGAGACTGCCCTGTGCAGGTGGGAAGAGAGCCAGGTACCCTTGGACTTCCCTGAGCACTGGGGGAATCCAAACCTGTGTGCTGTCAGATTGCTGCAGCCAAAAATGGCACCTTGCTGTTTGGGGACCACTAAACCCTGCCTGGCCTGGACCAGGTAGGAGAGGCCTCACATCTGCTTGTCTTTCAGGCTGTCATCCCACTGAGAAGTGGAGAAGCAAGGTCTTGTCTCCTTCCATGTCATTTCATCCTTCTCAGCTGCCCTCCAGCCCTTGGAGAGGGTGCTGGTACTGCCACCACAGGGATTTCTATCCCTGGGCTAGAAGCATCTTCAGAGGGTAGGGAAGTGTTCTCCTCTAAGCTTTTTCTTGGGTGTAAACACCCTTTTAAAGACAGGTTAGAAAATGTGAATCCCATAATGGTTTTGGATTGAAAGAGACCTTAAAGACCATTCAGTTCCATCCCCTGCCATGGACAGGAACACCTTCCACTATCCCAGCTTGCTCCAAGCCCCGTCCAACCTGATCTTGAACATTTCCAGGGATGGGGCATCCACAGTTTCTCTGGGCAATGCGTTCCAGTGTCTCAGCACCCTACCCTGATAACTGAGGATGGATCCCAACCTTTCCTCACCTCTGGTGTAAATCAGGCCTTTGGCTCTGTCAGCTGCAGGTACATTGATCCCCTCTGGGAAGCATTAGCTGTGTCAGCCCCTTGAATAGGTGAGTTTGACACTCAGCAAGGAAAGGCTTGAAAAAAGGATGCGGAAGAGGATGCTTGAAAATATCACTGGATTTGTGTGACTGGAAGCTGCTTTCTCTGTGCTAGAGGCTGATGCCTTCTCCAGACTGGCAGGCAAACAGCAATTACTGACTGTTTCTGAGTAATTTCCTTTAATTTTAGCCAAAGTTCTGCAGAAGAAGATGGACCAGGGGCATTGGAGAGGGAGGGGCAGACAAAGGCACAGAGGATGGGGGATTCACCGTGCCCCTAAATCACTGTGCTGCTGATTTTGTTTTGTTTTGCTGGGCTTGGCTGCATGAATTCCTCCAGATGGTGACAGCAGGCATGTGGTCACTGCTTTCTGTCATCCTTTTCCTCCTTGAACTGCATCCTGGAATTAACTGCTTTATATATATGGAATTAACTGTTTTATGGGTCTGTCTTGTGCTTCAAAGAGATGCCTGACCTGGAGCAGGGCAAGTGCACCAGGGCGTTTCTTCAGCCTGGAGCTGCTCCAAGGAGCAGTGGTGTGTGGGCCAAGGAGATGAACACCTGTGGATCCCTGCCAGGGCCTTTTGCAGCCCCAGTTTCTCTTGTGCTGGGGGTGAGTGAAGGTCATGATCTTGGCAAATACCCCAGGATGGACAGAGCTAATGTAATGAATCAGGCCTGGTTATTAATTTGAGTGAAACACAGAGTGGACAAGCCACAGTGCCTGTGTGCCAGGTGCTGTGCAAACCTAGCCATGGGCAGGGAAAGGGCTTCCAAAGTGGTTTAGGCTGTCCCTGCTTTTGAGGAATCCCTGGAATGACATGAGTTTTAAGCTACACCACAGGACCTTCCTACCTCCAAGCATGTGTCAGACCTGCTCCCTCCCAGATGCTCCAGCTGCCCACCTTTTTGAAGAGTCAGGTCAACTCCTCTTCGTCCATCTCCCAGCTGCTGATGATGTCCAGGCTTGAAAAAGGTAATTAAACACCCCCACACTGCCAGCAGATGCAGCAGTACCATGTCCTTCATAGAAGAACACAGAAAACTTTGCAGTGACTGGGAAAGTTCACAGTGAGTGGGAAACCATCACCAGGGAACTAATTAGACAGCAAATTGTGAATTGGCTTCACCACTTGGCCTTCAAGGAGGAGTGTTAGCCCAGGATGCAGGTAAGCTGTGCGTGGGGTTTGTAGTTAAAAACCTTGTTATTTAAAGTATAAAACAAGCTCTGGAACCAGCTGCATGATGTTAAATTTGTTCAAGTGGAGACCAGACCAATGCTGACCACAAGCAAAGTGCTCCTGCTGTTGTGGAGGGCAAGGGATGAGGAGGATTTTGGATGAGGTGAAACGTGAAGCCCTGCCCTGCTGGTGGTTGTGGTGCCCCAGCCTTGCCCAGCATCTGTGGGCAGCTGAGCTGCTCCATACCCTTCTTAGCCCATGTTGATAGGGGATGTAACCAGCTGAACAAACATGTTCTAATATGCACTTGGTTTCCAAAAAGTCAATTGCTCACCTGTGTTTTAAACAAATAAAAAGTCTGGGACATGTCTGAGGATATAATTAAATGCTTTAGTGCAGTTCTCCCCAGGACAGTGCAGATTTTACCTGCTTCTCCAGCACTCCAAAGCAGCTGTATTCCAGGTTTTACCTGTGTCTGTGCTGGCTGCTGGGAGCTGCACCCCTCAGCTCATGGGTGCAGAATAACTGGGTGCTGTGCCTTTGACCAGCACTCAGTCATGCAGCAATCTTCAAACTCCTTCAAAGATAACTGCAAAAAATAGCTCAGACAGGCTGTCTGATGCCACTCTGCCTAAACCCACCCTGGGAGGGCTCTGCCCTTTGTTCCTGGTGCTCAGGCACTGAGGAGCTGATGGGAGCTGAGCAGGGTGCACCTTTCAGCCAGCAGCTCCTGCTTCCCAGAAGAGGGTGCTGTCAGGCAGAAAATAGCAAGTGGAAGAAAGTTATTTAGGTTCTGAAACTGTTTTATTTTTAACTCCAGTGGGTGTTTTCAGTTGTGCTGCAGCCCTGAACCTCCAACACTGTGTTGCTCTAATGCTTTTTGTTAGTTCAATGGCTGAAAATGCTCTTGCAGGCTGGATTTTAACGCAGGTGAGGCAATGAGCCCATGATAGTCTAAGAAATGTAGTTCATAATAGTTCATCTTCAGAGGGGATGCATAGGCTGGTGCCTAGAATGAATCACGGAATGGTTTGGGTTGGAAGGGGCCTTAAAGATCATCTCATTCCAACCTCTCTGCCATGGGCAGGAACACCTTCCATTAGGCCAGGTTGCCCAGAGACCCATTCAACCCTCCAAAGTGTGGATGGTTGTAGCCCCTGGTGCAGCCTCTGTGATCAGCAGTCTGGGGTGTGATTTGTCTCAGTCTCAAGAGGGCTTTGCAAACAGGTCTCATGAAAGCTCTGGTTTTGCTCTGGGATGCTGTGGAGGGGAGCACAGCTGATGTCTGAAGGTGGTAACATGAACCTTCCCTTGCTGGCGTGTTGCAAAAATCCCCCTGGACAGAAAATAAAAGCTGAAGGTGATGGGCTTGTCCTAACAAAGACAGCTCCAACAGATGTACTTTGGAAACTCAGCTTAAACCTTCTTGATCCCTTATCTTTGCTGTGACCTGCAATTCACCCTCTGCTCCATACAGGCAGAGTATAGTATTTATAAGCAGGGGCTGCTGAACCTCAGTCCAGCTCCTCATCGCTCTGCCACACTCATTTCCATTTTCCTATCCAAGCTGATCGTGTAATGTTCCCCTTTCTGCTGTAATCTGCAGACATCTCCCTGCAAGGGGTGGAAGAACATTTGCTCATTTGTTGCATCAAGCTAAGAAAACTGAAAAGTGCTGGCAAAGCCCACTGGTCTTTTCTAAGTTACTATAGAACCATTAGGTTGGAAATGACATCAAGTCCAACCATGACACTGCCAAGTCCACCACTAAACCATGTCTCTGAACACCACATCTACACACCCTTTGAACACTGCCAGGGATGGTGCTTCTACCACTTCCCTGGGCAGCCTGTTCCAATGCTTGATGGCCCTTTTGATGAAGAATTTTTTCCTAATATCTGATCCAAACGTCCCCTGGTGCAACTTGAGGCCATTTCCTCTCATCCTATAATTTGTTACCTGGGAGAAGAGACCAACCCCACCTGGCTACAATCTCCTTTTGGGGAGTTGTAGAGAGTGATAAGGTCCTTTTCTCCAGGCTAAACACCCCCAGCTCCCTCAGCTGGTCCTCATCAGACTTATGCTTCAGACCCTTCCCCTTCTCTGGACATGCTCCAGCCCCTCAGTATCTCCACTTGCATCACCAGGACTCTGGCTGTGGATTCAGACACTATTTAGGATCATCACCACATTTAGGAAGTGTATGCAGAAGAGGATTAAAAAAGAAAGGTTAATTTTCTCTTCTAATACAAGAAGTGGTGAATAATTAATAAAATTAGCAGGTGACAGCTTTGAAATAGGTCCTCAAAGATCACTATGTGTTTGTGCCTTTCTTCCTCTCTTTGCTTTGCATCTTCTGGTGGCTGTTGGCTGGTCTCGCCCTTGTTCTCTCACTCCATGCCCTTTTAAAAAGTGCCTCACCTGCTCTCTGGGAGACCCTTTAGGCACTGGAAGGGACTCTAAGGTCTCCTCAGAGCCTTATCTTCTCCAGGTGAACATCCCCAGCTCTCCCATTCTGGCTCCAGAGCAGAGGGGCTCCAGCCCTTGAAGCATCTTCATGGCCTCCTCTGGACTTGCTCCAGTGGGTCCATGTCCCTCTTATGTTGAGGGCCCCAGAGGTGGATGCAGCACTGCAGGTGGGGTCTCACGAGAGTGGAGTGGAGGGGGAGATACACCTCCCACATTAATTCAATATTTCTGAGCTTTCTTTGCCTCTGAGCAAGGAGCCCCCTCAGTAATTTTCCAAATCCTGCGAGGCCATTTGCAAAAATATATCGATGAAATGAAAAGCCCTTGATTGAATTTTCTGTCCTTGGGGGGAAAATCAGATATGAAATAATAAATATAAATTATATCCTGCAGGCAAAACCTTGCTGGTCACTAATACCTACAGATTAATTGTACTAATCCTGCGTGATCAAGGGGAGATGGTTGGTTACTTGGCACTATTTTGGTCCCCCGCTTATGAAACTCCATCTCTGTGTTTGAGAGAAAAGATTTTACATAACAGTAATCACTCAGATAAGAAAAGGACTAAACTGTCCCAAAACATATCATCTGCTGCACAGATGCTGCCCATGAATTTTGACTTGATTAAATAACACGGCGATGCAATATTTTGTTCTGAATAACGAATGTCCCTCCGTGGGGGGGGGAAGGAGCAAGGCTGCTCTCTCAACCAGCTTTTTGGTGCAGACAGCAATGGGGGTAGATGGAGGCTGGAGAATCCAGCAATTCAGTGAGAGTTGCTTGGAAAATAGCTAAGGGACACTGGAAAGAATCATAGAATCGTGGAATGGTTTGAGTTGGAAGAGACCTTAAAGATCATCTCATTCTACCATCCCTGCCATGGGCAAGGACACCTTCCACTAGACCAGGTTGCTCCAAGACCCGTCTAACCTGGCCTTGAAAGATCCCATTGTGTCACCAAGTGGCCTGTGACACAGGTCTGGCTAAGAGAGGTCCCAAAGGGTGTAGCCCAGGTGCCTCTCTTTATGACAGGTTTTTATTCAGACTCCCCCACCTCCATCCCATTTGGGATGACTTGGATCCAACAGCACTGAAGCACAGCTTTCTTTAGTACAGCTTTTTATTAGAAAAATACAGGCAAGTTATCTGCAAGGGAAGGAGGTGAATCTCATAGCTGGAAGATCCTATAGAGCAAAAGTATACTGGGATGTGATAATGAAAAAAAAAAGGATAATTGCAAAATGTAATCTATTTTGTTTTGTAAAAAGAGATATAGGCAAAACCAGCCAATAACTTTGGATCATATATTAATATTTCAATGGGTATTCACATCTCCTACCAGTTGCTCCATGTCTTGCCCAGCTACCTTCTGCCTACCAAAACTATGAAAACAAAGTCATAAAAAAATATAACTGGGAAATATTGTGGGTTACCATGGCCTTTCCACTGGTCTGCACCAGCAGCTTCCCTCAGGGAGCCACAGCCAGAGACTGTCTGCAGGCAGAGCTCCATCAGCACAGCCCAGCACAGCCAACACACCGGGAAGGGCTGGGATGTGTTTCCATCACAGGCATCTGCAGTGCTGACTCTGTGCACCGTGTCCAATAACTGCTGGCTGTGCAGCCCGTGGCCCTACAGCCCCTGCTCTCTTCCCAAATAGACTGGATGCTGTAGGCTAAAAACACCATGGGCTGATGGGGATGTCTTGCTCTGAGCCTGGCTCCCCTTTGCGGCTCGTGGGGATGTGGCCAGAAAGAGTCCTGGAGTCTAATCCCAGAGTCATAATTTAAATAGAGCAGAAAAAATTACTTTCTCCATCTCTTTCTTTCTTTTTCTTTCTTTTTTTTTTCGTTTGCTTGGGGTTTTTTTTTGTTTTGTTTTTTCGTGCACTTGTTTTAAATAAGGGGTGATGAGCTCAGATGTTTACATCTGTGCTGTAGAGACAGGAATTCAGGTGAGACAAAGCCAGCCCCAGAGTACAGAATCATAGAAACATAGAATCATGCAATATCCTGAGTTGGAAGGGACCCACAAGGATCATCGAGTCCCTCTCTTGGCCCTGCACAGGACAACCCCAAAAATCACACCTTGTGGACCCACAGCCGCTGAGACAGGGAAAAAATAAATATATTCCAATTTTGTTTTATTTCCTTACTCGGCATTGGGAAGATTTGCAGGTGAGAGACTTTGTTATCAAAGAATTTATCTTCATTCACCCCAAGGCTGTCAAACTTTTCTAGAAAGCCCGTGGAAAGCTGCCCAACCACAGCTCATAAACACAGAGCTGCTTCTCTCCCCCAAAGCAGCGTCCAAACGGGCCGTGCTCACACTCTACTAATTGTCCTCTGGGGTCTCATTTGGAAGATGCTCAGGCAAAGCCTTTTCTTTTTGTGTCCATGCTCCAGTAACATGCTCTGTTACTCATCTCTCATAATCCCCTGGCTGGAAAAGCAGTCACCTAATCAGGGCAGGAGCTGTGCCATGTGATGTTCGTAGCTGCTTCCTGACCGTCCCAGCCCCGGCTTGTTTATGTGCAGTGGGATTATTAGCAAGACATAATGTCAGTTAAAGAAATCGGTTAGGAAAGGGGTGCTGGATGATTTATTCCTCACTGTCCTTTAATTCCTGAAAGAAAAATCCCCAAACAAGGGACGAGGCGAGGGCTGAGCCCACACGCTGGCTTGCTGGCTCTGTAGCTCACAGAAATAGGGCAGAGCCGTGCAAAGATTACTGGAGCAAGAACATCTTGCACACACACACACACAGAAAAAAAGCAAGCTTGAAAGGATACATAGCTTTCAGGAAGCAGCAGTCTTCCACCACAGCCTTTTTTCCAGTGAATGAATTAATTCCCTGCTTTTCATGTGATGGTTTCCTGCATTATTATCATGGTCTGTTATCGCTCTGCCTATTTAGGGCTGACGAATTTACCACCAGGAAACAAATGTAGGGGAAAAATAAGGTTGATTAAAACAACAGGAACGCTGAAGGAAATTTTCAAAATCACACAGATTTACTGGGGGGAGAAAAGAATAAAATGGAAATGGTCCTTAATTTTGTGTAACTATCCATTTGGCTCATCTGGCGACCACGTGCACAAGCTGGCCCTGTTTTTGCAAGATAATGGTGTATCAATCCTACCTTCAGCTCCTGCCATCACTTCATGGCATCAGAGCTTTTTGCTGTAGTTAATGGCAAGATATTAATTTAATGGACAGGACGCAGAGCAGCAGGGACTGTAAGGGGGGATGGAACACAGAGCACAAGCAGAATCCAGCAGAAAGCACGGGGAGAATGGGATGGCTTCACACCAGGTGATTTTATTGGGGATTGGGGCTGCTTGAGCTCCGAAGGCACAGGAAGGTACTGAAAATTAGTGTTGTGCCTCACCACCTTTGTGCAATTTCAAAGGCAAAATCTGGCAGCTAAAGAGGGAGTGGGAGTGTGGAAGGTGTTGCTCTGGCCACGGGGAGCCCTCAGCTCTGTGAAGAGAGTGTTGAACTCTCTTCTTGCTCTTTCTGAATTGAGCTCTGGCATAACACTGCAGGATCATAGAACCATAGAATGTTTTAGTTTGAAGAGAACTTAAAGATCATCCAGTCACACCCCCTGCCATGGGCAAGGAAACATTCCATATCCCAGGTTGCTCAAAGCCCCATCCAGCCTGGCCTTGAACACTTGCAGGGATGGGGCATCCACAGTTTCTCTGGGCAACCTGTGCCAGGGCCTCACCACCCTCACAGTGAATAATTCCTTCCTTATGTCAAACCTAAATACACCATCTTTCTGTTTAAAGCCACTACCCCTTGTTCTGTCACATCCAGGAGCAACCCAACATCCTTCCTTGGCAGAGCAGTTGCAGACACACTTTGATGCCACTGCAAACGTGTGACACTGAGGACACTGTAGAGGATTTACCCCTTTCTCCCATCTCCCTCAGCATCAAAAGCTCTGGATGTATCCAAGTGTCATTGGCCAGATTTTCTTATACTGACCCACTTTGAGCTCTTCTTTGTCTTCCAGCTACTTCATTCATGTCTGCTGGTGCTGACTCACAGGAATGCTGTGCCAGTGATGTAAAAACTACCAGGGGAGGAGAGACAGAGAAAGAGGAGCTGGGACAGGGAGAGAAGGGGCTTGGGGGCAGGAAACAACAGCCCTAAACACTCTTGGGCATGATCCCCAGCCTCCCTGCTGGACCTCTGCCTGGCTACACAGTGCCTGGTCCCCACCTGCCAGGGCTGCAGGCTCCTGGGAGCTGTAGTCCTTGGTGGGAATGCTGCTTGCAGGATGCCAAGTTTGGTGTCCAGGTGTTGTTTTAGGGAAATCCAGTGCCCACACCACAGCAGACTGAAAAGAGCTTTTAATTTAGAATAGTTCTCTTTTTTAATTGCTATTTTCAGACAGTTGGACTAAACTGCTTTGCATTAGAAATATTCCATAGGTACCTCCAAGCTGTCCATGTGGATTCTTTCACTCTGTTTGTGAGGCTGTGCAAGCAAGGAAAGAGAGTCATGGAATATCCTGAGTTGGAAAGGACCCACAAGGATCATCGAGTCCAGCTCCTGGCCCTGCACAGGACAACCCCAAGAATCACACCATGAGCCATCCTGCTCTCCTCTTCCATGACCTTTCTGTTTGTGGCTCTCAAAACACTTTGCAAAAATGAGGTGACTTGAAAGAGGATGTTTGGTGAGACAGTGGCAGAGCCCAGGTCTGCATCCTCTACCAGACACAGTGAAGGGGTTCTCCACCCAGTGAGTCCAAGACAATTGTTTCCTCCATGTGGCTGAGTTTTCCTTGTGAGTCTCCAGCTTCGAGGGAAGCCTGTTCCTGGGTACTTTGTAGCAGTTACTGTCTGGATTAGTCTGTGACTATGACCAGCAGTGATGCCCTCAGAAACCCACAGCAAATCCATGGCCCTGCCAGCCTGGGTCACAGAGCAAGTTCTCGATCACTTAGTGATGGCTGAACATGTGCTAATTCAGGACAAAGGGAACCCCAAGCCATGTCACTGAAAAAAATTCATGATGTTCCTGCACAGAGGAGCACAATTTCCTCAAATTTCATGCTGAAACTTTTAACCTGGAGCCAAGGATGAGTTCCAGGGCAGAGCTGGATGATGCCATCCTGAATTGAGTTTAGCTGTATGGATGCAAGCCAGCTGGGTGCCCCCAGGGCTGGAGAAGTGTCCTTGGCCTGGTTGAATTACTCACACAGACACAGCCACTTTGCCTGGCTATTTATCAGTAGCACCTTGCAGGCAGCAGCTCTGGCAGTAAAGGTTGAATGTTGGGAGGACACTCTCAGGAGGGTTAAAAGAAAATACTAATTAAAAAAAAAAACAAAAAACCAGAAAATAACTGAACAGTAAAAAAGGAGTTCAGTCTGTGTTGGGCATTGCATATTTTGTGCTCCTTGTGTTTTCTGATTTCAAATATGTGTCACTTAGAAGATTAAATGAGTTCACAACTGTTTCAAAGCCTGACATGGGGGAACAGAAGGATGAGGATGTTCACCTGACATTGTTTTTGGGATTTTGTTTAGATCCAAAGTTAGCCTCAGTTTCCCCATCTCTAAAATTAGGCTGAAATGCTGTAAGTATTATACTTTTCTTTTACAGGAATTTAGTATACTGGGGAGAAAGAAATGTTACTAAACCTCAGGAAACACAGTTCCAGTTTTTCTTGACCTTTTGGGCAGGAAGGTACACTCTGGATTGTTCCCTGTCACACTCCTGGCTCAGAAAGAACGTGCCAAGTGGCCACAAAAAGGAGTGACATTGACATTCTCTTTGGTTCTCCCCAGTTACACAATAAAGGACAAAACTCAGGAGAAAATGGGGTGTTTTCATGCTCTTTTTTTTTTTTCCGCTTTTTTTTTTTTTTTTTTAGTTAAGAATGTGAGATGACACAGACATATTGAAACAGTTGGATAGTTGAAGAGAAGCCTTGGGCAAAGGAGAAGTGAGGTCCCCTGGTATCTGTGACCTTATGCTGTTGCAGCAGGTACCTTTTTGGGGGATGATATCATAGAATCAAGGAATGGTTTGGGTTGGAAGGGACCTTAAAGCTTAGTGAGATCAGAGATTTTTCTATGGCCTTGTTCATGTGACCAGTCAGAAGCTTTGGTGCTTTGATGGAGATCTCTCACCTTTGCTTTGTTCCATCACAAGAAATCCCTTTGAAGGGAGGGACTGTGCTCTGGGTCAGGAGATGGAGGCAGTGGCCTTGTGGAGAGGAGAGGACAAGGAGAGGAGTGAAGTGTGCCTTGGCTTCAGGCACTTCAGCTCGATAACCTGGCCCCACGTGGTGCTACCTGGCTGCATCCCTTTGGCTCTGGATGGGATAAGAGGTGGTAGTAAGTAAATACTCATTCCCCACAAAGGCTGAAAGTCAAAAGTGAACAGATAAAGCATGTGTAGAAGTATGTGATCCTGAGTATCCTGTTGCTCACCCAGTTTTCACCCTGGTGTTTTTCCTTTCCTCGCTCCCCATCTGTGGGGACACCAGGGCTCCCTGCAGCCTGGGATTCTCCAACAAGTTCTCATGGGAACTGTTGATGTTCTCAAAGGACAAATAAACATCCCAGGGCACTTCAATTGCTCTGGAGCCAGGGACCCTCTCATTCCCACCACACCAGAACACACCAAGCACCATTTAGCTCCACGTGTCCCATGGAAGCACGAAATGTGCTCTCTTGTTCAAGTGCTCCCCACCACAGCCTGTCTCCATCTCCATCCAGACAGGCCATGCTGAATGCTGGAGACAGAACTGAGATCATACACACAGATAGTCAAGAGTCAGCGAGGTGATCCTCAGCCAAATTCCTCCTGAAATCCATGGAAACAATGTGCATAGCTAGAAATAGGACAGCAGTTGTCTCCAGACAAGCTTTACCTGACCCATGGTAGAAGACCAGATTTCTTTTTAAAAAAAGTCATCAGAGCTTGGATCTCTCTTCATCAACATAACATTCACTTTGGTTTAACTCCACTGAGATCCTGAATTTACTGTCCAGACTTTAAGGCAAAACCAGACCGTGTGGGCATCCTTTGCACTTGGTGACAGAGACTGTTCAGGGAGTGCTGACACATGTGGTTTTCTGCATAAAACCTATGCAGTAAAAAATGAGGCAGTTATTGAGATTTTAAGCATTTTGGTGTTATTATCTGGGAGCCCTTTTAATGGGTTTAGGGAGAAAAGGCTGAAGGCTGTTTTGCTACTGTGAGGACTTGGCTTTGTTCAATCCTAGTGTCCCTGCCCACAGCAGGGGGGATGGAACTAGATGACCCTTAAGGTCTCTTCCAACCCAAACCATCCCGTGATTCTGTGATAATCCCCAGAAAAACCCACTTGGCTACCACTGGTACACATCTGACTTTGCTTTGCTCACCTGTTGCACTGTGTGGAGAATGTAGTGCTGTTCTGATACTTACAGTTCATAAAAAACCCCCAAAAATCAACACCAGAAAAGACACCCACTTTGTTCCTTTTTTTTCTTTGAATACCTGTTTATTGAGAAGATATTACAAACTGTCAGCCCTCATCTTCCCCAAAAGCTTGGACACCCACAGTGATGGAAGATCCGGTGATGTCCAGGAAACCTACTGGTACTGGAAACAATAATTCAACTGGCAAACCTCTCACACCAGTTCTTCTTCCTGGTAAAAGTCTCTACAGTCTGACTGTGCTCAGCTAATGAAAAGGAAATAAATGCCATCCATCTGGTGAGCACTTCCTCTCACTGTCATTCTCTACTGTATCCCTACCCCTCCTCAAGCCAAAAAGAGGCTGTTTTGTTTGGCTAGTTTGGCTCAGCCTTATTGTTTCCCCAAAACATGGTTTCCCAGCCCTGCAGAGAGATTTCTACCCAGCATACGGCCCAGATCCATTTTTCGAACAATGGTGTTCCTTAGTTTCCCTTGGAACATCCTAAACTTGTTGTTTTCCCCTGTATGTCAGCCTTTTCTCTCCCAAAAAAGAAACTTCACCAGATCAGAGGGATTTGAGGGGAAACTTCATAGGAACCAGCTTATCCACAGTTTACAGGTGAGGGGACTGAGGTAGGCTTGCTTCTTGGACTCTGTGTACTACAGCAACATGAGGAACCCCAATATGTGTCTTTGCTTGCCAGGTGGCCACATAGAAGCGTTGCAGAGAAATCTGGGGGAATGGCTCAGGGAATTGTGGATTCCATCACAACTCCACTTCACCTGGGGCTTTGAAGACACAAAGATTCCTCTGACCAGGGAACACTCAAACAAACCATCAGCAGTGAGTGATAACAACTGTTGAACTGTCCATGCTTTTGAGTAGCTGCACAGTCTCCTTTGCACTGGGAAGGGAATATATCCCAACAGGAAAATCATTTTCAATTCTCTAGTCCATAAAGCCTGAAGACGTTTTCAGCTATTACCGCTACTTGGTTTGAACTTGCTAAATCATGCCCACTACAGGGATTTGGCTTAAGCCAATCTGGGAGCCCAGTTTGGGGGATTTGAGGCTTAGAACCCTGGTCTGGTTGGCAGTAGCTTCTCCCAGTGGACAAGGGTCCATCAGCCCAGGATAATCAAGGTGTGGATCAGAGATACATAAGAGAGAATAGGAGACTTGGCTCTTGCTTTAAACACTTGACTAGATGGGAGAGGTTCTCTTCATTTTTCTCAGAAACACAGTAACCTAACAAAAAGAAATCCTGCCTGGTCCTCCTGGCTACATATCATCCACACAAGATAATTTTGGCATCCACAACTTTAGCAGCACACGCACACCATGACAAAGGATGCCAAGCTCTTATCCCTCCACTTCCAAGTGCTTGGGTTCCCAGCTCTATCCCACAGCTGTGAACAAGTGATACCCTGAGGGTTGTCCTCAGAAAAGTGACAGACTACTCTTTTCCAGCTCTCCTCTGCCCCTTGACCCCGCTGAACCTTCAGGTTGACCCACCCACCCTCACACATAAGGCGAGCAGTTTGTCTCCATCTCTCCCCTTTCCCAAAGGACTTTCCCACAGGAGCAGGTATCCCACTGCTCAGCTCTCCTCTTCACTCTCCATGGGGGCCAGTGCCCTCTGTTCAGTATGGTGGGGTCCAGTCTCTGTGGTCTCCCCAAGATCTGAGCAGGGAGCAGTTCCTTCCCGCGCGTGGATCTTCTGGTGCCTCCTCAGGTACTTCTTCAGCCGGTAGCGCTTCCCACAGACCCCACACTTGTAGGCTCCCCCTCGGGAGTGGAGCAGCTGGTGTTTGATCAGGAGGCGTTTATGCGGGAAGCACTTCCCGCACTTGGTGCACTTGCAAGGCCCCATGCGGACGTGGATCGACTGGTGGCGGAAGAGGTTGGCCTTCTGGTTGAAGGTCTTCTCGCACTCTGGGCACTGGTAGGGCTCCTCCTTGGTGTGGATCCTCTGGTGCCGGACCAGGTTGGAGCGCTGGGTGAAGCTCTTCCCACACTCAGGGCACTTGAAGGGCTCGCTCACGTGGGCGCGCTGGTGCCGGACCAGCTTGCGGCTCATGCGGAAGCTCTCCCCGCACTCCCCGCACTTGTAGGGCCCCTCGCTCGTGTGGATCTTCCTGTGCCTGGTCAGGTTCGACTTCTGGTTGAAACTCTTCCCGCACTCGGGGCAGGGAAACATCCGCTCACCCTTGGGAGCTCCTTTTGCTGAGGGATCTCTCTTGGACGTGGATTTCTCCTGGTTCTCCAGCGTCCCCTCTTTGGTGGACTGGCAGTATTTCTTCTGCTTCCTCTTTGGGCTCTCCTGGTAGTTGGCCTCCACACCAGGCTCCTCTTTAATCTGGATCCTTTGGATAGCACTGAGGTTTGGCTTCTGTCCATACTGCATCTCAAAGTCAATGCTTTCCTCTGGTTCTTCCTTCACATGGAGCACATGTTTACTGGTTATAGTGACTTTCTGTTCGTGCTGCCCATCAGCATCTTCTTCCTCTTTAGGCTGTCTCCCCTGTAAAGCCAGCAGTGGAATCTTTGGATCAAAGAGCTTTCCATAGTCCGGGTTTTCTGGTGGCTCTTCCTTGGTGTAAAGTTTCTGGCAGGCTACTGCAGTAGTGCTCGCTGTGTCATCAGTGGGTGGCTCTGGCTCCTCCTTCACCTGGATTTTCCAAGGAGGGTTTTTTGGATTAGATGGGTTTCTAGGTATGCTACACCCCTGGGCTACATCTCCTTCACGAGCCATATTCTCCAACACACTCTCCTCTGACCTGAGGGCAAACTCAGGCTCCTCTTTAATCTGGATGACCCGGAGAGACACACTGTTGATGTGCCCCTTTTGCTTAGCGTGATTCCTCTGGTGGACATTGAAATACCTCTTGGTGCTCAAGCTCTTCCCACACTCCGTGCAGATGAAGGGTCCCCCCCGGAGGTGGATCTTCTGGTGAGCCACCAGCGTGGCCCTTTGCCCAAAGCACCTGCTGCACTCGGGGCATTTGAAGGGCTTCTCCCTCTTGTGGGTCTCCCTGTGGGTGGTGAGGGTGCCCTTCTTCACAAAGCTCTTCCCACACTCCGTGCAGGCAAACGGCCTCCTCTCCCTGTGGGTGCGCATGTGGATGTTGAAGTAGATCCTGGTGCTCAGTCTCTTCCCGCAGCGGGCGCAGGGGAAGGGGCCGCCCTTGGCGTGTGTCCTCTGGTGGGCAGCCAGGCACATCTCTAGGTGGAAGCAGCGCCCACACTCCCCACAGCAGAAGGGTCTCTCTCCCATGTGGATGCTCTGGTGGGTGGTGAGGTGGCCTCGGGTGCTGAAGTGCCTCCCACACTCCCCACAAGCGAACGGCTCCTTGGCCGTGTGGATCTGCTGGTGTCTCTTCAGGTTTCCCTTCTTGCTGAAGGATTTCCCACACTCCTGACACGGGTGGCTCTTTGGCACCCTGTGCTTAAAGACGTCCTTCATGGCAGCAGTGCCCCAGAACCCTGCACCCCGTGGGGCTGCTAAGCAGCTGATGGGTACAACAGAGCCACAGAGTCATGGGGATGGACTGTCTGTGGGGATACAAAAACCATCAGGACACACACATCAAAGTGTACTTGAATGGATGCACTTTATTCCCTGTAGGAAACAGGTGTATGCCATGCTGTATGCCAGCTCTGGGCCAATACAGACTGTGTGGTCTTCCTCATTCCTCATCCTTGTAGATCCAATGTTTGTAACTCCATCTCCTGCCTCCTCTCATCTGGACAGGCTTCTCTGGCATTCCTGGAAAGGCTTCTCTGGTATTCCTGGAGACTCGAATTGCCAGACTGAAAAAATAAAGGGGAAATAATTAGGTTATTATTTCTTCCCCACCTCCTGTGTTCACTGTGTCAACACAACGGGTGACACCTTGGTGGCTGCAGGAAAGACCGAATCTGAGATCTGTGAAGCCACAGGCTGGACACGAGCAGAGAGGGCAGGAACAGGATGATTTCCCCTGGCAATGGGGCATCTGTGATGCACTGACTGCTGTAATGACACAGAGGTTTTGGCTCTTTTATTGCTGCACTAGTGATTTACTCTTTGAACAGCCCTCTGTCCTTTGACCAAGGAGAAATGTAAGTTAGTAAGTTAATTAAGTAATGCACTTTGCATTTCAATTAGACTCATTTTTGGGGAGTGACTCTGCAGCAACTTAAATCCCTTGAACTTAGAAGAAAACCCAAACGTGGCATCACTTGCAAAACTGGGGTGTCCTGCTTTGGGCTGGCAGATCTCCATGCACAGGGGAGGACAAGTCAGTGGTGTCCTATGTGGGCAGCTGGAGAAGGGAGACACGGAAAGCTAAAAGGCCTTTGTCCTCTTCAAGAGGGTTCAACTGGCAGAAGGGTCTTGATCCTAAGTATTTCCATTAGAAAAAAATAAATACATCAGGGCCAAGAGAGATGTGAGCAACATCTCCTATCAGGAGTGTGAATTGCAGCAGGGAGAGGAGCCAGAAAGGCTGAGGGGAGGAAGGCAGCGGTGCTGGAGATGCCTGTCAACAAGAGCACGTGTGGCTGGGCAGGATTTCACTGATGGTACTGATGGCTGAAGGTGAGGCTGCCAAAATCTCCAGTTATGGGGCAGGAGGCCAGCAAGGAAACATGTTGCCAATGTCACCTCATCCCTGGAGGTCTGGGATGCTGTGGCTGAGAAGATGAGTCGCTGGGGAGCTTGTCACTGAAGTGCAGGGGTGGGGAGGGAGGATGGCACGGGTCAGGGGACAAGTGGTGGGACATGTGGAGTATAAACATCCAGGCACAACTGTGGTGCAGAGTTTGCAGCTACGTGGTCCTCAGAAGAGAGGGGTCAGAGTGGTAAATGAAGAGTTCAATTATAATGGGGAAAATTATTTCAGATTTAGTCACGTTTCCCCTTCCAGCTGATCCATCTGGATCCCCACTGTTGCTGGTAACAGCCAAGACCAAAACACAATGTTCCTCCTGTCCGAGTTGAGTTCTCCATGATGGTAATGGTACAGAGGAACCACAGGAAAACAAAATCAATGATGATAATAATGATAATGATGATGATGCTGATAATACAACAAAAAAAAATCAACTACCTGGAAAGTTATACTGAACCAGGAGAGACAAAACACACCCCCTTGGAGCAGAAGCAGGAACTGGGTTTAGCATTCGCTGTTGGAGGGGAGGGGCCAAGACTTCTCCATAGAGGAGGGAGCAGCTGTGTGACACTACAACAGGTTTTATTTTAACGCAGACAAAGCCTCAGCAGCGGCCAGGCTGGAAATAGGACTCAGAAAAGTTCAGCATTGTATTTTTATTAAGGAAGGTCACTAACCCCCTGAGCGGGTAGTGGATTGAGCCTCTTGGCACCAAGGACCCTCCCGGGGGGTGCAGGAGACGCCAGGGGGACACGGTCGGTCGCAGATGCCGGTGGCTCCTTGCGGTGTCCGCGGCCTCTCCCCTCGCCATGGATGCTCTCGCCCGTCCCTTGCAGGCACCTCTCACCACCAGCAGCGTTTCAGTTGCCCGGATTTTTGTCAAAACCCAACAAATCCTTAAAAAAGGATAAAAGAAGAATCTCCTGCCTACTTTCTCCCTTTCGCTTCCCCCCCCCCCCCCCCCCGAGTCTGCAGATCCTACGGATCCAAATCCTCCCTTTACTTCCAGCCCCGCAAGCCCCGGGGCTCAGGGTTTGAATCAAGGGCAGAATCAGATGCCAGGGAGTTGCTTCGTCTCTCCTTTGAGCTACAGGGACGAACGAACGCCTCTTACCTGAGCGGCGCCTCAGGTTGGGGCGGGCATCTCCCTCCTCCGGGGCATCCTCGGCGGCACAACCGTGTGACCGGACTGGAAGTTGTGTCGCGGCCAGAGCCGGGCTGACCTAAAGGAAGTCTGTGGTCAGAGCAGAGAGAGCTACCGGAGGAAGGGTGAAGCCAAACAAAGCCAGAGAGCAAAGGTTGGCGGAGCAGGGAAGATGCTCTCAGGTCGGAACGCCAGGAGGGATTTCCACGCCACCGCCAAGGTGTTGGCAGGAGCGCTGGGAGGGAGCGGAGGGGAATTTCTCCCTGATGAGTCTTTCTTCTGCACCGTTGTGTTGGTGGGAAGCTGGAAGGGTCCCCGGCTTGCGCTGCCTTCTGGGAATTGTAGTTCCCCCTCTGCATCGCTGGTCCCCAACCCGCCTTCCCTGCTCTGGCCACTGGGTCAGCATCGGGACATTTCCCTCTTGCCCCAGCTGTGTGTCAGCATCGAGACATTTCCCTCTTGCCCCAGCTGAGAGTGTTCCTTTTTTTGTTGTTGTTGTGGGAAGGAAAACATCCTGAGGCACTGAAAGCATCCTTCTTCCCTCCCGGTCTGATTGTCTGGGATTTGCTCCAGGAAGTGTCAGGAGAGGAAAGATGCATTCCAGGGAGTATTTCTGTGTCTGTAGCAGTTTGCAATCCCCCTTGGAGGGGTGGCAGCCATTGAGGCTTGTGCCCATTTGCCAGCAAAGGATCCCTTTAATGCTCAGTGACAGCACAGAAGGAGTGAGTGGATTTGACAAGGGGGGACGCTGAAGCACGTGGAGTAGATTTAGCAGAGGGATGAGCACGGCCTGGGAGAAGCTGAGCCTCAGCAGGACCTCATGGGAAGCACCCAAACCTTCCTGAATCTGCATTGCACAATGAGGTTTGGAGGATCAGCAGGAAGCTCTAGCCCAGGATGCCTCCCTGTGAGGGTTTCAGGAGCATGAGAATGAGGAAAAGCTGCTTAGCATGACCCTTCCCTGGAGCAGTCACTAGGTGCTGTCTATGTCTCTGAGGCTGGACAATAACACTCATTCCTGCATGCACCAGCACCTCCAATCCTGTCCTAAATATGACACAAGGCTGCAAACATGCTGTTCTCCCTCTCTCTGACTCAGGGAAACTGATGCAGGAGATGGTGAGGTGTCTGGCTTGGATCACACAGGGAAATTTAAAGTTACAGGGTTCCTGGAGTTCAGATTTACTCTACACTCTGTACATGCCTGGGCTAAAAGTCTGCTGATGTATTTCCTACCCCAGTACAAACCAGTAGGATGAGGCAGTGGCACCAGTTTGAAGGTGCACCTACATTCCAGCTTGTATCCCAGATCAGAGAGGAAAGAAGTCATAAAAATTCAACCACCTTTACACCGGTACATGCACAGAGAAGACACATAAGCCTCATTCAGTTTGCCTTATTGAAGCTGGTCAGCTTTGAGGCACAAGTGCCACAGCAGGTCCCTGACAGACAGGAGAGATCACAGTGTAGGGCCAAAGTAGATCCCAAGTCATGTTCAGGACTCCTTAGGCAACATGCCCCACTTTCCATCCTTCCTATTTCCATAATATCTTCCCACAAATCCTGCTCGGTTCCAGTCAGCAGCCCCATCAACCAGCTCATCTGGATGTGTGGCTCCATGGAGGGGGAGAGCTTGGGGCAGGACATGGATGAGGGGCTGACATGGAGCAACTGAGAGGGGAATGTTTGTGTGACTGCTGCTGAAAGCTCTGTAGGATGGGCCAGGATCCTGCCATTCCATCTGTGTCAGTGTCCATTCATCCACTGGGGCACAATTTACCTTACTCCAAAGTGGATACCTCTACCAGGGCATTTGACTTGTGCCCTCATAGATCCTGTTTCTCTCCATTGACATCTGTATTTTCCCAGCTCATCCTCTTCTTCAAACAAACCACATCTGCCTGATGTCCCCTCAGACCCATGCCAAGTCCCAAAATCCAAGAAATGTGAGATAAAATATTCCATTATATGATCCCAAGGTTTTGCTCCTGCAATCAAAATAGACTCAGAGCACCTTATGTTCATCCCCAAAATGGCTACATGGGTAAAGTTTCAGGGCAGAGTTAGGCTGTGTCCAAAATTGGGTCTTCCTAAGCCCAATTTGGAAGTGGGGGCCCCTCCAAGCCTGAACAGTCTCAACTATCCCAGGGAAACCCACCCTGGAAGTGCAGCTGTGCCATCAGCTGCCTCTACAATGCACCACTAGATGCCAGTGAAAGCTCTTCCTGGTTCTCCTGCTTAGAAAACCTCACACTTTGGGCAATTTGCTTTGTTATATTGTGGGGGTTTTGTGTTTGGGGGTTTTTTTTGTTTGGTTGGTTGCTTGGTTGGTTTTTTTTAAGGTAGTCCCTTTTGATTCACTTTTGATCTGATAAAGTCTCCTTACAATTAGGCAATATGTATAAATATTTGTGATTGTGTTTTGTTCACCTCCTCTCTCTGTTTCTCCACTTCTCTCTCTGTTTGTCAAAGATATATTATCTATTTGCTATTATTTAAATGAGAACTATTTTCCAGTGCCTCCCCAGACCAGGATCTCACCCCCAACCTCCTTTCCTCATCCTACTTCCTATCAAACACTCCAAACCTGCCAAATCCCCAACCCACCTCATCATGACCTGATGTCCTGACATGGACAGTCATTCCAAGAAACATCCAGGTGTTGGCATGGCATATCCAAGCCCTCTCCTCCTTTGGGAGATGATTCTTCATATTGGGTCACCAAAAGGCAAGACGTAGGTCCAGCTTATCCAGCTCTGGGAAAAATAGCCTGGAGGAACAGAGCTGCACTGAGCTGGGAAGGGTATCAAGGAGCAGAAGCAATTTAGTGCAGTAGTGCCTATAACCAGCTTGCAGATGTTTGGTGTTTAGTGGGAAGGTGAAATGAATGAAACTAGAAAAGAAACCCTACATGGGGAAAGGGTAAAAATTAAACAAATCTCACAGCCCTGTGTAACATTAATCTCTGTGCTGTACTTCCCTGGTGTAGAGATCAGTATAGGACTGAAATGATCTCACATTCTGTCTTACAGTGCCTGGAGTTCTGCACTTTGCCAAAAATAATCTGTCCCATGTTACCCTCTTGCATTTTTGCAGGGTCTAAGCCTTTGAGCAGCCTCCAGGCTTTGCACACACTATTATTTTCACCTGGCTGGGCAAGCTCCAAGTGGCTTGGACTGTCTCTTGGGCACTCAGAGTGAGCACAAAGCTCAGCAGCTACCCAGACTTCAGAAGGAGTGTGTGTTTGTGCTGGGCACAGCCACCCTCTCATGGCAGAGGACACCCAGGGTCAGGAGCACCTTCCCCTTTGGGCATGTTGTGTGTTGGTGCAGATTTCTCCTCCAGCACCTGGTGCACCTCTCACTCTTCTGAGTGCCTGATGCTGGCTGCCATTGGAGACAAGATGTTAGACTTGATGGGGTAAAGAGCTGATCCAGATTGGCAGTGTCTGTGTTGCTTTTTCAGACAAACCCAACTCTATGTTTGACCAGCCAACTGTATCCGACAGGGCTGCAGAGGAGAAGTGAGAACTAAATTTAAGCCAAGCTGTCACATGCTCCAGTGCTTGATTAATTATTCAGTGAAATAAAAATGGAATTTGGCAAAATAAAGGAGAAAGGGTAAGTGAAATTTTCACTCCACTTTAGCAGGAAATATTGATGCGGGTTTTATTAAAGATGCCACAGTTAATCACGTCAGAAGGCTTGAGGGTGGGAGGTGGGTTGTTGTGCTGGGCACACACAATGCAGGAGGGAGGGACAACTCAGTGTGGAGAGATAAGGCAGCAGGGAGCCCAGTTATTTGTTCAGGTGAGTCCGTGATTGTTCCTGAGATTTGCAAACATGATAGGTGCCAGCTGAGGCTGAGGGAGCCCCTCACTGCCTTGTTACACTACAGATTGTTTTTATTAATTTAGGAAACAGCTCTCACAGCAAGGCAAATGTGATACAAGAGAATAAAGTGTTCAAAATGACAACTCATTTTCTATGCTATTCCAGACTCCCCGCTTTTCTTTAATTGCTTTCGAGCTTCTGATTAGCAAGGAAAATTTTTTAATTTTTTGGCCCACATCTCCTACAGCTTCATTGTGCAGCCCAAGCCCACAGTTTTCCCTCCTGCTGCCATGAAAACAGCTGCAGTGTCTGTGGCTTCTTCCATATCCACCACATTCATCTGATAAGAGCTTGAAATGAAAAAGTGGTTTAAGCACAAATGGCCTCAGCACTGATTTCAACCTGGACAGATCAGAATGACCCGTCTGCCTTTCTGTGCTACCAGTAAAGGGTGTTTTGTTCCTGAAGGGTCAGTTGTTTGGGTTTGTTTTCCTGGGGAGAGCTGCAGTCAGGGCAGGTGACTCCCTCCCCCTCTGTCAGGAAGGAAAAGGAAGGATTATGACTGTGATACCCCCAAGTCAGAAAGCCCTCCTTGCCTTATTCACCCAGCCTCGAGTGCTGTCACCATTGTGGGAAGGATCAAACATCTCCAAGTCTTACAAGTGGTGAGCAGGAAACTGGGATGTTACAAGGACTGTGGTACCTGTCCCTGCAGCCATTATCCTTTCATCCCCTGAGTCCTGCTCTCTTTGCTCTGGTTGCAACTTTCTTTCCCAAAACAACAATCCTGTTATAAGACAACATAAAAAAACCCCCAAAACCAATTAGTAATGTCTAAATGACACACTCAAGGTTGAACAGCACATCAGTAGCAGAGCAACCTCTCGGAAGTTGGTGTGAGGCAGCACAGCTCTGCTGTGTAACAGTAGCTTTTGCAGTGCCTTTCTAACACAACAGCTGTTGGCCAATTCTCTTGCTCTCCTGGCTTCATCCTTCCTCCTCAACAAACCCTGTAGGTCCTCCCTGCCAGCAATCATGTGCAATGAAGTTGTAGCTGCTCAAATAGTGAGTGCTACTTGTATTCTGACGTGTTTCAGTCCCCACATCCCACTGAGAGGGAATCAAAGAGGTATCCCTGGGACTGGTAGGTGTCTTCCTAGTCCACATTATAAAAGTGGGGTCTAGTCATGAACCTGGCCTGTGCTGGTGCCTCAGTTTCCCTGCCTGGAGGGAACTGGCATTTCCAAGAAAGGGAAGCCTTTCCTTTCAAATCCCTGCAGCAGAGGTAGGCTCCCTGGTAGTGAGAGAAGCTTATATCCAGTGGAGGAATTTCAAGGCCATGAATCATCTCTCTAATTTAGACATCTGCCTTAGGCTGAGATGAATCACACCCCAGGCCACCCTGACTTGGTTTCTGCATGCTACCTGGGAAGCCTGGCTCAGGCAGCCCTACACATATTGCCAAATAAATCCTGCTGACAGGAGGTCCCTGAAGGACCAAACCCTGATGTGCTGGCTCCCCTCTTCCCCTGACTCTTGCCAACCCCACTCCTCTCTGGGATTTGTCAATGGAGACTAAAGAAAAGAGGCAGGTGTGGATTTCCTCACCAGGAGGCCAAGGAGGTGTTGTGTCTCCTCTGACCTGCCCTGTCACAGGGTGTAGGGCTCTGGGGAAGCCCAGTGTGCCCCACTGCAAACAACCCTGAGAACAGCTGTGGGAAAGCTGCTGATAAATGTGTAACTAAATGCCCAGGGCTGCCCTGTGTGATGGTGATGAAAGAGAGTTGAATCTTTGTGCACATTCCACACAAACACCCCCTATTCTCCCTTTCCACACTCTCCGATGGCCAAGGTGGTTTGTCCTAAGATAAGAACACTTTGGCTTTAAATGGAAAGTGAGTAAGTTTAGATCAGATTTTAGGAAGAAATTCTTCACTGTGAGGGTGATGAGGCCCTGGCACAGGTTGCCCAGAGAAGCTGTTGCTGCCCCATCCCTGGAAGTGTCCAAGGCCAGGTTGGACAGGGCTTGGAGCAACCTGGGCTAGTGGAAGGTGTCCCTGCCCATGGCAGGGGGGTGGAACAAGATGATCCTTGAAGTCCCAACCCAAACTGTTCTATGATGCTATGAACGGCAAGTGAATATTGAAGAAGGAGCTGTCTGGCTGCTCCTATAAATAATGCATTCCAGAAATGGAGAAACTGAAGTTTTTGTGGTTGAGTATTTATAAAGTCTACAAGACTTAATAAGGATAATGAAGTCATTTTTGGAGGGTAGAAACACTCATGTTTTCAAAGTGATTTTATCTATCTACAGAGGACCAACAAGCTGGTGAAGAAAATAAACCAAGCAAAATACTCACAGTTTAAAAGTGGTTTTATCCATCTACAGAGGACCAACTGACTGGCAAAGAGAAAAATCTAAGCAAGACCTTACATCAGCTTTTGTGACTTCCTCAGAGACCTAGTGAGTAGTTCACAAATTTATCTCTTTCAAATCATGTGAAAAGCCAGAGGAATTGAAGTCTTCATCCATCAGACTTTACTTTCATGTTTAGGGTGAACTTTTAGCCAACAGCTGGAAAGCCCTATGGATTTCAGCCAAGAAGCCTTAAAACTGGTTGATGAAGAAATGGGGTGGAAGTCCTTCCAGCATGACATGGAAACCAAATGTTTTAGGAAAAATGTCTGTCAGCCCTTCAGCTCCAGGATATTTAGGATCAGTAACTCTTGTGCTCCTGGTGATTCAGTCATCACCCTGAAAGGAGACACCCAGAGCATTACTGGTACTTCTGCATCCTCAAGGCTTCACCTCATGAGACATTCAGCAAAGATGGCAGCTGTTTATAAATATTTTGTCAGCTGTTTATAAATATTTAGCATCTTGCCCAGGTGAGGGGTCATGGTGAAGGTGCCCACGTTTCCAGAGCACAGGTGTTGGCAGTGTGAGCTTACAGCAGTCATGGGGATTTGCTGGGTGCCTGCTCAGGGGAGAAGAAACTATTGATATTTAAAGGTTTGTCTTGTTTTCTTACGCTTCTTCTAGAGGTGGAGAAAATGAGTGGCATCCTGGTTCTTGTATTTTATATGCTGCTTCAAAGGAGAGGATGCTTTAAAGGACACAAAAGAGGGTTGAGAATGAAAAAAAGCCCCATTTTCCTTGTTATCTGCTCAGTGTGGGCTGTGATGTGCTGTCAGGCAGCTGTAGCTCTGCATGACATTAGAAACACCTTCACTCATCTCTCATGCTCTCCCATTTTATTTGGAGCAAGCCAAGTCCTTTATTTGAAGCAAAACCTAGAGCAAGCACTGGCTTTCAAAATTAACAAATGCTGACATTCAACACTAATCTTTTGCAACAGCAGAGTAGATGTGAGAACAGCCCAAGTAGCTTTGCTCTTTGAATGGGTGATTTCATTCGCTGTGCAATTAATTTGAAGCTCTTGAAATCAGCTCGTTTGTAACCACCAGAGTAGGGCAGGAGAGCTGTTATCATCCAGCAACAGTGAGAGAAATAAATGGGGTTTATTTGTCTGCAGAATAATCAATACATCTTGAATCCTGGGTTCAGTTTTGGGCCCCTCACTGAAAGAAAGACATTGAGGGGCTGGAGTGGCTCCAGAGAAGGGAACAGAGCTGGTGAAGGGTCTGGAGCACAAATCTGATGAGGAGCTGCTGAGGGAGCTGGGTGGGCTCAGCCTGGAGAAAAGGAGGCTTGAAGGGGACCTTATTGCTCTCTACAGCTCGCCGAGAAGAGGGTGTAGCCAGGCAGGGGTTGATCTCTTCTTCCAGGTAACAAGTCATAGGACAAGAGGAAACAGCCCTAATTTCTGCCTGGGGAGGTTTAAATCGGATATTTTGGAAAATTTCAGCACTAAAAGGGTGGTCAGGCATTGGAACAGGCTGCCCAGGGCAGTAGTGGAATCACTGTCCCTGCAAGGGTTCAAAAAACACGTGGGTATGGCACCTGGGGACATGGTTTAGTGGTGGACTTGGCAGCGCTGGGTTAATGGTTGGACTAGATCTTAGAGGTCTTTTCCAACCTTAATGATACCAAGATTCCATGATAAAGACATGGATCAACGGCTCAGTGTCCAACCAGCAGCCAGTGACGAGCAGAGTGTCACCCCAAGTGTCACCACCAAGTCCCACATTGTCCAGCATGTTCCTGATCTCCAGCTAAGAGCAGGAACAGCTGCCCAGTGAGGTAGTGCCGTGTCCATCCCTGCAGATTGTCAGTGCCCAGATGGATAAAGCCCTGAGCAACCTTCTCTGCCCTCAGACCTCTTGAGATCCCCTTCAGCCTGAACTACCTTGTGATCCTAAGGTCCTGAGATGCAGCCAATATCAGCATTAGGCTCAGAAAATCACCAGTTGACAGAAAATTAAGGGAAGTACTGGGAATATTTCTTCCCCCTCAATAAAGAGAAGCCCTGTGGAGCAGTGGTGCACCTGAGCACATCACTGCTACCTGGTCTGTCTCACTTCACTGGGAACCTGGTACTGCTCTGGGTTGAGACGAGGATTCAGAGCAAGACTTGTTTTCTTACCTCTTCTTTTATTTCCCTCTTAGGCCATATATAGATTTAGTTTGTGTGTGAATATATAAAACCCTGGGGTGTCCATGGTGATATCAAATTCTTCTCCAGGAAAGCTGAATGGAGTTCAACAGATAGTTTATTTCTGTATTTAAAAGGATTTCACAGAATCACACACTTGTTGAGGTTGGAAGGGGGATGATCTCTGGAGGTTATCTGGTCCAACCCCCCTGTCAAGCAAGGCCACCTAGAGCTGGTTGTTCATGGCCACGTCCAGATGACTTGAATACCTCCAATTTCTACAGTTGTTAGTCTAAAAAAATTGCTTTTACACTCTGAGTTGTCCCAGCTTTAAAAAGAGAATGGATGCTCTTCAGCTTCTGCATTCTGGGCTCCACAGAGAGCTGCTCCAGCTCCCTGAGTGATACAGGTGGTAACCATGTGACAATAAGTCTCATTTAACTGGAACCGAAGCTCTCACCTCCTGCTCTGTGGACTGGGCTGAGTTAGCAGGTTTTGCCGCAGAACTCAAACCACGAGGACTTTCCACACAAGCACAACGCCCCTGTTGAAAGCTCAATCCCCTGTTGTTACTCCAGGGCTCCTTCTGTGCACAGGGAAGCTGCCTCTGCCCTCCCCGCCCGTGTAGGGGAACTGCCGCGGTTATATAAACACGGGCTGAGTCCCTGGAGAGCAAAAGTGCTGTCAGCAAATCAGTGGATGGCTCTCCTGTTGAAAGGAGCAGATGGTGCTTATTAACGGCATGAGCACCATGAAAGAAACCTTTGAAGTGCCAGGGCTTTGTTGTTCTGCCGTTGAAGTCAATGGAACTTTAATGCCGTGGCGTCCTCTGGAGTGGAACCAGACTCTCCCCACTGATCTTGAAGAATATACTCAGGCAGCAGAGAGACACTTATCTTCCAGTCCTCTAAATTTGCTTAGGTCAGAGCTTTTCTGCCGTGGTGTTTTGTGGGGGTGTCTGTGCTGTGTTTCAAGTAGCCTCCACTTGCATGAGTGCCCTGTGAAGCACCAGCCCCAGGCTGAGCCCTGACTCAGGGTTGTGGGGTGTGATCCTTGAGCAGGTGTCTGCTCAGCCTCCAGCCCCAGAAATGCAGATATTTCTCTTCCTGCCTGGCCCTGAGATTCCCCGTCCCTGAAAGGGTTCAAGGCCAGGTTGGACAGGGCCTGGAGCAACCTGGTCTAGTGGAAGGTGTCCCTGCCCATTGGAACAAGATGAGCTTTAAGGTGCCTCCCAACTCAAATCGTTCTATGATTTTATAATTCCATGACTCAGCCCCTGGAGTCAGCACAGCACGAGCTGAACCTGCCTGTGGTTGTGTCATCCTTGCACCCATGTCTGATCTGATGGCACAGGACAGTGGCACAGGAGGGAAAGGTCCTGCTGTCACACAGACCAGAGCTGCTGCATGTGGAGGAGCCCTCAGTCACCCCAGCCCTGCAGATCACTGGAAAAACATCCCAATGCACTTGTCCTGTTCTCAGCCATTCTTAGGCATCTCTATATGCACTATCATAGTGGTGGCTCTACAGACCAGCTCTCAGCCAGCTTTGGATCCTTCATGAAGCCCGTGCAGGGCTGTCCTGCTCTTGCTGCTCCCTGGCAGAGAGTTGGGAAAGGAAGGGCAGTGTCAGTGTCTCCAGTTTTTCACCAGTGGGGAAAGCAAAGTGGAGAACAACTTTCCTCCGTGTTTTAAAGCACTAATACACTGCTGGAAATTAGACCCAACTTTCCATCCACTTTCCTAGATGTATGTAGGGGGAAAGACAGGACACAAAGATTATAGTGCTTTTATCCCTCTCAGAATGATTTTAAAAGAGTTTTATATTGTTGCTGGTGGCCAGTTCTTTCTGAAAGGCTAAACAGAGATCAGTGACTCATCCTGGCCAGGAGCATCCCTCTCTTCTGTGTTACTTTAGCATAATCCTGCAGAGGAAGCAGTGGAACTGCATTTCTTTTGCCTGCAGGTTTTTGCATGAAGACAGCTTTATCCAAATGAGCCAATCTTTAAGTCTTTCTTGTATGAAATAAAGTACTCACGTTATTCTGGGACGTCTAACACCTGCTTAAAAACCTCCAGGGATGGAGAAGCTTCAGCTTCACCAGTCAATAAATCCCAGTGTTTCTTCCAGGAGGAAGCAGAATTTCTGTCACAGTCTTTCTAATGCTTGGTAATGAGCTCCTGACGCCTCCCTTTGTGAGGGAGGCTGGATTGTGTCTATTTAGTAGAGCGTGTTTCGCTGTGCTTTTGCAAAGTGGAAACATGGTGTTTCTGAAACAAATGGGGCTGTTTATCCAACAGCAATCCACAGAGGTGGCACAATCCCAGCCATGTGCTTGTAGATTATTTCCAAGTTACAACTCCATATTCCTCCTTCTCGCTGCCTTGGCTGCTCCTTCCAGCTCTGCTGCATCTTGCTATGGAGCAGATCCTGATAACTCTGGGATACAAAGCACAGTGAGCAGCACACTGGGATACAGCTCTGAGCTAACTTCAGGTTTTTGAGGCAGTTTTGCTCATTAAGGTCCTTCAGTCAATAAATGATATAATGACTTATCCCACCCCATGAAAAAAGTGATGAAGATGTCCTCTATGCCATCATTTTTCTCTGCTCTGAATGTACAGGGACTCTGGACACCTGCCTTAGATTAGACACCCAGACCACCAAAGGGAGGTGAGATGAAGTCCTACCCTTGGTCTGCAAAGGGTCTCGTTGATGTTTGTGGGACTGATGTGGAAAGATAGTGAGGCCTTGGCTCGGTGGATTAAACATAAATATTTCATGTGTTCTGAGATGCTCTGCCGCAGAAGCTTCCAGCTTTTGCTCCAGGGAAGCACAAGTCCCTAAAGACTCTGTCTCAAGTCTCTCTTCCCTGTGTGGGTATCCTGAATGCCTCAAAGCTGTGCAAAAGGCAACAGAAACCTACATTTAAGCGCCTAACTTGAATATTCTTTGATATGAGAGCGAGTGTTCGAGGTGTGCTTATAGAAAACGCAGCCAATTACTTCCATGTGACCCCAAAGGTCCCCACAGATTGTTATTTTCACAGGGACACTCAGGAGGCCACTCTGCTACTGATGGAGGTGCAGAAGAGAGCATTTTCCTGGGGAATCACTGGATGACCCAAAGGAGGACATTTATTCTGGAAAGCTGTTTCTTTCAATAACTTGCAGGCTTTGACCTCCTTTTTTTTTTTTTTTTTTTTTTTTTTTTTTGAGAAAAACAACAGTCAGAAATAAAATACTTGCCAGGATTTAGGATTCTCAGTATATTTTTATCAGTAGAGGGAGAATTTTTTTTTTTCCAAGCAAAGATAACAGGACCTGTGAAATCTGTCAGATTGGAGCTCATGTCAACTGCTCCTTAGAGATGCTGGTTGAACAGGCTGAACTTTAAACGTTAAAGTTAAAACTCTTTCTAAAATAATGAAATCTGTTAAAAAGGATTAAAAAAAAAAAGGTTTGCTGTGCTTTATCTTTTTCTTTCAAAGAAACTTGAGATTCCCCGCAATAATATGATTTCAAGCAGTGTAACAGTGAGTGAAACGGAGTGACTGAGGTTCTCAGGAACATCAGAAGTGTTTGGTCACACTGCAAAGAGGAATTAAATGGTCAATACAGTGAGAAAAATCAGGATTGTAGTAAAATAAAACCAATATATAGGAAGCAACTGTCCATCCTAACAAAGCATATGAGTTAATCACTGTAGAGTCCTTTGTTGCCAAAAGGGAAAATAATCTCTTTCCCACCATGATTCATCTGTCCCGTTTTGGCTCATGTCTGAGCTGTGCCTCAGGACCCTCTGACCAAATTTCACTAGATCTCTGCTGGTTTCAGAGGGTCTGAAGGTGCTTAACTCACAAGGAGGCAGACACTGTCCAGGTATTTCCTTTGAACTGAATATTCCTCCCTCCGGCTGTCCCGGCCTTTGTGAATTGAAAGATTTTCACAGAACATGTCTCTGTTCCTGCATTTGCAGGTCTCATTTGACCACAACAACTGCCTCCTGTTTCTTCAGTCGACCCACAGTAATTACAGGAAGGTGGGAGCAGAACATGGTCTTGCGAATTCTACTTTTCCTGCGTTGTCTTGGAATTCATTCATTCGCATACTAACACTGAGCAACGAAAGTCATGTCCCACGGTAATGAGTATGTTTGTAAGCTGACAGGGAGAAAAATGATGGCAATTAGTAGGGTGACAACACAGGGAGGAGTGTGCAGTGCTAATCTTTCCAGAGGAGCTGTTCTGGTTGTCTGTGTTTGTTTGCTGATGACCAGGAAATGTAAAGATTTTCCCCATTCTTTTCAGCGTCTGCTGAGGAGATGTGTGATCAAAGGGAGGTTTTAGTAGCAAAAGGCTGTGCAAAACACATTTTCCACGGTATTAAAAAATGAAGAAGCTCCCAAATATGTGACATCTCAGCTCTTCTGTGTTGTTTCATTCCATCTGGCCTCCTTCACATACCTAAGGTACTCTCAGAAAGATCCCTATTCAGTTCCACCCCTCTCATTCTAAACAGCATATGCCAGCCAGTTTGTATGAGAAAAGGCTGCTTGTTAAATTTTGTGGGTTCATGATCCACTCTCCAAAAAGGTGATGATCACAGCTGACATGCTCAACATCACACAACCCACCAGGAACAACGACTTCCTAATTAGTGACAGGCAGCACATACACTGACATCTCCTCTGATCCCAGCTGGGAATAGCACAAACTGGCTCCTGGAAAGGTGGCACAGCTGAGCTGATGGTGCAAATATTATTGTTTACAGGCTGCCTGAGCTCAAAGGAAACAAATCTTCAGAAACCTCCAAGAAAATTTCTCAGCTCTACTGACATCATTTCTGCCATGAGGGGGAAGCTTTTTAAGAAAAAAAACATAGAATCATAGAATCGTTAAGGCTGGAAAAGACCTCTAAGGTCAAGTCCAACCTCTAATCCAGCAGTGCCAAGTCCACCAGTAAACCATGTCCCCATGTGCCACATCCGTACACTGGATGAACATGTCCAGGGATGGTGATTCCACTACTTCCCTTCCCATTCCTGTACTCTTTCCAAGCTCTTCTCCTGCCTTCTTAGAGCCCTCTAAAGGCAGTGTGACAGGTAAGGCCCATTCACAGGAAGCTTTGCCTGTAGTAACTCCAGTTCAGTAGGGCAACTTCTGGAGTATCAGTCTGTGTCCTTGCACTGGGTATCGAAGACTGGATATTGGAATCTCCTGCCAGTGTCCAGTTTTAGGGGCTGTTGGGAGCCTCTGGAACCTGATCTGGAGCAGCCCAGCAGTGCCAGCCCTGCATGACTGATGCCAAGTAGTAGCAATGTTGTGTCTCCTTCTCGGAAGGGTCCTGACCTTGCAACCCTGTCTTGCTTACTGGGAACTTTGCCTGTGTTTCAGAGGGGATGAGAAGGAGCCATGAAACAGCTGAATAACTGATCCTCTGTCCAGTTGGGAGCTGTTCTGCTGTGCCAGAACCATCCTTCTGGAAGGTACTTCTATATGATTGTCCTGTGAGTGTCTGATGGGAGACTGAGACTTAGAAAAGTCGCAGCATTGTTCAAGCAAAAATCTGAAGTCCACCAACCAGGAGATGACAATGTCATAGCCAGCTTTGTGTTACATGATGCAGGGAAGGAGGTATCACCAAGATATATTTTCCTAGGCAACCAGTAATGTGGGAAGGCTTGTCTTTAGACTTATCTTAAGACTGGGTCTTAATTACCAAAGCAGTGGGATCAGGTATGCACAGTGTGTCGTGGTAAACACAAACAGGATGCTCCAGATTCATCAGCCTTGTGTCTGAATTATGCTCTGATACTTGTCACTCTTTGCTTTAATGCAGCCATGCAGAGGAGAAAGTCATTTGATCTGTGCAGACAGCACAGTGTAGCCAGCAGGGATCCATTATTTTCTCTGCTGCTCATTGGAAATTAGCAGTAATTGACGGTCATTAGCTGAGAAGTGCCTCTAATCAGTCAACTCTTTATCAAGTTTAACATTCATTCATTCATTCTAGAAATTATAGTCAACCCATCTGCCTTGCCATTGCCCATGGCAGTTGAATAAATCATAGAAAGACATCAGCTTCAACCCCTCTCCTGAAAAATCAAACCTACACCATCAGCTATTCTTTTTTTTCTCCAGTAATCCCCGGGACTCCACGGGTTCAGTCTCGAGATTTCCTGCAAGACCCTGCCAAAATCCTGCTTCAGAATTGTCCCCTTTGAATGCCTGTGAGAAGTGCTCAAACTTAACCATTTGATCTGCAAATTTAACAGATGCATTTGTAATTAATTTGCATCAGGAAATCACCATTCTTTAGAATTTTGCCACTGTTTAAGTCCAAAAATCTCAAAAGGAGCAGCCGAATTCCCAAAACATGAGTTACTTTTACCATGCAATACAGGAGGGGGAAGCACGAAATGCACACCTTTCCTCTTGAAAGTCACTTGTGGGATTTTGATGTTGTGATGAGACAGAAAAACGTTCACTTTGGCAGGTTTTGTCTATGAGATCCCCAGAGAGGGAACACAACAGGAGCCAATTGACAACTTCAGCAGGTTGCCAGGTTGTGTCTGTCCTGGCAATGATGTTTGCAGAGGGGATCAATCATTCCAGCTCACAAACATACAGAAAGAGTGGAAAAAGGAATCGAATTAGATATTTGAAAGAGTGAATTACAGGGGTATTTACTGTTGTGTGCAGTTGTAAGAGCCTTCAGCCAAAAGTTTATGTGCTGTTCTCTTCAGCCAACAGCCCAATTTTTAATCAATATTAGAAGATGTTATTTAGTGTGGTGACTTGTTGTGGATCTGTTTCATTTGGGAAACTATTTTTTCTGATTCAGAAAAAAAAAGAGGCATAGTTAATATAAATTTAGAATTAGTTGCTTAAAGGGAAAGTTGAGGTAACACTCGCATAGGAGGATGGAAAAACGTTAACCAGATACTTTCAGAGAAAATTCTAGTATTTTGCATTCAAATATCCCAGTTCAAGGGGTGGATCACTGAAGAAATTTTGACAGGACTGAGGAGCCTAAATGAGATGTCAGGATGGGAATGAAACATTTACAGAGTACGTGGGTGCATCCCCCCATAGTGCCTCCCCTCAAACATCCCTAGGTCACAATTCATCTCACCTGACCTCAAAAAGAGGACACAAACACCCACTCATCTCCTTCTTAGTGCACAGGGGAGATCAGACGAGTCCCTCAGCGCTCAGCCCATATCAGTGATGCCCAGATTTAGACAGGGCAACTTTCTTTTGGTGTCTTACTCTGACATAGCCTGTTCCTGTGCTGACCAGCTTGGTGACAAACCACTGTGTTTGAAATGGTCTTGGAGGAAGGGAAAACTGCAAGTTTTTGCTTTTGGCAGGGTGCCATCTCCCAGGCTTTCTTCCGTTTATCAGTGCTTCTTATTCCTACATCAAATGAGTAACAACAATAGCTGCCTGACAGCAGGAGGGAAAGATTGTTAGGATGAAAACACAATAAGCTTCTTAAAAGACAGTGGCACTTCATTTGAGATATTTTCTTCCATACAAATGAGATCTGCTGCTATAGGATGATTAACCCAGATGTGAGATCTGTGGTTTTAGGCAAATGGAATGTTTTGATGAAAAATGGAGATATTAAGAAGTGACAGAGATGAGGGGAGGGGGCGGAATTACTTGGGGAAGGTTTCTGCATTATCCCTGGAGGAATCTGTGTGATGAGATGATGTGTTAGAGTTCTTTGCCTTTCTAGCATATTTTTATTATTTGTAGTGTTACAGCATTTATAGATTCCAGCTGGGAATACCACAGTAAGGGATGAGGATCTCAGCGGGAAACAGTCGCTCTTCTCCCAGGAAGCACAGCTCACATGGGAAAGGGAGGGAAGTAAATTAGGAGGAGAGGAAAGGAGAAGAGAGGAGAGGAGATGAGACCTGCCCCTGGGAGACCTGTGACAGGAGCCAGGCAGGATGCTCTAAGTTGTCTCACATAACACCCAAAAATAAGCTTAGGGAGATGGTTCCTAGGTTGCCATGGGCTATGAAAGTGAGCCATGGACTTGAGCTACTGCATTCAGGTGAAATAAATCCATTTCCAAGGCAATGTTGCCCGTAAGCCTCTCTGTCACCTTACTCTGTAGATTGTCACAGTCTTGAACTCAAGTCTTCCAGAGAAGGTACCATAAGTGCTCCATGGTGCTGGAGGGCTTCAGTTGGATCATCTCTGTGCTGATCAAAGTAGTGGTCACTAAAGGTAAGCAAGAAAGGCAAAATTCACTCATTTTCACACACTTTCTGCACTGAGCAAGGGCTGACTGTCTACCAGCCTAACAATTCATCTGAAGAAATGGCACCTAAGTGTTTCTTTTTTGCTCTCTCCTCAGCATCCTGCCTTCGAAACCACAGGTCAGCTTGTTCCTTTCCTGGGCTTTTGACCAGCTAATCATGTGGGAAGAGTAAAAGCTTCATTGCTTTGACCTTCATGAAAGTATGAGAGCAGAGGAAGAAAGGGGAGAAAAAGATGCCATACTCTTCAGTTATTAATGTCAATTCACAGTAGTTAAAATGAACTGAATGAAATGATTGTGTTTAAAAGGAGATTTTTTTCTTTATAATCACTCCCAATGAAAGCCTAAATGGAAGACACACTTTTTCTTTCTTCCTTTCCTTTCTTTTTAGAGCAGGGAATAATTTTTTCCTTCCCAAATAAAAAGTCTTATTGTGCAAAATCCTAAGTAGCAGAAAACATCTATTGTGTCGTGTGATTGCAGGTATTATCCTTTGTGTTCAAAAGATATATTTTCCTTGAAAAAAGCATCAAGCTCTTAATTTAACTCTTTCCTGAAATGAAGATCTTCCATGTCTATGGTAAAAGGAATAAGCATCATGGTGCAGCCCGTTCATGATGTGGGTGGATGTGTCCCGCCTCGTGCTAACCTCCAAATGGTGTCTGGGAATCGTGTGGGAAAGGGCAGGCTGACCTGACCCATGCTCACTGCAAAGTTTGGGGAGGTGGAACTTGAAGTTTTCCAGATTGTTTTACCCAGACTTCATCCCTCTGGTGTGTTCCCAGCTGGTGCTGCTTCTCAGCAAAGACTTGCATGAGTTGTGTGTGGTTTGGTAGAGCTCTCTGTGGCTTACCCAGATGGGGCTGACTGGTTTTACAGAGGATATTTCTACTGAAATACTTCCACCTCCACTATCACACCCTTGGCAATTTGCTTCAGTCAGGTAATTTTTTAAAATTGTCTTTTCAGGTAGATTTAATTTTGACAGCAGGAGAGGAATCCCAGAGCTGGCATGTCTTCTCTTCCCATCAAACCCAGGCAGTTTTATCCTAAATAGTGACATTGTTAGATTCATCCCTGCTTTCAGCATGGACAGCCCAAGAAAAGCATTTCAAAGGATAAGTTGTGTGCCATTAGTATTCTATAAGATGACTCAGAGAAGCAGATGACTCGGCACAGAGCTGAAGACTTCTATTGCCAAGCAAGGTGCTTGTCACCTCTGCCAGTGCCAGTAGTGGTACCTGTGGATCCTTGGATTAGAGTTTATTTGGGCTGTGCTGATATTTAGGTATTCTGAGTATATATAAAATAAAAAACCATAAAATACATAATGTTGTATGTTCTGAACATATGTAATAGAGTATATATATATCTATATGCACATGTGGTACCTAAGAACTAGAGAGCCAAATTCTCACTGACCAAACTGTGAAACAGTGAGAAATGATAAACTATTCATCATATCCTTCCTCTGGGATGAGATGTGCTGCAGGTGCATACAGGATCTGCTGTCTTCTCCTCTGCCCTTTGGAATCAGAGCTCAGACCAGGTGGCTTCCCAGAAGCTCCAGTGCCCTGATCTCTGTGCTGCTGAGAGGGGAGAGTCTGTGCAAGGAGCATCCCTCACCTGTTCTGTTCTCCTTTTGAACATGTCCTCCCAAAACAGAGAGGTGGATACCAGGCAAACTCCCTTCCACAGGAGCCTAGAATTTTCCCTAGAAGTTTTCCCCCCAACAGGGTGAAATTCTCTCCATTTCTGTGAAGCAGTTCTGGAAACATGGAAAGATGAATTCTGCAGGGAGTCTACCAGCAACTTTCCTAAAGGATGCTGATCCCAGCTCCAAAGCCCTAGTGGTGTGATGGTCAGAGAGGCAGTGGTTACATTGCTGCCTCCTGCAATATTATTTTGTTTCCCTGGAGAGGTTTTATATACTCAGGTGCCTTGTCTCTGTAATTTTCCCATTCTGCCTCATTTATCCACCTATTGTGCTTTATCAGATCTTGCCTTGAAGTCTTTCTGCCTCTGAGCTCTGCTGCTTTCTGCCAGATGTTTACTGAGCACAGCACAGCTCTGATCCCAGCACAGCTCTGATCCCAGCACAGCTCTGATCCCAGCATGTTCTGAGGGTGCAATGGAAATAAATAAATCTGTGGCATCACGTGGAGCCCTGGAGAGCTTCCTGTGATGCTGTGGCCATGTGTGCTGCTCTCACAAGCTTTCACATCAGAGATATACACAGCATAAATGTGCAGATAGAAGAGCCTCATGCACAGTCACGGCTCCCCCAAAACCATCCTGTGAACTAATGAACAGATTGGGTTGTGTTGGGTTCACTGGAATTGAGCTACTTGAAGCAACAGACTCATGAGAGGAAGCACAACTGGTTTTTTTTAATGCAGATATCATTAATTACCATAATAGAAATGAGTTCCTTTTACTGGAGACTAACCCTTATCACTCCCCGTGTCTGATTAAGATGAAGCCTTGGTAGATGGGAGGTCTGACCCAGGCAGCTAATCAGCCTTCTTTAGCCTAATTGCAGATGAAGTGATTAATTGAAGAATTATATTAGGAATTAAATTTTACCCTTGGACTTTTCCTTGCCTGCCAAGGATATGCCTCCAGGACTTGTACAGGCAGGTGAATGTGGATTTCTTTTTCTCTGGGGCCTTGTGGGAGGGGAAATCTGTTGCAGCCTGGAAGGTGATAGAACACCTGGAAGCTTCTTCACTCCAGAGGAGAAAAGAAGGAGACCAGTTAGGTCTGAAACTCAGGTTCTGGGACAATATGGACTCAGCCTGTCCCAGGCTGATTTATCTTCCTTCATGGCTCACTCTTTCTGGGTCTGGAGCTCAGGAACACAGATATTTTGGAGCAAAGGATTGTGTGTGTTTGCATGGATCTCAATGTAATGAATCAAGGTCTTCTCAGGGCTCTTAAGTGGAGACCCCCTGGGGCTGATATTGGACCCAACACTGTTTAATATCTTCATAAGTGATCTGGATAGTGGGATCAAATGTACCCTGATGAAGCTTGCCCATGATACCAGAGTGGGGAAGTGGACACTTTGGAAGGAACAGCCACCCTGCAGGAAGACCTGGATAGACTGGAAGAGTGAGATAGCAAGGAGCTGATGAAGCTCAATAAGGAAAAATGCAAGATCTTGCACCTGGGAAAATACAACCCAGGAGTGCAACACGGGCTGGGGAGCAACTCTGTGGGAAGGGTTCTGTGGGACTACAAGCTCAGTGTGAGTGAACAGGGAGCTGCTGTGGCAGAGAGGCAAAGGGATGCTGGACTGCATCAGCAAAGGCATCACCAGCAGAGATAAAAGTCATTATCCTGCTCTACTCAGTGCTTGTCAGGCCATGTCTGGCATACTGTGTTCAGTTTGGTCCCTGCTATACAAAAAAAGATGTGGACAGGCTGGAGAAGGTCTGGAAAGAGGCCAAAAAGATGATCCAAGGATCGTGGAGCTGCCATGCAAGGAAAGGTTGAGAGAAGGAGGTTTGCTTGTCCTTGAAAAATGAAGGCTGAGGGAAGACCTTATCACAGTGTTCCAGTATTTAAAGGATGGCTGCAAAGATGGAGACTCCCTTTTTTACCAGGAGTCACATGGAAAAGATGAGGGGTTATGGGTACGAGCTACTCCTGGAGAGGTTCCAACTGGACACAAGAGGAAATTTTTTCACGAGGAGAACAATCAGCCATTGGAATAATCTTCCCAGGGAAGTGGTGGATTCTCCAACACTGGATACTTCCATGATTTTTCTGGACAGGGTGCTGGACCATTGTGTCTAGATGGTGGTTTTGCCAAGAAAAGTTGGACCAGATGATCCAAGAGGTCCCTTCCAACCTGGTATTCTGTGATATGTAGGTTGGGATAAGCTGCCCAGTTGTGGACTTTTTTGTCCTTTCCTCATTGTCCTGGGTATGTCTAAGAAGTTCAGCCTTGTGCAAAACTGTATGGACATGACTTTTTTAGGGACCCTGTCAGGAGCCTTGTCTTTGTCTTTTCTTCTTTGGTGATTTCCAAGCTGGTGGAAGGATCAAGCTGAGAGCTTGTGGGAGACTCTACAGTGAAACAAAGTTCAGTCTAAAAATATCTTCAGTCTAAGGTTGAATGATTTAATCTCTGTTTCAACGAACTCTCCCTGGGGTGTTGACTTGTACCCTTAGGTGCTGGACGCTGTGACTTTCCCAGCCCCACACTGGTTTACAGATGCATTGGGCCCTCACATTTCTAGATGACTAATGAGACCAAGGATCATGCCAGCTTCCCTCAGCACCTACAGACACAGGCAGTTCCAAGCCACCAGAAAACCTGATTATTTTTTTGTTTGTTTGCCTAAGTTTTTGTTGCCTTCCTTCTGAGTAAACACTGACCCCAGATAAAAATAAACACAAAACATTTTGCTTTCTCCCTGTCACTCCAACACATCACACTCACAGACATACATTCTCCCTTCCCTGGCAAGCATCCTGAATTTCATATGCACTTGGGACAACAAAGAAGCCCTGTTTTTCTGCCAGATTTAGCAACTGGTTACAATCTGTGTGATTGCTCAAAATCGTGTTGAGTTTTGAAGGCTGAATAGCAGGTTTAGGGCATCTGCTTCAGGAAGAAGCAGCCTGTGTACCAACAGCTTGTCTGCTTTCTATAGATGCACCAGTTAGTTTAATAAAAGTTATTGTTTCTGCTTACAACTCTTTTTTTTGGCCTATGAACTTTATTCACGACAGCCCTTCTGTAGTTCCCACTGCTAATATTAGTCAGTGTTTTCCTGGGAAGTACTGGCTGTTCTAAACAGAGGTTCAGCCTAGGACAGGGACCCCTTTGCAGTATCTGAATGTCAATTTAGGGTTTGCAGGAAGCTTATTACAGTTATCACCTGTGCTAACAGGGTGTGCAAAGCCACACCTGACAGTCCAGGTGATGTGACTTACACACACACACTTTAGCTCAGACCCTGTTTAAAAGCTCTTTTGGCCAGAGATTTGTTCCTTTATACCCTCCCTGGCCAAAAAGCACCTTTGACTCCTGGCTTTGCCCTGGGGATCAAAAAACAGGATGAGATGCACAGATGCTTGCCTTTACCTCATAGATTTTGCTTAGGTTTTGTGCACTGATCCCAAGCTGTGAACCTGGTCCTGGAGCAGGTTTGTGCAAATTAATGGATACAGGGGAAGGAAAAGCAGAGAAAGAAGGAAATGGAAGAGAGAGGACTTTGATGTGGTTTATTACATGATGTGGTGAGCAAGACAGAAAGGGCTTCAGAAAGGGACTTATTTTCTGGATCCCTTTCCCCACCCACGACGTGGGGCGGCCCAGTTCTAGTTCCGTTTCCATCTGATGAACCATTCCGACGCTTTGAAGGATGGGGAAAGGGAACTCCAGAGGTTTCTTCAGGGGTCTCTTCTGACCCTGAGCCTGGAGGGGAGAGGTGCTCCCCCCTCTCCCCCCACACGTGGCCCCATGGCCGGCAGGGAGACAGGGCACAGGACACCGGGCGTGGAGAGGAGGCAAGAGAGTGTTTATTGTTGGGGATGCTACATTTATAGGGTTTAGGAGGATTCACAGAGTAACCAATTAGAAGTCTCAAGGGGCTTACAGGAACACCCAATCACAGGAAGGGGTTAACAAAGGCCAATGGGAAACACCTCAGGACACCTTCCCAGGACATTCCTGCATGGATAACGCTTGTTGTGGGGGGTGCTGGGAAGAAGAAGCATGTGTTTGCAAAGAGACCACCAAAAGCTATTTTAAGACATGTTTAAACAACAGTTTTTCCCATATAATGCAGATTTAGTGCTACACTTATTTCTGGTCTGGTAAAGGGAAAATCCTTGAGATTTCTACAGACTCCACTATTTTCAGCAATAGAGATGGGATGCCAGGAAGCTGCTCAGAAGGATGGACACTGTGCATGAAGAACATAGGCAGAGAGGTGATAGAGCAGGTGTTGGCACTGGTGCTCCAGTGAGGGAAAGTAAAGTTGTTATCCCAAATCTTGGGTTATAGGCTGTGATGGAGGCATTCCCCAGTGAAACCACGGCAGGTGCACCAAATTCTGCCTTGCCATAAGGATTCTAGGGTGAGATTATCTAATGGAAAGCTTTAAGAGTCTCTCCTGCACAGCTGAACGACATGAGTTTCCTCCAGGCACCAGACAGAATTCTGGGGATGGCTTTTATTGTTAGAGGTCAGTGGGTTTCCATCTTTCCCCAGGACACTTGGCATTTGGAAGAGACTGGGGACCTGGGTGGCAGACCAGCCACTTTCTAACATCCCATCTCAAGCCTGAGTACATTTTTCCAGGATTAAAATACAGATGGACATATGTTCTGCATTAGGCACCCCATTGTGCTGGCACTGTGCTAAAATTTGAGATTTATTTAGAGTGGGAGGGATGGATACAAAGTCACTGCTGAGATTTCTGAGAATTATATTTGAGAGCACTATCTCCAGACTGCAGGAGTTTGGATTTTCAGTGGGTTACCCTTGTCAGAGCAACTCCCAGCCACATCTCTTTTTTGGTTGCACTTCTTGAGGACATTTTGTTGCTGTCTGTGGAGTCAGCATGGGTCTCACACACAACCAAGGACTGCCAGTGCAAGGCTGCACCCTCTAGGTCTTGCTCAGAAATGTGACAACAGAGAGCATCTTGGCTAAGAATCAGGTTTTCTAGCAATTCAGAAATGTGTTGACAACCGTGGAGGTGAGACACATGGTCCCCCTTTCCTCCTTGTCTTCCCCAGTGTCAATTGACTTCCTTGTGTGTTATGAAAGACTCATTGCAATTGCAAGGTCAGATATGAGCTTCTTGCCGGCCCTTTTTTCCTCTCCTGATGCCACTTTCTTGGTTCAAGGCACTCCGTGCTTAAAAAGTCCAAGGAAGGACAGATGGAGTTCTCAGTGGCACTTATTTTGGCAGGAAGCTACTCAGTAGTTCTGCTGCTGGAGCAGTGCAATGGGTGAGAAAGCAATATCCCAGCAGGAGATTATTAGTGGATTTCAGCTGTGTCAGTGTGAGGTATCACTTTGCTACCAACAGCCACCAGGTCCTGGAGGTGGAGAAGACAAGTTTAGAAATGTTCCTTCACTGCTGCTGAGCACCCAACTGGTTGTTCAGCGTTATAGAGAAGGGTGAACTGTCAATATGCCGAAACAATCAAAAAAAAACTTGCTGAAAAAAGTCATGAACAACACAAGATTCTGTAAGGCAATGAGATATTTTTGAGCATCCTTTAGTGAGATGGCCTGACATTTTTTAGTGAGGAAACTGGCTTCTGATGGGACAAGACGTGGGTGAAAGCTGCTGCAGGGATGAGATAATGCATTGCACAGCTTGTCAAATTCCCTGTTGATGTCTGTGTTGAGTTTGGCTGGGCTTGTTTGCAAACACCTACTTGTACACTCTTGTAATGCAATGAGAAAAAAGCTGAAGGAATTTTTTGGGGGCTGAGAATCCACTGAGCAGCTTCGTGTCTCTTAAACAGGACGGTGGGAAATTGCTCGGAGGGACACGGCGGCGCCTGTGTGCTCATTCTTGGGAGAGCTGCAGAGAACTGATTTACGAGTATGTTTTGACACAGTAAACTCCTTGGAGAGCTCCTCAGCAGGCCTGGGAGGATGTAAAGAAGGAAATGGCTCACTAGAAAGGGGAAAAGCTGGAGCCAGCTTGACCTGCAGAGGGGCTTAGGTTATGAGAGGGTTTGCCAACGCAGTGTGACATGTCAGAGTTCAGGGGTCCTGGAGCAGGGGCAGGCAGCAGAGACGTGATGGAAGTAGATCAGGGAAAGCATGTTGAGCTTCAGGAGAGACAGGCTGACCCTCCACATAACCAGCAGTAGCAGTCTCTAAACCACACAGGAAATTTCCCAAAGCTGGTTCATGGGTGAAGACACTCTCTCAGGAGGGCAGCAGATGGCTCATGAAACTGTTTGGTCTGAACAGGGGAGAACTGTCCCAGGAGCTGTGGAACTTTCTCTTTGGTGCTTTCTTTGTGATCTGGAGGCTTGGGTCCCTTCAAGAGGTTTTCAAGGTGTTTTGAGGAGATGCCAACTGGGATTATCCTTAAGGAGCCCTTACAGCTGTCTTTTTGGAAAGGTTGAAAGGGGAGATCTTGAATGGGTCAGGAACAGGACAACTAATTCTGCTTGAACTCTCTTGCAGAACTTTGGCTTCTATGCCTGCAAGGAAACAGGGAGAGAGCAGAAGTGTCCAGTCCCCACCAGTCCAGTGGAGCCAATGGCCCCTTGAGCACAGATTCTACTGAATATTAAATTCTGCAAATCCAGCAAGGATTTCAAACTCAGGGGTAGAATGGGAATGGCTTCTCAAAGATTTGTGGTGTGAAACTCCCCTAGGTAGGATGAATCTTTTCTTAGCTTTGCATTTCCTGGCTTCTCATAGCAGGAGGATGCAAGTGGAGGATCAGGAGGCGGCAAAGCTGCAGCACTCTGGGGTAAAAACAGGCTGACCATGGAATCCATGATTGTCTTGCTTTGCCCTGGGATTTTCACAGGGCCAATAAACAGCCCTGGATGGCTAGGAATCAAGACTAACATGTCAAGCTTGGAGATATTTATAGAGAATATCCTGCTGTCACTGAGGCATTTCTGATGGGACAGAGGAATGGCTGGTTTCTGTACATATCTGTAATTTGTGTTTAGCATTTTGCAGTTTTCACTTGGTGCTCAGCAGTTTAACACATTCATTTTGGTACTTTAACCTTGATTCCTTTTAGAGAGTAATTTATGTTCCATTCTGATGTTTTAGCACTCACTCCAGACAGCTAAATGGGTGACGTGTTGGCTGCATAGACCACAGAGGAGCCAGGAAGCCTTTTCCACTGAAACTCCTACTGGCTTTTAGTAACTAAGCATCAAGACAAAATGAGTCTTTAGCCTTGGTGGGTGACTGCCTCATTCCCTGATTTCTACTTGCTTTCCTTGGGATTGGCTCCTGGACATCTCTGAAGAAACCAAGTGTAAATGTGTGAATAATCCCGCAAGGGGAATCTTCACCCACCATTCCTCTGTGATTTCTAGGAAGCATCCGTGTCCTTTCTGTGGCTTCACAGCCAGCTTAGTTGGTGCCCCAGGCTGTTCAAAGGACTGAATAACAGCACAATATCCTCCATAATCTCCTTGCATGGTCCCTGTTTCCTAGGCTGTTCCCACTGGTATGGAAAGATAACAATAGTTACACCATCTGTTTTTATACATCAGAACAAGGTGTTAGAACAAGCAGGTTTTTCCATCCTGTGTTGGAGCTGGTTGTGAGCTACACAAATGTTACTTTATTCCAAAAAAACCCTCACAGCTTGGGCAGGGATGGGCCACTGTGAGCAGGAGGGTGAATTTGCTGATTTTGGAAATTTCTGGTTGGAGTCACTTGTTGAAACTCAAATGCTTCTGCTGGGATTGCCAAGGGCTTGCTCTGCAAACTGTAGGGCTCTTTGATCCCATGGCTGGTGTGCACGTGAGTGCCTGGAGTTGCCTTTAGTCAATGCATCCACAAAGCTGATTCTGGGCTCCTGATTCCTCCTCCACATGGAAAATGTCACAGAAAATGCAAACATTCAACACTGTGATGCTGCTGGTTTCTGAAGGTGCAATGCTTCCACTGCTCTGTAGATCTCCCTGAACTGGATGTTGGGGGCAAATAGATTATTTCAGACATGTTGGCTCTGTCTTTATCAACTCCTTCAGTCATTTTGAATAGGATTATATTGTCAAAGTTATTTCTCTTTTCCTTAAAAAAAAATGAGTCAGGGCACAATCTCAGAGAATGGGGTTGGTTTGTACTGTGGGTCTCTGAAACACAGAGACTATGCCAGTGACTATCACAGAGCACAGGAACATAGATCCAAGATAGATTCCAGTGTGGCCATTCCCCTGTTCCTCTGCCCGAGGACGGCCAGCAGACAGAAAGGTTGTTAAATGCTGGAATTAGAGAGATTTCTCTTACTTTGACTCACCTAACAATGTCATATTAAATTCAGAATGGCAATTTGAACATGGATCAAAGCATTATGACAGCTGCCAGCCTTTGATGTACCGCTTTTATTGGAGAAAGTGGTAGAAGAAGCACAGCTGATATACTGGTGGATAATGGATTTAAAATTGCACACACTCTCATACCTAAAGAGGCTGGGTTTTTTGCTGAGAACTCTTGCTCCCTTTCTTCAGATCACAGTCTGTTGATGCTCCAGGGAAAATGGGTTTTCAGGACTAGGTTCCCGGCTGCACTGAAGCGCTCGTGAACTGAAGGTATTTAACAAGACCCTGAGCTGACAAAAAGAAGCCTTCAAAACTATTTTCCCCCCTTTACTGTGGTCTGAAGTCAGCAAAAGATTTCAGTATGAGAAAATTGCTGTTACTTAGAGCTTCCTGGCATGTTCTACCTGTGTGTTACAGCTCTGCTGTTTCAGGTCAGGCCACGTTAGGGTGAGGGTTGCTGCTGTTATCACAGATTTGTTCTCAGTGAGGGTCCTGGATCCTCAGCTGTGTCTGGAGCAGGTCTCGTGGCCTGTACACAAACACATTAAAAACAACATCAGCTGGATGGAGCCCCTCTGCTCTAGAGACAGGCTGGGAGAGCTGGGGGTGTTCAGCCTGGAGAAGAGAACCTTCAACCTTAGAGCCCCTTCCAGTGCCTAAAGGTGCTCCAAGGCAGATGGTACAATTCTGTGCCCTAAGGTGGCCCACCTGGCTTATCCCACCTGGTTGTCACCTGTCACATCTCCCAGCTCCATGGGGAGATCTCCAGTACCCTGGGGTATTTCAAATGTCAATAGGTCCCCAGTTCCAGGGGGGGAATATACTTGGGATAAGTCACCTATAATATAGATGTCACCTCTAATCTCTCTACAGAGATTGCTTCTCTGCAGTGAAAACAGCACTGATCTCAGTATCCTGGGATGAGGGAGGACACACCTCTAAAATTCCAGTGCACTTTGTCTTCCATGACCTCTATTCCAGTGGAAGTCATCCTTAGATTAATCTGTCCAAAATATGGACTATGGGGACATTTTATTTCTGCATTTTTTATATCTTTTTGAAACAGCCTTGAGCACTGTCTATTTATAGACAGAATAGTGCCTTGAACACCAGGTACGGTCTCTAGTGGTGTTATTCAACAATAAACAACCTGCATTAATCAGAGATGAAATGCAAGGTCACCTCTTTGTTCTGATTTTTTCTTCTTTTACTTGGCTTCTCTCCACACTCTGTTGCTTCTTTCTTAAAAAAAAAACCACAAAAAAAAAACAAACAAAAAAGAAGAGGTGCTTGAGTTGCTCGACTTCTCACTTTTGTTGTGCTTGGTCTCTTCCAGGCCAGAAGAGGGAACTGTGCAGAGAAGAATTTCTGCAGTGGGACCAATTTGTGTTTGCTTTCAACAGTATTGGGCAATGTTCAGAGCAGGGTTACAGGAGGGTGTGACTGTGTGACCTCCATCAGGCTGCACACTGGTGGGGCTGGAACCACCATTTCCATGGCTTCCCTGTGTCCATGCCCAAGTGGACACATGGACAGGCTGCCAACTGAGGAAGCACCTCAAAAGAGCACAGTATTGCTTTGTTTTACTGAACCATGGCATGGAAGTACAGAAAAAGGACACAGTGAATGTTATTGGGCTGTATCTTATCCTACTCCCATGTGCTCTTTAAATTAGAGCTAATTCCACAACCAAATTCCCCTGTGATTCACACCAGAAAGATGTGGATCTAACCCTGTGGGTGCTCAGGTAATGTTTTGGGTGTTCACTGACATAAATCAAAGCAGCAGGATTCACTGGGATTGTTGTAGTGGAGAGCAGAATATGAGAATAACATTTGCCTCTAGTGGGGACTTCCAGCTTCTGTTATGGTCTGTGCAATTCTATTTCACACCAGGAACTATTCAAGGGTTTCATTCACTTATCATTTTCATTCTCCTGCCATTTAAGCTCTCCCAAGGTATTCCTTGTGACCTCTGGCTGCTTCCCCTGGAAGGCCACATACAAGTCCCTCATATCAGCCAGCCAGGAGTGTTGATGCTCTGGGGTATCTTCTGGCAGGAGATACCCGTGTTTGGGCAAAAAAAAGACAGAGAGAAGTGTGTATTTACGTATTTACAACACACCTGTTGCCAGCTTTTGTGAAAATAGAATGAAAATGAGACTAAAAATAATGAGGTTTGTGAGTATCCACGATTTTTTCCCCCCTCTTTTTAAACTAGTGGTTTCTTTACTCCTATTATTTCCTTTGAGAGCAGATTTTTAAAAAAAATTTGTTTTTTCTCTATGTACTTTCGTCTGAGTAAAATTTCAGGACAAAATAAATATTGCAATGTTCAACTTTGCAGAATGAATTTATAGTGACAGCCTGATTCAGGAGCTGTTTTCCTCTAGAAGGATAATGATAACATCAGTGGTTTTCTCCTCCCCCTTATGCCACTCTGGATCAAAAGGAGCTCCACAGAAATCAATAGATAGGATTCATCATCACATTATACTGCAATAAAAGTGAAGTGATACACTAGTGAAATAATCCCAGTGGATCTAGGCAGGTTTGGAATGTGGGTGATTTCTGTGCTGAGGGACAAAGGGTGAATTCATCTCACCTTAACTGAGGCTTCATTTTAAAATTCAGTTCAAATTTTTTTAGGGTTTTATTTCAATATTTACCAAATCCTTCTATCAAAAGCTTAAATTAAGACAGGGCTAAATTACAGAGTAACCACGGATTAAATAGAAGACCTTGAGTTTTCTGATGAAACTATTGGTCTCTAGAAAGTAACAAGTCATTGAAAGAAGAGCTGACTGATGGAACTCATTAATTTTGAGGATTCTCAAGGCATAAAAGCTATTAATAGCAAAAGAAAATTTGTTATGATGTTCCTGACATTGCCTATTCTTGTATGTGTTTTGAAAATCATTCTGAGTTCAGGATTCTGAATTAATATTTATGAAAAACAATAGTTTTAGAAGACTAGTATCAGAATTTTCAACAAGTTCATGAACATTTTGCAAAATCTATGTTCTCTTCCACATTTTTTTTCCTCCCTTTGAGATGGTCCTAGTCAAGCATCATGAAGTAATGACAGATTTCCTGTGAACTCTTGCTAGATAGTTCTGCTACAGCCATGGGGAGTGAAAGGATTTTAGGTTTTCCTTTCTCCCTACTGAAGTGATAATTGAGAGTTGAAAATCCGCCCTGTGTGGTGCCTTGAATATTTTTGCCATCAGTTCAACCACAAAGTGGTGCCTGACAGTGTAAAGGTCTGAAAAGAGCCGCCTTAGAAGGTTCATAGTTTTTGTCTGAGCCTCAAAGTGTCCACGTGTCTGATCTCTTATGTGTGATAAGAACAAGGACTGGAGGAAAACATCTGATCTCCCATCCAGGGGTTAACTTTTGGCAAAGGAGAACTTTCCATAATAAGGGTAAAGTTTTCTGGAAGAGCACATATTACTGGGAGCCACTTTAAACCTCTGGGAAAAGAATTCTGAAGGAATCAATGGACCTCCATGAGCCTTCTCAGCTTCTGCCCAGGCTGCTTTCAGTCTCAAGGATGTGGAAGCGCTTATAAAAAATAATTTTAAAATAAAAATAATTCAGTTTTAATAGAAAAATTAAAAATAACCCACTGCTAAAAATAACCCACTATTACCTGCTCGCACCCTCTTCTAGGAACAACAAAAAGAAAATAAGTGTGAAAGACATTAGTCTGATTAATGCCTGTCTCTTTACTGGTTATTATAATCATGGACAAGAATGAGGTTTTTGGAAAAAAAATAGTGACTACAAACCAAATATCACTATGTCCTTGTACATTGGTGATTTCCCACACTGATAAGTCAGAATTTGTACTTTATTAGGTCCAATCTCACCAAAATTTTCTTTTTCTTTTCTTTTTTTTTTTTCTTCCATTTTGGAAATTCAAGTCTTTCTATATCATGGCAGATCTATCCTTTCATGTTATTGGTTGGTGAGTTATGGAGTCTCTGTGTCCATCTCTTGCCCTGACCCACTCCACCAAAGCAGACAAAGGTATGTTTTAGGTCTCAGGGAATTGCTGAAGCAATGAATAGACAAAAACAACTGAAGAGTCGGAAAAGTGCAATTACTACAACCTGTCACTACCTTCAAAATCTGATGATGGATCAATTATATAGACATATATAATAATACAGTCCTGATCAGTAGAGAAAGGAAAAAGCTATGATACTGAGACATGAGGATCCTGAATCTTTTCCTCCTGAGAGTTGGGCACTTGCAGAAGACTCTTGACTGTTGGTATGAAATTAGACAAGTAGTTTCCAGCAAGGTGGAATGGCCACAAGTCAGTCAAACTCACTGATTTCTCCAGAGAGCTACAGATAAAATATACATCTATGAAAGGCAAAAGAAGGATTTTTGACTTTCCTGTGTCTGAGTCTAAAAAAAACAGTCTGTGCATTTACTAATTCATCTCAAATGCTGAATAATTCCCTTTTGATTTTCTGCAGAACACTAATATGAGCAGCTGATTTTTCTTTGCTTACAGTGAATTCGTGCTGGAGCAACACAAGCCTACAATGGCTCTTGATCTGAGCTGTGTATTGATTAACTAATAAACCCAAAGGAGAAGACCTTTCTGCAGATAAATCTCTTGTTAGACGTAATGTGAAACCCTGCTTTGTTTACCTTCTTGCTCATGAAGGAAGCAGATAAATTCACTGAAAGCTGAAGTCAGAGGGAGATTTTCATGGCCAGTGTCTTGAGGCAGTTGTGGGTTCTGTGCTGTAACAAGACAACCTGATTTGAGCATCCTCTTGAGGGCTGGTGGTGTAAAGAGAGGTGGCAGTGGCAAAACAGAGTCATTGCAAAGTAGGGAAGGGATGGACAAAGGACTGTCCCCAGATGAGCCCTGAGTTAAGCTTCCTGCACAGGCAGAGCCTTTTTGCCACTTATTCCTGTATCCTGCACTCCAGGGACTGTACAGAGCAAAGTCTGGGCTGACTGGCTCAAATACAGCTCAAATAAAATATATAAATGTGTGTGTGTGTTTTTATAGTTTATATGTATATACAATTTATTTTAAAAATTATATGTATATGTATTTCAGGCTGTAAGAATTTACAGGTGAATGCCTCAATTTGTTTAGGGAGAAAATCTGCTACATTACAGGTTTCTGTAGCTTAGCTGAGATATAAGCAGTTTTATTTTTTCTGTAAGTGGGCTAAGCACTGAAATATCTTGCCTGAGCACATTCTAGAAGTATCTAAAAATGTAGTTAAGTGGACAGACAGCAACACTGCAAAATCTCTTCTGAACATGTGGAAAAATGGTAAGAATTCACTGATAACCCAGGGGATCTCATATGCAAAAGGTATTATGTGTGTCCTGCCTCTATGCAAGTAAATAAAGTCTTATATTATGATACTCAAAGCGTTTGTAGCATGGTGTGGAATTTTAATTTAGAGAGTGAGAGACAGTGACCAGGACGAGGAATCTGATGGGAATATTGTTGCTTCCCAGTGGCAGTGTTCTGCTGTTCGCTGAGTTCTTCACTCAGAACTGTGAATGGGGGACAGTAATGATGCTACTAATAAAACATTCCCTCTGGCTCCTGAGGGGTAAGGGCAGCAGAATAGATGCTGTCCTGCACTATGGAGAGTGGATTTCAGGTTAGTAACAGGTGAAGTGCAGAGAGTGGGAACCCTCAAGGGGTAGATGGGGATGTAGGAGAAATGGGGGATATATCTGGAGTCATAAACTGCACAGTGAGACACATCAAACTCTTCCCCACATAAGAATCCTGGGATCCAGTACAAAGGGTCACCGAAGAAGAAATGTCTGTGGTGCCCTTGTTGGTTTCCCCAGAGGAGGATTTATCAGTCATAGAATGGTTTGGTTTGGTTGGAATGGACCTTCATCTCATTCCACCCCCCTGCCATGGGCAGGGACACCTTCCACTATCCCGACTTGCTCCAAGCCTCATCCAGCTTATCCTTGAACACTTCCAGAGATCCAGGAGCAGCCACAGCTTCTCTGGGCAACCTGTGCCAGGGCCTCCCCACCCTCACAGGGAAGAATTTCTTCCCAATATCCAATCCAATCCAACCCTGCCCTCTGTCCCTTTGAAGCCATTCCCCCTCGTCCCATCACTCCATGACCCTGTCAGAAGTCCCTCTCCAGCTCTTTTATAGCCCCTTTAGGCACTGGAAGGGGCTCTGAGGTCTCCCTGGAGCCTTCTCTTCTCCAGGTTGAGCAATTCTCTCAGCCTTTCCCCACAGGAGAGGTTTTCCATTTATGGAAACTCTGCTGGTTTCCCGGGCTGGGCAGACAGGAGCCATGTCCCACCTGCACACTGCTCAGAGCCAGAGGGATGACAGGTCCCAGGACTGCTGGATATGGAAGCATTGGCTTCTTTCACCTCCATTGTCACAGCAGACATTCCCTTCTAACCTGCCTGCCAGGCATGTGTCTGCTCCAGGTCTGATGGCATATCCCCAAAGCTGAGTCAGGAAAACTCAGAGTTGCTTTTCATGGACTTCTCTTCCTTCGGCTCTCCAGCCAAAGCCAGCAGTTTTACAGAAAACTGCACTGTAGCTTGGGAATGTTTTCCTTGGCACTTTGTATGAGTTATAACTATTTTATAGCTTTTACTCTTTTTTTTTTCTTTTTTTTTTAACCCCCTCAGCTTAATCATAGCAGAAAAACAGGGGGCATAGAAAGCAAACAGCAAACAGCCTCACACCAAAGACTTCACCCCTCTCTATCTCTCTCTAGAAAGATACAGATAGTATTTTTACAAAGAGAAGAAAACTGGGTGACTAATGCAGGATAATCAGCATTTTCACTGCAGATGAAGAGCAGGAGGTACAGGAGAGATTAAATAAACAAGAAGTGCTTTTCTTTGGCTTGATATAAAATGATAATGTGATGTGGTACTTGTGACACAGAGGAGCCCCACAGAAGTGACTCACCTGCTGCTGTCTCACACCTTTGGAGCCCTGCCTGCTTTGGTTTCTCACCCTGCCACCCTCCCCACGTGGATGTCTCAGGCACCCTGGGCTGTCTCAGGTGGCCCTTAGCAGGTATGTTTAGACAAAGAAGTGCCAAGGTCTGGGCTTTGGCTCAGGAGATCCCTCTTGTAACCCACAGGTGTCTGGACCAGCCTCCAAGTTCCTCTTGTAGACAGTGGGAAAATTGTCAACACAGTCCATGGGAGCTATTGGGGTCACCCAAAGGCTGTGTGTGGACAGGACAAACAACTCTCTGGGCTGCGCTCGTGACACGGATGAAACCTCCACCGACTAAGCGTGGATGAAGACACGAGCCCTTCACACCTGCATGGTGACACCTCAGCCTAGGTGAGCTCAGCAAGGTGAATGCTGATGGAGGAGGGTGAGCTTGACCTGCCCTTGGAGAGGGACAGGAACCAGGGTGCTTGGTACCTGCTCCTGCAGCAGATTTGAGGTGTCTCTCTAGGCTGGGACACGGGTGAGCTGGGAATTCTGCTGTGCTGTCGTAAAGCAAAAGGATATTTGGGAAACCACTGCCTTTTAGAAAGCCCATTTTGAATTCCACACACTCAAATGCTCCCAGTGTGATAACAGCAGCACGTTCAGCACGATATCTGCAGAGTTTGAGGTGAGTCTCCCATGGGATTCTGGATGCAGATGTTAGTCTGGTCCTGGCAAACAAAATATTCTCATTTCAGTACAGACACAGATGGGATATATGTAGCCTTTTTGAGGGGTCCACACACTGTTGAGCCAACAAAATTGTCTGTAAACAGGAAAATAATTGAGATGAGACAGTTTGATTTTTTGGGTTGTTGATTTGGATACAAACAACCAGTAAATAACACCACCCAAAAAGATGCTGATGTGTAATTGATAAGAGAAAAGCATGTGATCCTTCCTTGCTGAAACAGGGACCAGGAAGTCTGATGTATTTGTTTTTTAATTGACTTTGGCTGCACAGCATTTCAGCTTTATGCTGCAGATGGGACTGCTGTAATCGTTTCGCAAGGAACCTGTCCCATATGAATCATAAATGTCTTGTGGCTGGAAGGTAATATCATTTCAGAACGTATGGGAAGGGCTGATTTATTGAAGGAGTCACACGATGAGTTTTGGGGCTGCACAAGCTTGAGGCTTTCCTTCCAATCCTTGGGAGCACAGCGAGTTGGAAGGGTTGGCAGATTGGATCTGTTTCATTTTACATCTCTGCCTTTATGAGTTCAGCAGGAGGGGGAACTAAACAATTCCTAAAGATTTATGATGTTGGCAACTGTGATAAAATGTTTTTTACGCAACTTTTCCTCTTTCTTGCTTTGCAAGCAACTTCCCAATACTTGTCAGTGCTGACCAAAGCAAATATGCTTTGAAAATCTCTGTGCACTAGGAGGGGAAAAAGCATGAGGATGAGAAAGGCAGCTGTTGTTCAAAGGGGAAGGTTAATTTGGAGGACAGCCTGGAGGCCTATTGCTGGTCACAGATTTTTAGCAGTGAGTGTGTAAAACATGCAAAGTGAGTAACTTTAGTGAAAGGAGAAAATGTAAATCAGCAAAGCTGAAACAAAACCTTCAAGCAAACCTCCTGACTACAGCACTGGATGCTTATGGTGGTGTCCTCTGCCACTTTTCCCAGACAATGTGCCTTCATACACAGGATGTAGCTCAGGACCAGTGCACTACAATCACACAGGACTGAGTATCTTCTCCTGGTGGAACGTGTCCCAGCTCATGGCAGGGGGGTCGGGATGAGGGGATCTTTAAGGTTCCTTCCAACCCAATCCATTCTGTGATTCTATGACTTTATGATTCTGATATTTGCAGAGGACTGTCAGATGTGTTTCAAAAAAACCCCTGTATGCATTGGAAAATACATGAGCACCTGTAAGGGCATTTACAAAGTCAATTAACTTTGATGTATTTCCAACAAGAAACAATGGGTATTAAATACCCCGCCTATATGGGAATGTTTGAAAATCCCATTATGTGCCTATCTTCATGCTTAGAACACAATACACATTGGGCCAAGAGCATGGAAAAATGCACATTATTTTTGGCTGGCAGTGTGTTTGTAAGCAGCCCCCTCTCCCAGGGGTTTGTTGTCAGCACAAGGTACACAACAAGATGAAGGCTAATAAAAGCCATCAGCAGATTTTAAAAGTGAAGTCCAAATTTCACTTGAATGTTGTTACTGTGGTAAAAAAGTAGAAGATGACTAGACTTGTGCTTGGGTTGGTTTGTTTTCTTTCTTTCCGTTTTTATTTTCCCCAAAAATGTTATGCAATCCTTTTGTTAAAGAAAGGCTGCTCTAGATTTGATGACCTTTCTGAAATACCTGCACACAGGTACCTGCTCAGAGCTCTGACCAACCTGATCTAGTTGAAAATGTCCCTGCTCATTGCAGGGGGTTTGGACTAGATGGCCTTTAAAGGTTGCTTCCAAACTAAACTGTTCTGATTTGCAGAACTGAGGCCAATCCCTGTCTGGCTGCTTAATGAGGAGACTTGCAGGGATCCCTGGGAGACATAAAACCATCAGAACTCACCAACTGTGGTCTGTGGTCTGCATTGCTTTTGTTGCACATTGCTCCTGGGTCACTTTAGATGCTGTGCTAGGAAGTAGCAATCCCTGTTTCCGACGCTGGAGGTGACAAGTTGCTGTGCCAGGACCCACCGGTGACATGGCTGAGGATCAACTGGCCTCTGGCTGAACTGCTGAGCTGTAAGTCAGCAACCAGCCACCATCCCCAAGTTCTAAATGAGTCAACTACTAAATCACAGGCAAGCCAGCTGAAGGACACTCTGAATTTCTACTGCGCAAATGTTGCTTTCAGGCTGGATGTGGCTGGCAAGGATTGGGATGAGCCAGGTTAACCACTATTCCCTGCTCAGCCTGGAAGGGGCAGCTCATTAGCCACTGTGCCAATGATGAACACAGCCCTGCTGGACCCTGAGGACACCATCCCTGCAGGGTGCTGGTTCTGTTCCCTCTGACCTCGCCAGCAGCTTTATAATTTGTCATTTTTCTACCTCAGAAGACTGAATGACTCATTTGACACATGCCAATATCCAGAGTGCAATTAACTGGCTCAGCCTTTGACACGACCCCTTGCAGCCCAGGAGAGCAGAGGAGAGACGTGTCAGAGGGGTCGGAGGGTTCATTCCAGAGCCTTTGGAGACTGCTGAGCTCACACAGCCTCCATGGATGCTGGCTGGCTCGTTAGTATCTGGGAAACTCATTAGAGTTTTATGAGTTCTTCTTTAAAGCTTCGGCTTCGCATAGCTTAAGGTCACTACAGCACTGCTCTGTGGTAATTACACCAATGAGAAAGATTTCCTTCCCCTACACTAATTAGCAGTGGAGAAACTTAAGAAACAAACGTAGAATCCAACAGATTCTACGTTGAATTAATTAATGAGTAGAAACCATCTGGGTGATGTAGGTTTTTGTTTTAACTACCTTTTTTGCCATCAGTACACAATTTATAGATATTATCTATTTCTTTTCCAAAAGTTTCCCCCGAGATACTTTTAATCTTCCACCTCTATGGCATTATATGAGAAAGGGAATAAAGTGAACTAGTCTATGAAAATCTGAAGGATTTATGTGAATTCCTCACTCATGAACCTACAACATCTTTTCTGCACAGGGAAACACCATTTTCTGAGCGGTGAACTCAGAGGACTGTAATTCCAAAATTGCTTTGCTTCTTGCTATGGACTAAGAGGAAAGCCTTGTGGTGGCTGTTTGCAGGAGTGGGTACCAACACCACAGAAATAACGAGTCTGACCACAGACTCTGGTGGTCAGAAGAATATGTCCCTTCACAGCTCCTCTCTGCCCAGCTTCTGCTCCACACTGTCCTGAGTGACTCAGGACAGCCCTGTGGGCCTGACCCCCTGGTTGCCCTGGGTGTGCTGCACAGCAGCACTCAAACCCAATCCTAAACTATTATCCTTACATCCAAGCAACTGCAGAGCAGCACTGTTGACTCCCACAGGGAATAGTCAGGATGAGGCAATGTGTTGTCTTCACTGGGGATTTACTGCAAAGGAGAAGGGTGAAAAGATTTAAATAGTGTCAGAAGGAAGCAATTAGTGTAGATCCAAAGTCAGCTCACACTTGCTCTCCCATGCCAGCTGGCACAGGCCTGATCTGCAACACTCAGCACTGCAAACATTTTCCTGGATGAACTTTTGGGAGTCGTGTTTCAAGGACTGAAGCGTTCACGGATGTTCATTTCCATAATGACTCACTGAACACAAGAAGCTTTGTTTTCTTCCTACATAGTATGCTGTAAATCAGAAGTGACTTGGCCAATTTTCTTTACACACACAGTCAAGAGATACACTCACAGGTGGACATGTATGGACATGTATGCACATGTGAATACATGGGTACATAGACACACACACACACATTGTCAGTCCAAGAGATGCACAACCATTTCCTGGCATAGCTGAGACTGTTCCTGCTGATCCAGAAGCTACATCTGAATCATCCCAGATCTGTGCCATGAATGATCATTTTGTTGAAAGGGACTTACGACTTTAAGGAGGCATCACAAAGTAAAGAAGAGAGTTTTCCTTAAAGAGATGTGACTTTATTCATCTTTGCATTCCTGCCAGGAGAAATAAAAGGAAGAAGCTTCTTTTGAAGAGAGGATATATCAGCATGTTTCTAAAACCCCTGAGATGCACATGAAAAAAATACACCAGACAAATCCTGATCATGTTCATACTTTCATAGTTAGTGGAATGACATATAATATCACTACTAGGATAACAGGATAATCCAGACTGTAAGAGACATCCAGTCCAAGCTTGCAGCAGGCTCAGCTATGATCACAGAGAACGTTGCTCAGGGCTTTATCCAGTTGGGTCTTGAAAAATCTCTGGAGATGGGAGATTGCACACCCTCACCGGGAAACCTGCCCCATTGCTTGACTGTCTTCCTGAGGAAAACTTTCTTCTTATATCTGATCTGGCCCTTTCTTGTCACAGCTTATCCCTGTTGTCCTCCTGTCCCACAGCACTGTGAGGGGCCTGGGACTGTCACCAACCTTGTAGGTAGTGACAGGCTGTTATTAGGTCCATCTAAAATCTCTTCATTCTGAAACAGCTCCCCTATCACCTCTGCACGTGGCAAGTGCTCCAGGCTGGAGCATCTTGGTGGCCTGTGGCTGACCTTGCTCTGGTTTGTTACTGTCTTCTTGTACTGGGGTCACAGGGAGCTCCTCCCTGTGGAAACTCAGGAACCTTGGCCCAGAAATTACCTGGGCCAGGGCTTCTCTGTGTGCTCTTGTTCCTGTCCTCTTGTCCAGCCAGGGCTTTTAGTCTCTGAGCTGGGATGATCCCTGAAGGATGCCTTAGGTTCCCAGGTAGCCATAGGCTTATTGGCACATGCCAATACAAATTTGGAAATGCATGTCTTCTTGACATAAGGATGTGTGGCTCACCTCCAGTTCAGCCACCATCTTCATCAAAGGCTACTCTGGGAGAATGGAAGCTCTTGCTTATCTGTCTTGCTCCCAGGTATTTTTCTCCTGGGATGATTTCCAAAGAGCTCAACTGAAACGAATCCATTTCTGAGCAGCCCCATGACTTGATCCCATGCCATGCCTTGGGACAGCATCAGCAGCTGCTTTGGCTGGTGCTTTGAGGAAAGGTGGGCATTTTGTCATCTCAGCTCTGATATGCCAAACGTTGCTGGTGACAGAAGTCAGCTCTCCACCAGTGGAACCAGACAGAGCAGCACAGACAAGAGCATCACCACTGCTACCAGGCAAATGAACTGGGAAATTCTTCCAAACTCCTGTGGGTGAGAACTTACAGAGTGGAAATGGCTGTTTTTATTTTCTTGAATTTCTTTGTACTAATAAAATAAAGGGTGAAACACTTTTATCCTCAAGCCATGTCTAACAGCAGAGAGAGAGTCCTTCAGAGTCTCATTTCTTTAGCCACTGAATCTTACTGGATTCAGTGCACTTTGCATAGAACTCATTGCTGGAATAAAACCCCACCACAGTCTCTCCAAGTGTCTTAGGCTGCCTGGATCTCCCTGCACTGTCTGTAGATAATAGAGCCCTGTTGGCAGAATCCTGGATTAGCTGACCCGACCCTGTCCAATTTGATTTCTCCCTAGGGAATATCAGAGAAGTAGCTGGGTAAGTGTACAAGACATTCCTAAGTGGCGATTTCCACCTGGAAGAGCTTAGAAAAGGTGGGACATTTGCACAGGGTATACAGCTGCTTTTCTGGACACAAAACTAGGAGGCAGCTGGGATTCCTGGGGGATCTGAAGTGAGGCTAGAATCATATATTTAGGCAACTGAATCAAGCCCTCAACGAGGGTAAGAGATGTGTTCCACCAAGCAAGGCCAAGAACTCTTCCTGAAGCAGGTGCCTCCTGAGGGCCAGCTAAGAAGTTCTGCAGACTTAACTGCACAATTTCCTTGGGTATGTACCAAGTGTAATGGGACAGCAGCCACCTGACTTACTGAGACTAAATGTAGGTGCCCTCACCTATTTTTTGGTCTTAGATGTTGCTTGGATATTTATTTTAAGCGAAAACAGGGCAATGCAGAAATAGCCCTGAAAACACTGTTGTAAAGTCCCGGTGTCCTGGCATGGATATATTCCAGTGGTTTGCTGTGAGGTGAACTCCAAGCTCTAAAAGACCATGTGAAATCAAACCTTGCAGTTAAATTTCTAGTGCCAGAGACATGAGTTCACTTCTTCAGCTGCGGAATTTCTTTTCAGCTTGGGCCTACTGGATGTCTGGATGTCTGCTGCACTCCTGGTAGTAACATTAACCTGCAATTTCTGACAGAATCTTCTGCATTGCAAATCCCTCTCTTATCCCAGCATGGCCTAGACCAGAGCAAACACAGAGATAATCTATGTAGTTCTGACCTGTAGATATATCTGTCCCTTCAAACACAAAATGCCAGGGGCTGTGCATCCCTATTGTGATGCATTTGATAAATAAAAGCACTGACCTGGTCCTCTCTCATCAGACAGTCAAATCTCAAAATCTCAAATCTCCCTCCTCCCTCTGTTATCTCATTGAGGCATAGGCAAATGAGTTAGGAGTGTGAAAAATTACAAACTTTTAATTTCTTAATTTAAATTTGCTGTTTGTGTCCAACAAGCTCCAAGTTGAATGTGACCGACCTGTTAGGACAGGATGCCTCCATGAGCAGGGGATTAATATCAGTGTCTTCCAAGATATCTTCCAGCCCCTGAAAACTAGACCAATATAAATCTGGAGATTTAAATCGAGCTTGTACTGGAAAGTCCTATAAAACATCTGAAGAAAATTCAGAATAAGCTTGATAAAGTAGAAAGAGCAAATTACTACACCTTTGGTGAGATACAGCTAATGGGGAATGTATTAAACAACTTGCTTTTTTCTTCCTGATGTTGCAAAGCCCAATGGAGGGAAGAGGAGCACAGAGGGACAGGCATCCAGTGTAACACCATGAGTTCAGAAGAGAGGCAATTCTTCCTGCATTTAAATATCCTCTTGCTCAGATTTTACCATAAGGTAGTTCTTCTTCTTGACTCCTTATCAAACAGGCTTTCCTTCCTGATCTTAGATACAAACCACTGTCAAGACAGGTGTCCTCTTCCTTTCCAGTATAAAGAAAACGATGCCTGGTTTTATTGAAACCAACCCAGAGTAGTGTTTATTATTGAAAATATACAGTATTTTTGAACATCACATAAAAAGCCTGGTAGATACATCTGCTCTAGTTTAAAATGCTCAGTAGATATCTTTCTGCAGCATGTAGCACTATCCTCATAATGCAAACATCCTCTTCTCATTACTATTTTTACAGTGCCTCCCTTTTGCATTTTTCAAACTCAGAAAAGATGTTCTGTTGTCCTTCCCCACCCCGATCCTCCTAGCTGAAAAAAACCAGAGACTTCCCAAAGGCTACTTACATTGTGCCAAAAGCGTGGGGCTAAGAGGAATAAGGATATTTTGTAGAGCACTTAGAGCTATTGCTGTCCTTTGCAAAATCCAGGTGTGCACAGGGCATGGTGCTTGCAAGGCAAAGTGCCCTGTGTTTAACAGTCTATCAAAGGGAGGAATGGGGAAAGTAGATAAATTCAGATTTTTCACATCACCTTCCAGACGCTCTTTTTGTGCTGCCGCAAGTTCTCAAACGACAGTTCTGCAGAGAAGAAACTTTTTACAAAGAAACAAGAAAAGGGGTGGGCTATTATACACCAAACTGTTGAAATCATTGGGAATCAATGTACAGGGTGAGATGGGCAGTGTGTTAAAAACAGTCTTTGTTCACCACAAAAAACCAAAAAAAAACCAAAAAAAAAGGAGAAAAAGTTGATTGTTCCTGCCAGTGTGCTGTCACAGACTTTGCATTGTGAACTTCCACAAAGTGCAGTCAGGATTGAACCTGTTTCTTCTTTGAATCTGTTTTACCACCATCGACTCCAAGAGGCTTTTGCCTGGTTGCCTTAAAAGCAGCATCACGGATACGGGAGATGAGAGTCCACAGGGATATGCCGGGCACCTCACCGAAAGGAGATCAGCGAGGACAAAGGAAGAAAGTTTGCAGAAAGGGGCTTGGGAAGAGTGAAGATCTCCGAAGGCCACCGGGTGGTGCGGGTCTGTGCGGGGTGGGTCACACGGCCGCGGTCTGTTTGATGCTGTGGAAGCTGATCCGTGTGGGAGAGGTGGGGATGGACATGGCACGTGCCACACGCACTCGGAGGGAGTGATGGTCCTGCCAGCGGTGCCACCTCTTCCTGGCAGCAGAACGGACCTGGTGGAAGAAAGAGGAAAGAAGGTGAATACTTGGAATACTCAGGTGCCCCCTGTGAAGGGACAGAGCTGTGAATCTGAAAAATCTGGTATAATAAACCGCCCAGAGACTTTTGATCTTTGAGCAGCAAAGGTATTTATTGACGGTGCTGGGAGCAAGCCAGCTATTGCTGGACAAACTTGCTCGAAGGCTTCACACAAAATCAGCAGTTTTTATACAATTTTCATATATCATTAAATGCATATTCATGTGATTACAACATCTATCCATACATATTAATGACAGGCGCAGTATAGGTGGAGCTCAAGTGGGGCTTGGGGCAGTGCTTCTCTTGGCCCTCGTTTTTGGTGGAAGATCCATTCTTCCCCCCTGGGTCTGGGGGCTAATTCTCATCTTCCTCGGCTTGACCTCCCTTCTCTTCTATTGTTCTTGACCCGCTCACTGAAGCTTGGAGAAGGCCTTGGTCCCAGGCCTGTCTCTTCTATTTAAATCTCTACTTTATCTTACTGCATCTTAATTTATTACCTCTAGGCCTATTCTATGTTTCTTTTACCATTCTTTTAAGTTTTGGTCCAGTAGGTAGGACAGAACGAGTACAGATCAGTTAGATGTTCATAGCTTGTTATTAGGCCCAGATTTCTCAGTTAACTCTGCTGGGCCTGGCTACTATTTCAGCTGGGACAAGTGATGATGTGTGCCAGGGCACTGAAACATTGATTCAGATGCCTAAACAGGGGTGTCTAGTTCGTTGATATCCTCTTGGGTACTTTGGGAAAAACGTGACTTTCACACATGTCTCATATCTGATGTCTTAAACAACCCAGAGCATTTCAAATGGCAATAAAGGCCTAAACTGAATTAGCGGAATCAAGCCCTCGAGACAGATGCACCCGCTGGATGGTGCACCTAAGGCCTCTCTGAGAGCTGATGGAGGTCTCAGAGAGCCCTATCACAGGGGCTACAGCTGCCCCTGCTTCCCTTGTGTCTGAAGAATCACAGGTGATCTGACTGTGCGTTGGTTCTACAGCACAGACACACCTGACCCAGCCCTGTGAGCATCTCGTGCAGGCAGGGCAGAGCTGCTCTGCAGTCAACAGAAGGTCATCCTCAAGCAGCTGCTGACAAATGGGCAAGATTAATCCTCAACTTAAGTGCATATTTTTTTACATGAAGCACAGAGAGAGCCCAGAAACTTTAGCTCAAATATATACATATACAAGCAAGAGAAAATCAGGAAGAAGGAGTCCTGGCCTCAAACACAGTGGGAGGAAAGGCTTGAGGTACTCCTAATTTAGACCGTAATCAAATCCCTGGCAGAGAAGACTCAAAGTCATAACCTGGAATGAAGCACTTAAACCAATTTCTGGATATTCTTGCTGATCTCTGCTTACTGTAGAGAGGAAAACAATTAAGACCCCTAACCAGGCAGCTAAGTAAGCCTACAAAATTAGGGGAGATGAATCTGGGCCCAGCTTCTTGGACAGTCAATGAGTCTGATGTACTCATGACACTTGGAAAAGATGTTGACATTCTGCTGCCAACCTGAAATCCAGTGAACTTTCAAAAAAGAGTATTTTTACATACAACCTCTATATCAAGAAAGGGCCTCCTTTGCCAAAATCACATTTGTTTAGAAGGTGGGGTTATAAATAATATAATGTAGACATTACACCTCAACTCTTGACCCACAGCTCTGTTCCTGACCAAGAGACAGCCAGTCAGTATGTCAAAGGGTATGATTCATCTCCTCCTAAAGCAGTTGCCCAAAATAGGCCAGATATTGTGGTCAGATGAAAAACACCTATATCCTTTAATTACTTATAAAATGAGTCTGGACAACTATCTCAACTTGAGATGTCTAGATTATAAATTTAGCTAAATTTAGACAATACTGACATCTAAGCCTGAATATTTTTCAGCCTTTAATGTACTTATCTTCACTGCATCCCTCTAGAGTAAAGGACTGCTCTTAGCCCTGTTTTACCACCAACAGGATAAGGTTTGGGTATTAATAGCAGTGATGCTGTTGTAGAGGAGACCTCAACCTGGATCAGCTGCCATGGCAACCGTGCAAGGCCTGGGCTGAGCTTGCACAGTCTGTGTGAAAACCATGCTGGGGCAGGTTCTCAGCTATCAGCACCTGAGGGAGGTCAATCAAAGCCATCCTGGGTGTATCTGTCACCACCACTGGGACTGCAGGGGAGATGAAGTCAAAAAGAAAATTGCCCAAAGCTGCACAGCCACTACTTTTCTCTGTTTCTTTTAAAGCCTGGGGATTGTCTTCAGGTGCACTGTGAGGTCTGCTCAAAAGATGAGGAACACACTCCCCAACCCCACTTCAAACCACACTCAACACGCTGTCTAAGGGTGCTCAAATACGTTGAAGAGCTCAACTAGCAAAGGTATTTCCCACCCCAAAGCACACAGTCAGTGTCAGGTGTCCTACATGAGCAGGATAAAGACCTGATGATTAAAACCTACAACAGTTCACAAGGAGGACAGAGAAAGGGGAAACCACACTCCTGCTCTCAGATGGTTTCAATCCTCCCATTTCAGGGACTTGTACAGATCCGTGGTCTGGAGTGCTGCTGCTTAGAAACACTGCAGTGCTTTGGTCTGGCACCAAAGAATTCCCTTTTAACACCAGCTTTGTCCATGAATACACTCCATTGTGGGTTTGTTTGTTGGGCACCTAAGACAAAGGGCATAAGTAACATGTAAATTGTCAGAGCACTGTCATGGGAAATCACCCCACGAAGAACACAGGACCTGAAATGCAGAGGGATGTTGGCTCTCGAATGCTCATTTCTCTCTGGACATCACCAAATGCTGAGATATTGTTAGAGAAAGTTTTCCTTCTTTATTCTGGAGTGAAATTTGTTTTTTCTCAGCAACTAGTGTGAAGAGATACTTAGTCAGTGAAGCCAGATTAGATTCATCATTTGTGCTTCAAATCAAGCCAATCAAGATGGAGATGGAGATGAAGATGTGAGTCTAAACAAGGAATTGTCCAAATGGCTTTTATGATATGGTTTGAGACAGGATAAAAAGTAGTAGCAAAAATTCTGCCTTCTTGTACAGCTGGAGCCATTCCTAATGGACTGGGCACATGGAAATAGACTGCACTTAGAGGGGTGAGGGCAAAGCATTTCTTAATGACAGAATAATTCACTGCAATTGGGATGTGACCAGAGTGCAAGCAGAAAAGATTAAGCTAAAATTTATCTCTTACAATTGAAGTCAGAATCAAAATGTTAGCTTAACTTTAGGTCAGAAAGAAAAAAGGAAAACTGGCTGTGACTACTATAATAAAAAAAAAAAAGACACTAAAAATCTATCACACAATGGAAGAGTAATAGAAAAAGAGAAAGCAAAATTCAAACATGGTTGTTAATCTCCATAAGAGATTAATTCAGTAATTCATTAAGCATTGGTAGAGTCAGGACCATGCCCTAGAGTCAGCATTAGCACATTTATGACCTAAAATTACCAGCACTTGCCTGTAATAGCCCAAAGATGTTACAGACTGCCATCAGTGCTTAGAGCTTAGCAAAGGGGCTCTGGAACACAAATTATCAGCCTCACCCCTATGGAACTGTAGTTGCTTGAGAGGACCACGATTGTCTGAGGAGAGAGCTCAGGTCTCTGGGCTGATCCCTGATCTGCCTTTTTCTTGCAAATTTTCCTCTTTCAGAATTACCCTTTCCAGCTCTTTGTGCTTTGTGTACTGTGAATAATTATAGTTCCTGAGCATGTGGTCAAATCAGATTTGCCAATGTATTTGTGCCTACAGAGTGTGGGCACTGCTTTAGAACAGTCAGGAGAAAGGATTTGGATAATGGGATGGAAACAAATCAGTGGGTGAAAGCTTTTTCTCTTCTGATTGGATCACCTAACCTGGGACTTGTCAAACCACTAGATCACATCTGAAAAATCACTAAAAAACACATTTGATAAAAAGTATTGCTGAAAGCCTCTCCTCCTCCTCCTCCTCAGCAGAATAACAACAAGAATGATAGAGATGGATGGAGAGAAGGATGAAAACATTCAGAGAAGGTTTGCTTTTGATAAAATGACATCAGCTTTGTACTGCTCTTACCTATGCCAGACACTGGCATAGGTAATTTCTTGCAGCCATCCATTAGAAATGAGCTGAAGAAAGAGTCTTCAGTGACATTAAAAATAAGTTTTTGGAAGAAAAATATCATGTCTTATTAACAGAGAGGAAGAAGGCTTGATCCATCTAAAGGGGCCCATTCACTTGGGCCTTGACATAATAATACTAAAACATAATAGTATTGTAGGTGCCCGATAAGAAGATCTGGAATAAAGGAGCTGTCACAGTAGCAGAAGCTGGAATTAAGACTGTTGGGATGCACCATCCTCTGTCCCCAGGGACATCTGGAAGTGTTGACAAGTGCAAGGCAGAGGGACAACAGGTACTCTCTGACTATAGGATAATCATGGTGTTCAGCAGTCTGTGACTGCATAACCCAAATTAAGTTCCTGCCATGCTCAAGTGCAAGTTTTTATTCCCAGAAAACCCGATCTGGAGGCAAATGAAATAAATTAAGATTTCTACACCTCAACGGCCTTTGAAACAGGCTGATTTTTGCTTTATGAAAACAGGTTTCAGCGGTGAATTCATCAAGTTCCACCCACACTTAAGCACTTTGTGCCGTGTTTCAGATCCTTGTGCTGCAGTTAGAGGTAATTGGAGAATAACTTTGGACTTTAAACATCTTTAAGCAGCAGTGCTAATGCTCTCAGAGAGATAGGAGTGTCTTTATATATATTTTTTTAAATAAAGTACATTGCTGAGCAACGACACCTATGTCCTACTGCCCCCTCTGACCCTACTGGAATGGTTTTACAAGGCCCCCCTAGACCCAACCTCTCAGGCCAAAGAAGTTCATGTTACCATTAGATTGAAAAATATTGAACTAAACATCTCCATAAAGATGCCATTATCAGTATTTAATCCCCCTAAGGTCAGGAAGAGAAGCAGTCAAAACAATCTGCAAGGCTCAAAGGAAACAAAAATGAAGATCAGGTAGAACCTTTTTTTTTTGGGTGTTTGGGTTTTTTTGTTTGTTTGGGTTTTTTGGTGGTTTTTTTTTTGTTGTTGTTTGTTGGTTTTTGGGTTTTGTTTGTTGTTGTTGTTTTTTCCCCAGCCAGCCTAAATCTCACCACTATTTATGTAACATTGTTAAGTTTCTTTTTCTCCCTAAAAATACTATCCTTCTTAATTGGTCTGCAATTCCTCTTTTTTTTTTTTTTCCCACCCAGAGTCTTTGGCAGCAATTTCATACAACCTGGTAACAGGAGGAGAGTTTTCCAGCACCTGCCAGGCTGGGATGTTAAAAGTTTATTTCGAAGATCCCAACAGTGCAATTTAGTTATCCTATATAACTGTTTGAGAAGCTAGAACAATTCTGACTAGTTATAAACATTTGCCACATATTTTTTTTTTGGTGGAAGAAAAGGCTGCTCTTTTCTTCTGGGCCACAAAGGACCAGAACTAATCATGAGGGAGGGTGGCCATGGATGCAACCAGCTCACCTCTGATTTTGTTGTGGAGTGCTCTGGAATCATGTTCACAACAGCAGTGGTGTGATGAAAAGGAAGATGGGGTGGGGAAGAACCCTCAGCCCAAGTGGAATTAAACTTTAGCCCTCTAGTCCACCTCCATATTCATATTTATTCAGAGGTTTTAAGGAATGCTTAATGCATGTCCTTTGGGCTCAGGATGATTAATGTGAGGTCTGCTTGGATGGATGGACAGGTGAATGACTAATCATTCCAGTGCTGATTCAGAGCTGGCAATTCTAATGAATACCCTCCCAAGATGATCAGATCAAAGTAAGCCACTTTGAGCTTAATAGGTTCTGAGAGACAGATGGTGTTTGGGTAAAGGGTCAACACACAAAAAAATTAAACATATTTATCCTTGCCTTGCACCTTGTTGTAAGAATAATTTACAGTGGCATCTGATCTATTCCTCTCTGATGATGGTTTCCAAGTCAGCTAATTGTTTTCCATTTTAAATGTTAATTCATAGATGATTATTGATATTGAACAGACAATACCAGAATCTGAGCCCTGCTTGAGTTAAGAATTCATGTTTTGCAGGATGATTTCAGACAAAGGCCTGGTTAGATACGTACTGCTCCAGGACATGGTTAGAAATGAAGGACAGTCATCTTATTATGGATATAGGATTTGTGAATTACAGAATAATTAAGATTGGAAGGGACCTGAGAAGGCCTCTGGTCCAATGCCATAATCAGAGCAAGTCCAGCAAACAAATTCTATCCAGCTTTGAAACTAGGTCAGGATCTTATCCAGTCATTTTGAGTACAAACAAGGATAGAGATCTCAAAACACCTCTGAGCCTCTCTTCTAGCGCTTAAATATCCTCACTATGATTTCTTTTGCCATATTTGAGCAGGATTTCCCTTGTTTCCTTCATTTAATTTCTTTGTGTAGCCCCACATCAAGCACAATCACTTTATAAATGTAGGTTGTGCTTAAACACCATTGCCTTCATTCACAAGCCCCTGTAATGGGGTGGTTGTGTTATGATATCCCACTATGGTTGATAAGGTTTCCAAGGATTACAGAACTCTCTGAGGCATCTGGTGGTTATTGGAAATGCCATAAAGCACCTAATAAGAAGGATAAGTGTTCTCTGGAGTCAGGGATTCTTACTCCTCCATTATCCTCCTGTTTCCATCATGAGGTAGCAGGAGTGGAGCAGCCCTATCACTGAAGTGCCTCTGGAAGTTCACCTGGATGGAAATATTTTGTTTCCTTTTCTGGGAGATGCTGCAGCATCTGGGATCTGACCTTCTCCCCTCCAGGCTCCAACAAACGGGAAGATGTTTGGGCAATGAAGTTGGTGAGGGTTCTGGAGAGCAAGTTCTGTGAGGAGCAGCTGAGGGAGCTGGGGAGGTTCAGCCTGGAGAAAAGGAGGCTCAGGGGGGACCTTGTCACTCTCCACAACTGTGTGAAAGGAGGTTTTATCAAGGCTGGGGGTGGTCTCTTCCCACAGGTAATTACTGACAGAACAAGGGGAAATGGCCCCAAGTTGCACCAGAGGAGGTTCGGGTTGGACATCAGGAGGAATTTCTTCAATAAAAGGGTAGTTAAGCATTGGAACAGGCTGTACTTGGAATATGAACCACTACAAATGCCCTCCTCCCCTCTCTCTCTGAAATATACTTTCCCTCAGGAGAAAACCATCACTAGCAAGAGGGTCTGGCTGACAAGGTAGATACAACACCGGAAAGGGAACTGGAGGGAAGATCCGTCTTCCTTTAAAGGTGTTTTATATGGAATCAGTCAAAGACAGAAGAGAAATGCTGGGAGTGCTGTACCCATCTGAGTGTGAGCAGAAGGTGCATACTGAAGAACTGAAAGACTTTTTACTGATCTGCAGTAACAATTGTCCAACAGGAGTTTTTTTGGGAATGCATTCCTTCGGCACAGCTTCAAGCCACTCGTTCAATCACAGAATCATCGCATGGCCTGGGTTGGAAGGGACCTTAAAGATCATCTCGTTCCAACCCACTGCCATGGACAGGGGTGCCTTCCACTATCCCAGGTTGCTCCAAGCCCTGTCCAACCTGGCCATGGACACTTCCAGGGATGGGGCAGCCACAGCTTCTCTGAGCAACCTGTGCCAGGGCCTCCTCACCCTCACAGGGAAGAATTTCTTCCCAATATCTCATCTAAATCTGCCCTCTTTCAGTTTGAATCCATTCCTCCTTGTTCCACGACTACATGCTTTTTAAATTCTATCTAGCCTTGATGTAAAAAACTCCATCTTAAACTTCTTTTTTTTTTTTTTATTTTTAAATCCAGTGTTACCTGAAACTAAATTCAATCTTGTGACCCCTGAGTTGATATACAAAAAATTTTGAGGAGCACCTTGATTTTTGCAGTCACTGAAAAAGAAGTTCACATTCATTCTTTTGAATGAATTCATTCTTTTGAAGTGGCATCCAACACAAATGCATACATATTTTTCATTACACCTGTTTTCATAACATCTTAAATTCTCAGAAACCTCTCACCATCAATTTTCTTGGAAGTCCTGAGATGATCTTTTCCACTTGGACTAAATGAAATTTGCATAGTTTTGCCCTCCAGTGCTTGTAGATTTTGTCTGTGTCCAAAAAAATACAACTATTTTTCCATAAAGTCTCTAGACAAATTAAGGAGTCAAGTGCCGACAGCTTCTCATGCCCACCCCTGGCACACACAGTTCGTCCAAAACAGCTTCAGAACCTTTCAGATGCAAAAAAACCATACAGAACTGTAAAGTTTGTATCCAAACTGCTTCTTCTCCTCAGGTTCACTGCAATAATTTGTGTGTAAGGTGTTGGTTTGGAAAGAGGGGAGGGCAACGGAGCTGGTGAAGGGTCTGATTAGGAGCAGCTGAAGGGGTTCAGCTGGAAAAAAGGAGGCTCGGGGAGGACCTTCTCAGGAAGGGACCTATAAGGGTCACCAAGTCCAACTCTTGCCAAGTCTGTAGGCAAACTCTTGTTAGGAATGGGCTCTCACATTCTGAGTGTTTTTAAGAAGTTGATTTTGACCTTTAAACCCAATTTTAGTTGTACAGAAGCTCTGAAGCTACACAGACTGAGATGCTCAGATATTGTAACTGCACTGACTGGTACAACATAAAGCTATCAGAAGCCAGTAGAATTTTCCTCTTTATTTCCTCTTTCCTTTTTTCTTTACTTCATGCAGGTTTGTCATGACACATGATTCTGTTTCCTGTGACTCTATCAAAATGCTGCCTTAAGTAGTATTTCTGTTGTTTGCTCAGATTCCAGTAACTGCTATTAATGCTACTCTTGTACCCAAACCAAATGATTTGCACACCAAACAGATTGAGAAATAGTCTCTTAACATTTAATAAACTTCACTGCAATGTGTATGTGCACTTCAAAAATACAGGCAATAAATTAATTGCACAACTGCCTTTCCTCAAGAAAGGCTGGGTTTAATTGTAGCTTCTCCTTATTCTGAGAAAATTAAAATCTAGCACAACTATGCAAAGGGTGTACCCAATTCCAGTTCTGAAAGGGAAGAAATTTTGCATGGGTCCCTCAATAAAAACAACATCATCTCTGCTCCTAGAGAAGTTCCTTTATGTCCTGTTATTCTCCTTCATTCTCAAAATTACTTCCAGCCCTTAGCTGTGATTTCTAGACACAGAAAGCACATGCAGGATCTGGCTTGTAAATGCTTGTGTCCTGCTGAGAAAACTCAGCACAATGACACACTGAGCCTAAGGAAAAAAAACCCAAATCAGTAGTCTAACTAGGTTATGCAGGATTTTTTTCCGTGGCTACCTAGTGAGCAGAACATCTCTACAGCCATTCCTTCACACCTGGGGAGACCCACAATGATGTTTCCTCTGTCCTCCACCAAAAGCAGCAGCTTTAGTCCCACAGTAAAAGGAAATACATAAATTGTGAAAGGCCAAGTGTGCCTTTGAGAAAAGCTGAAGTAATTCACTCTCCCAGACACGAAGCACTAATTGAAGTTCTTATGAAGGACATGTGTTTTTTGAAGGCAATCCATAATTTCCGAACTCTGCTGCAGACAGTTATTGGCAGTTTGTAAGCACCCAATGGCATGTGTATCAAATATGGAATGGTAGAGATGCAGCTGAGATGACAGCATTGTTAAAGCTTTAAATTGATGGATTTTCTAGTGTTTTTCCCTGTGTCATCATTCAGAGCAAGCCTGGCACTGTCGGGGATGAGTAACCTGATAAAGACTATTACATGCATTTAAAGAACCCAACTCTGTCATAACTGGGAAACTTCAAGTATTTAAAACCTTCGGAGATAGCAAGTCATGAGCCCATCTATGACAGAGACAGGAATATCAGGAATATATCACTGAAGAGAAAATAACACGGCTTCAGTAGTATTTATACAGATTTCAGGTTACTGAAATGCTGCTCCTCACAGGCTATCTTCCTCTTTCAGAGCAAAATCTGGTACCTAGTGGGGATTGGGTGGTATTACCTTCATCACCACTTCCAGTAGAGATGCCTGTCTGAGAGCAGCTGAGCTTTTACAATAGTGTACTGTAAGATGCAAATTTGTTTTCTGGACAAACCCAGGATACTCTGAAAATTCACGGAATTCGTTACTTTTTTATATGCTGTGCAAAGCTGAAGCTGGAACAGAGCAGGAATTTTCGTCCTTTAAAAGCTTTATGATACTTCACAAAAACCATTTCCACGCTACATTAAGCCCAGCCCAAAGTGCTTTCACAGTTTTGAAACAGATAATGCTGCAATATTTGGAGGGTTTGGACTTAAGGTTGCACCTCAAAGAAGTAGTTACAGGGTTGCCATGGTTTAGTCAGTCAAGTAGAAGTTGCACATTGCAAACATGTGGCTGGCTGGCACAAATTATTCTGGTTTTGGGTGTCTACACGTGAATAGAGTGTGTAGGCAAAAGTGGAGCTAGTCCATACTGTCAGTGAAGACTAAAGTTCATGTGAGCAGAGGAAGGTGTCTATTGTAGGCCAAGCTGATGACAAAAAGGTTGTATCTACTGGCTTGAATTTGTGATATAGAAAGCCATTTGGTGAGCCCCATTATATCCCACTAGGCTTCCCATTTCCCAGTCAGATGTGAATCTTCTCTAGATCCTGCATCACCTGGTAAGACCCACATGGATGCCTCAGATAATCTACAGCCTCTCAAACTTACTGGATATCTGTGTTTAGGGAAATAAATCAAGATCACCTACGTCACCCAAACTGGGTGTCTTAACCTTGGACTGACTCCTGCAGAAATGCCCATTCCCACCATAATATTAGAGTGATATAGCTGGAAAATCAGTTATGGATCATTCTAGATCTGCTAGGAGATTGTTATCAAGGCATAGAAGTACGTGAGGCAAATCATCCTGCCTTTGACAAGCTTGATTATGTCTGAACTCATTTAAGTTACAGGAGACGGGAAGTTGGCTCATGGCTTTGGACAGACAACTTCAGACTGCTGCAGTGAAGGGGATATTTCTCCCACTAAAGACAGCTGAAAGAATGCCAGAACAGCCCAAAAAACCTGAAAACCTGGTAGGAACAGCCAGCTGATCCTAGTCCAAGTGCACAAAATGGAAGTGCACTGGATTGATAGAAAGTCCTGATGGGTTATGAAATCATAGCCTGGGTTCCAGCCCCTCATGTTCCCTGTGGCACCAGTGAAAAAAAAAAAAGACATAAAAAAGGCCTGCTGTCTACATGGGAGATTCTCCTTCTGCATTTACAGTATAAACCTGATGAATGTGACAAGTAGAACTGAAGGGACTTCTGGTGCCTTAAACCTTATCAGATGGTGCAGCACAGCAGCTCACAAAAATATAAGCACAGTCACAAGCAACCCAGGTGTATGACAAGGTTTGGAAAATCACAGAATATTCTGAGTTGGAAGGGACTGACAAGGATCATCGAGTCCAACTCCTCACCCTGCACAGGACAGCCCAACAATCCCACCTTGTCCCTGAGAGCGTTGTCCAAACCCTCCTTGAGCTCTGTCAGCCTTGGTGCTGTGCCCACTGCCCTGGGGAGCCTGTTCAGTGCCCAACCACCCTCGGGGGGAACAACCTTTTCCTAATATCCAACCTAAACCTCCCCAGCACAGCTTGTGGTAACTGTGGTTCTACAGTTAAGGTGCCTGCACTTTTGGGGGAAAGTTTAAACCCTCCATTTAAAATGGAGTGGTGAGAATTTATGGAAGGAAAGTTGGGAAGAGAACTGAGAACACTCTGCTGCCAGCATATAAAAGTGGCACATGTCTAACCTGAGAAAGCCGTGCTACTTCTTGTTAACACCACCTCAGAATTAATGAGGAAGAGGAGAAATCACTAAAATAAAATAAAATACTAGTGCTTCATTGTCTGAAGTACAAAAGACATTGCAGAGCAGCAGGATAAGAAGCCAAGCCCATTCTTTCTCATAGCCCACAATGATATTAAGAACCAGCAAAAGCAAAATATATATACCAATAGAGCAGGAATAATGAAGACATGGAAATAACTTCTGCAGAAACACAAATTTTAACTGGACAAAGATGACACACTTAAATGCAGGTACATGAGACAGTGGTAGTGTAAATAGGGGTAAAAATAAATCTCTCACACTTTAGGGTGGAAGTCATACACTGGATACTAATGAAACATTTCTTGCTTGAGTGGCTGTACCTAAAATTAATTCTGAGGAACACCATCAATCTGCCCCCAACCCTCTTTTCTGGATGCAACAGGCATTGATCATTCAGAGACAGAAATCCACACAGAAGAACTAACTCTCTCAGCTCAGCAGGACAATCCCATTTTAAAAATAGGTCACCTGCAGCATATCCTTAGCAAGAGCCCAGCTCAGAGGTAATTAGGTATGCCCAGAAATCGTATTTTTAATTAATGAGGAACTTCAAAGAATTCTTAAAACGAAGAACAAAAATTTTGTAATCTGAGAAGGCTTCTTTTCCTCTACCCTGACCACTCAGGTAATAACCCAAATTTGATAAAGCTTTGAGAACAAAGGACACCTACAAAGAGGGCTGGGAAATTCAGGTGTACAGTAACAGTCTTCTACAAGAGACTGATGGAACTGTGACTTCATGTAAAAACATCTCATGTCTCTGTAATCAGGCATTCAAGTAAGTTCTGCCTCTCAAGAATTAATTACTTACCTCACCATTCAGGAAGCAGTAAAATACTGACACAAAGAAACCCTGGAAAGAACAGAAAGCAGTCAATGATTAGGTAAATATTTTAACACTTCCACTGATAGAGGGTATTGCTACTAAAGCATATCTACAGCATCCAGCTGCCTCCTAAAATGGCCCAGACCCCTCATAGGTGCTATGTCATGTCTGACAGCTCTGTATGGGTGTCTCAGGCACTCACAGGGGGTGCCAAATGGCTTTAGATGGTCTTGTGTGAGCAGGTTTATCATCAGGTTGCTTAAATTCCCCTGAGCTGAAGGGCTCTGTGGAATTTATTGACAGCAGTGACTAGACCCCTGTAAGGACTGCAAAGATCAGAATTCCTGTGAGTGGAATCCTTCCCATTTTTGGTTTAAGCAATGGACTGTAATTATTGTCACCATAAAGGACAGATTCCCTGTGCTTTCTTTCTTACATACATCTTCATAACACTAACAAGAAAACAAGCAGTGCAGCACTTTTTGAGACACTAAGTGTCAGCAGATGAAAAGTACAATCAATTTTAGGGAATGAAATGTGTTCACTGTAAAAGGCTAAGGTTCCTTTCTTCACAGATTAAAAGTGACATTTTTCATTTTGGTTATTCAGTTGTGATTTCTGGTGAGATTGTCTGTGTGTCCAAGATAAATGTACAATCAGTAAAAACAGTAACCCAAAACTCATAACTTTTATAATGCATAACCCTAGATTTGGCTTGACAGCTATGTGCTTGTATTGACAATCCTGGGTATCAGGGTGCTTGTTCCTGCACATAAGAGGTAAAATATCAATGTCAAACGTTTCCATCCTAGTTCTAAAAGGTCTTTAAGCAGAAGTAAAGCTGTAGGACACACCTGGGCAGAAATGTGGGGCTAAAGATCATCCAAGGTCTTCAGTTGCTTTTGGTTTTGTGCCAAATTCAGAAAGCTGGGGCAATTATTCACATTCCACTGCCTTTTACATCCTGGCAGAACTCCTGTTGAATTCAGGGAGGGAGGAGATGGGACATGTGTTCTGATGGCTGAGTGAATGCACCATTGCAGGAGAGGTGGAGTGACAGGCTGGGCAATACAGCCAAAGTCTTCATCTCCCAAGTCAAATAGGTAGGTGTTGTTTCCCTTTGTTTTAACAACACCTAATCTGTCTCAGCCCACTGTGTGCTCTGTGAAGAGAGAAGTAGCCTGGGAGGGTGATTCATCATCCTCTCTCAGGCAGTTAAAATGAAATATATCTCTCCACCGACTTTAGATGGAGCCCAGGTGAGGAGCTGTAGCTATAGACTGAACGTAGTGCTGATATTAAGGGGAATGAGTTCCTCCAGTACACACCTGAGAGGAGATCTCCACTCCATATGACATATTTATATGTCTGTTCTGTATGTGTGAACTAAGCTGAGCTATTTTCAGCTAGCATTTCCATCCTAGAATTCATTCCCATAAGATTCATGGCTGAAAAGCACTGAGTGTCCCTTCGGCAGTAGCTGATGCCAGCTGTAAATTTGCTCTCTTACCTGAAAAGACTGCAGGAAGGAATTGAAATAGATGAAAACGATCTGGGAAATGTCATCTTCGCCAGGGTTGACAAAGAAAAGCATGTAGGTGATGCCCAGCAGAGGCAGGAGGACTAAGGTGGCCTTGACTGCCTTCCTGTGGGCAGGAAACAACACAGGAGTGAACACAAGGAAGGGCAAGTGTGGTGGGGTGGGAAGGAGGAGCATGGAAGGAGTGACAGCCTCCCCCTTCTGACCAGTGCCTGTCCACTTGGAGAAACGTGTTCTGGAAAAGGTTTTGCCTTTGAATCCTGCTGTTTGTGCCCACACTCTGAACCCCAGGGGATGAATGGGAACGTTATTTATATCCCTCCCTTTCTCTCTCTTTTTCCTTCAGCTCCTCTCCTAGCAATAAGTCTTGCAACAGGCTGAAGCCTGGAGACTCTCTGCAGGTTTGCTGAGTGATTTCCTATACCTCAGGGTGATGTTATCAGTGCACAATTCAGCTGCTGGCCAGGGCAGGAATGCTGTGCCCAACAGACCTGCTCTATTCCCGTTGTTTGATTCTCTTTGGAGGGTTAACCCTTTCTCCCCCTCTCTCTGCAACACCTGCACACTAAACTCAACTGCATAAAAATAACAAAGAAGCAGGTGGTGCACAGCGAAGCATAAATGATTATTAACAGAATTATTAGGGGCTAATCCTTATTATTGGTACTAGAATAGTGTCTTGGGATGTTGGCTGAGAACAGCTGTAATAGATTCTGTACAAACACAAAGACTGCAGCTTTGCCAAGTCTGTATAAATCTCTTTATAATGCCATAGCAGGTAGATAAAGACAGGCAGGGGAGCACAGAAACACTGCCAGTGTCACAACAGAGTGACAGTCTAAAAGCAGCTGCCACATTGTTTAATATCTGCTTAACAAATGTTTGGACTGCTTGGCTTTAGAGCATCAAGGCTTGCCCCAGGCTTTGCTGGAATTCTAAGGGTTTCTATTTAGGCTGTGAGAAAGACAATTCCTTCACAGAGCCTGTCCTGAGGACAAGATCCCTGTCATCTGATTGAGAACAAAGGCAGTTACTTCAAATTGCCTCAGATCCTAGTATTCCTAATGCTCCCTGAAAACTGCAGAAGGAATAGAAATATACTGATATTTGAATCAGGGCTTTTTCAGGCTTGTTTTAATTTTATGGCATGAGGTCTGAGCAGGAAAATGGGGTATTTTTCCCTTCGTTTTTCAGGAAATGCCCAGAGAAGTGTTTGAAAAAGAACATCAGACCAACTGCACTAACTTCATCTTTGTCCCAAAAACCCAGACTGGAGTAAAAGGAAGGAATCAGGCAAAACAACAAAAACCCATTACTGCAGCAAAACTGCCTCCCAGGTCAAGAGCAGACTGATGGGAGGACATCAAGATTCCACTCAGCTCAGTACACTGAGATTTTATCCAGAAAAGATTTAGAGGATTGAGACCAATCTTGTTCCACAAAACCTGTGCTATTTCCTAGTGTAAGGACCTGCCTGTCCATAAATGCTCCAAAGATAGTGCAAATGGTAAGAAAAGGGTGCTCAGCATCTCTTGGTCTCTGAGAATTTGCTTTTAGACTGTTTAGGCTGATCTCAGCCCACACTGGTGCCTGAAGGGGCCAGGCCACCTTCATTCTGCTTTACTAGTGCTTGTGAGGTTGTACAGTCAACCAGTTATGGGAACTGATTTACCTGAGAATGCCCCCCCAAATTAAGGTAATGATTTGTTGAGGATCAGGTCTGTGATTCCCATCCCCTACACCTTAAAAAGAGCATTAGATGTCTGTATGCACACATTAATCATAAAATCACAGAATCTTAGAATGGTTTGGGTTGGAAGGGAACGTAACCATCTTGTTCCAACTCCCTGCCATGGGTAGGGACACCTTCTGCTATCCTGGTTTGCTCCAAGCCCCATCCAACCTGGCCTGGAACACTTCCAGGGATGGGGCAGCCACAGCTTCTCTGGGCAACCTGTGTCAGGGCCTTACACCCTCATAGGAAAGAATTTCTTCCTAATATCTAATCTAAATCTACTCTCAGTTTGAAGCCATTCCCCCTTGTCCTGTCACTACATGTAAATGGTAAGAAAAGGGTGCTCAGCATCTCTTTGTCTTTGAGAATTTGCTTTTAGACTGTTTAGTCTGATAATAAATAAATACTCTCCATCTTTTTTCTGGGCTCCCTTCAGGTACTGGAAGGTAACAATTAGGTTACTCTAAAGCCTTCTCCAGGCTGAACAATCCCAATTTTCTTAGCCTTCCTGATAGGGGAGGTATTCCATTGCTATAATCATTTTGGTGCCTCCTCTGGCTTCGCTCCAACAGGTCCCTGTCCTTCCTGTGCTGGGACCCTAGAGCTGGATGTATTACTCTAGATGGCACATGCTTGTGTACATATAGAAATTGATAAAGTTCCTGCCCTCACATGAGATCAAATCCTTCAGATTTCACTGAAAGGGGGGAATTTCACGTGTGTGCTGGGCCACGTGCAAGTCTGGAGGGGGTAAGAGACTGGTGGCTGTGGCTGTGTACATGTCTTTGTGCCTGTAAACCAAGGCTGCTTGTGATGACTGGACATTGAAATGGAGTGGACAGAACAAATGCAGGCAAAATTTTATGGAGAGCCTGCAAAAATAAGCACTGTGTGCCCAATGTACAAGCTCCATCAACAGTGGCACCTGGAAAGACAAGGATGGGACAAGGACAGGACAAGCAAGGCAGTGCTTTGTTAGCACCAGAACAGCAAGAAGCAGCAGCTCACTTACCTGTATTGTATTGTCTCTGAAGTGGTTGAAGCTCTCAGCTTTGTCATTAAAATCCTAACTATGTTAAATAGAAATACAAAATTTATCTGGAAATGAAAGGAAGAGAGAGAAAAAAACAAGACCAATGAGTCAAATAATGGCTTAAGGGTTGTGATACACCCTAAAAGGCCCATTTTACAGTTCCAGTCTGACTGAAAACAGCCTCTTGGTTTTACCATTGATTGCAACAGACTCAGAATTTTACTAGAAATACCAGATTATACAGAAAACATCCAACAGCTGTTAATGTTTCCAAAACAGCAATGCAAGTGGAGTACAAAATTAAAGGTCCTAGCGAGGAACTTATTTTTATTTTTTTTCTCCTTTCCTGGGCGCAACGAGGAACTAAGGGTGAGATTTTTGGCTCTTTGCCGGGCTCATCCAAGGCTCCCTGCACAGAGTGTTGGGTAGCACTGTGCTGTGATGATCTGGGAGGTGTTTGAATCCATTCTCCCATTCAACAGGAGGTTGAATGGTGGGATCAGGCTCCCCAAGTACAAGGCTGCACTGCAGAGATCTAAACGTGAAACAGTCACCACCAGATTCCCTTTGTATTTGCATATGTTGCACTCCACAGGAGACCTTTAAAACAGAGCAGATGAATCATACCTATAGAGTACCTCCTTTTTTGCACTGTCTGTAAAGGTAAAATGATGGATTTACCACTTCCCTTTTTAATCTGCTGAGCTGGGTAATTATTATTTGTGTTACGGCCTCACCACTGAGAATTGAGATTTGCTCTAATTACTGTTGTTGTAGCATCTGTTAGGGAGTTTCTTACGTAAGTTTCCTGTCAGTGTAAATGGGAAAGGGAAAAAAAAACCAAACTGAAGAGAAGGTTCTGATTTGTAGACTGTGGTCAGTGGAAGGTGTTGGCACTTAGGAGCAAGTTTTCAGTGGCTTTCAACACACAGAGTAGCTCATAACACACTGATTTGTCTCCAAGCTGTCAGTGATGCAGGCTGTCAGAACCATAGAGCTGTCCCCTCAGGACTGCTGAGGTCCCAGCCTAAGCCTGGGAGAAGGTATTTGCCTCACACCCATTCCCAGGGTCCCAGGGCTCCTGGCATTTTGCGGCCTATGAATGGAACAAATCTGTGATTCACTTCCCACTGTTTACAAACACTGCAGCAGAGCTGCCAATTTAAAGGTGTTCTCAGAATATGCTCCTTTTTTTTTTTTCCGAGCTACGTGGTGCATTTCAATGATCACGGTACCTTGACATCCATCAGACCATTCCCTGTGGTTCCTGTAACAGTGTTTATAACAAATGGTGCAATAAGCATCCAAACAGACACTGGGAGACTGGCAGCACTGGGAATTGTGTGCATCAAGCACTTACTACGTGAGACACAAAAACGCTTCTCTAGGCTTGAACGTGACATTTTCGGAAATTATTTTTCTTAGCAGAGCAGGGCCCTGAGGAGTACAAGCAATAAATAAAACAGTGCAGTTGGTGTATTTGCTCTTGTTGGAATTGGTTTTTTTGTCATATTAAGAGCTTGAAGTCAACTGGCTCACAAAAACAGCTTCATATCCCGAATTTTGAACTCTTCACGCTGGTGACTGCTCTGTTTCTCAGTTACAGAAAGATAAATGTTCAGGCAGTCCCTGAAATGTCCAGGCCCAAGGGGAGGTGGATGGGGGTGTCTCTCATCCACAGAGAACTTTTGTCTCTGAAATTCTGCTGTCAAGTCTTGAGGTTCTTCATCAGCTCAGAGCCATGTTTGGGTAACTTCTACCGAAGATGCAAAAAAGGCATCTGAAACTTGACACTTTTGGAATCGTAATGGAAAAGTGCCAGATTGAATTATAGAGTCCTAAGCAAGAGCAAGTAAGATTAATCACATGGGATTAACATGATGAAGTGGACTGGAGAAGGCATTTCAAGTTTCCTGAGTCCTGCTTTCATGTGACAGCATCATTCCATTTGAACTGGAAATTCAAATTGCCACAGACTGCATCAGGAAATTAGGGATTTTGACCTTTTCTGAAATTAAACTGCAGAAGTGTGATTCATCAGACCAGAAGGATAATTGCCAGCTGAAAACTTCGGGTGTTACTTCACTAGAAACACTCTTGTTCTATGTAAATCAATTTTTCGTTCTCCCAGTTCAGCTGCCCAAGCCAAGGCCTGAGCAGCACTTGAAGTTCTCCTGCACAGCTGAAGACTATGGGAGGCACTGGCACCTGTGACAAAGTGCTGGTAAGAGGCCTCAACTCTCTACAAAAGCAACAGGAAGGCAAATACATCAGTTCTTACTTTTAACAAGCTGCCCAGGTGGCAGAAGAAACCTTGATAGGGACATTATTTACAATTATATTTTCTGGGAGAAGGGAACAGCAACACTGGCCACTGAAACTGAGTCCTCTTCTTAATTTTTACACTGAATATGCCACACATCCTTAATCACCTGGGCAGTGCTCAAGCCTGTGGGCCTGAAGGCAGACACTAAAATCCACTTGGGGAGTACTCAGTGATGTCCAGTCTGCATTTCAGAGGGACTGCCACTCTGCTTCTTCCATTAATATTTGTAGTCTTCTTCTACAAGTCTGCCTTTTCCTGCACACCAGAGAATTGGTTTTTTTTAAAAGGCTGGTAAATGGGACAAGTGGAAGTAGAGTATCCTGGATGGAAGGTACTGGAAAAATGAGCCTCATATATACGCCCAAAAGATGATGGCTGGGACGCAGAGGATCATGGAGTCAGGAGAATCCTGTGGCCTTTGTTAAGTTAGAAAAACAATTCACAACTCTTTCTGGCTTCAGAATCTATGAGTAATGTATGCAGCTATTTCAAACCTTGGTTTTCCACTTTTTCATAAGTCTTCTCTCCACAGCTGTCGCTGCACCAGGACAGGACACAGGTCCAGCCATGTTACACACACAGCTCCTGGTGTTGGCTTCATCCCACAGGCTTCTTCAGGAAAAGGAGTAGCTAATTTTTCCCCATTCTAGATTAGGTACCTAAGAGAGAACACCCAAATGACTTGGCCCTCCCTATAAAGCAATTTCATCACATGGTGAGGATAAGACGAGCATAAGGAGATGAGCTGGATTGACATAATTTAATTTTAAATCATTTCTAAGCAGCTGGTTATCCCAGGGTCTATTTATATTCAGCAAAGAGAAAGGGGAACTTTTCAACAGTGGTTCATTTGACATGTTTTAAATGAGTGGCTTGGACTTGAACCAGCTGCCCACACAAATCACCCAGTGATCTCCAGGTTGTCCGTGACATCCCACCTGAGCTTCAGCCGAGTGAACGTGGCTGTATCTACCGAGGTTCTGTGACACTGTCATCTGTGAAAGCTTAAAAAATGTTCTGAGGCACCAACATTTTGTCTCTACTAAGGTTTCTCTGAGAGATCTTAAAGACTTGAACAGGATAAGCCCTAACATGCGGAGCTTAGCAAGCAAAAAATTCCAAGGCAAGAGACGAAAATGTGGTCACATCAAAATACTTATTTTTGGTTTTGCCTACTAGAAGCACATTTCAGTGTGTTGACTTTTCATGATTTCTTTTCCAAAAAACACTCCATTTCAGAAAAATACTTGGCTCAACAGGACCTTTTAGCAGCGCTCAGAGAGGTCTAATCTGAAGATCAATTTTCACTGCATAATCAGATGGGATTTTAATTGTCCATTTGTCCCCCACAGGGCCTGAGACCACAGCTCATTGGGATGATGGCTTGAGTTTGTTCAGGACAGAAGACACAATCTGGGAATCAAGCAGGGAACAGGCTGCTGCACACAGCCTGCAAAAGCTGAAGGATTGGAAGTGAAAATGGAGCTATTTTCTCAGCTGGAGAGAATCTACACAGTTCTAGTGACTCCTAGATTGAGTCTGATTTACAGGCAAAGAAGATAAAGCCTCTGGTGTTTATCCCTCATATGTACAGCAGTGTTTCAAAGGAAAAAAGATCTTACTACTGCAAAGTGAATTTTCCTAGAAAAGACCCTCAGTGCTGTATTGAGCAAAGCACACAATTATTTGTCAAGGACTTGCTATTATTGGAGCTCTATGTCAACAGACTAATTTCTCTCAGAGCTGGACAGCTCTTGCAAAACCCACACATCAGTTCCATACATGGAGACAGGAAAGGTCATTTAAGAGGAGTAATGATGACAGGCAGTTTATCCTTTCTATTTATCCTTAAGCTGACTTTATATTTTCATTCATTTCTGTTTATAGACATTTTCTGCTTCATAATGGAAAACAGAATTAAGGATTTTTACCCTAATATTTATTGATGGATAAAATGAACCCAAAGCTGAAGTGTTGAAGGTAGAGTAAAATGGCTTATTTCTTCTCTTACTTTTATTTATGCTATGCTAAGAATATCTCTATTGCTGGAATAAGATTCTCTCCAGCTACAGATGGCAAAGAAAGAGTTTTCATATCTTGCCAGAGCTTTGGAAGTTTAGTCTTTCCATTTCTAAACTGAGATGAAAATTCAGACCCCCAAAATGGAGTTATAAACCAACGATCCAAAAACCATTTGGACCATCTGCTTTGGCACTGATCAACTATAACCTGAACACACAAACCCAGAAACTCTTCTGAACCAAAAGAAACTTTTTACTGAGTGATTTTTGGTCATAAAATTTTTGTTTCATAAAACTCAAACTCTATTTGAGAGAAAATTTATTTTCCTTAGGAAGATGGAATTGCCAAAATGCACAAAAGAGGGAACGCTGACTCGGAAGGTTCCTTTGCAGTTTTCCCCAAACCCAGGAGTTTAAAATGGAAGTCATTAAGCTCTTCTCTTTCGAGAATTTAATGGACAACTGGCATTTATTTTGCTCATTTTCTGCTGGGCTTTGTATTTTATGCTTCACAGAAAGCTTTTACTTCTGTGCTTCTTAGAATGTTTGTTCCTCTTCACTCCCAGGAATTGTAAAAATTATTCCATTTAGGCTTTGTATTTTTATGCAATGTCGTAAAATCCACCTCAGGATTAAGTAACCCAAACTGGGATCAGAGCAGTCATTTCAGGGGGAGCATTAGATGCTGTCATCCTGCCCTCAGACGAACAGCCTGGCAGTTTATTAATGTTCTGTTTTAATTTTCTCCCACGCTGTCCTGACACGATCCTCAGACAGTGCCTTTTTATCACAAAAGTTTCCTTTTCAAAGGTCACAGGCATCACAATGACTCCTTTGGGCACAGGGCTGGAAAATACTTTTATGCACAATCAGGAAAAATGAGATGTGATTAAGAAGAATGAGGAGTAACGAGGTGATGGTCATGATCAGGGAGACTCTGGAAGAGGCTCCCTGGGGCAGCAGGGAAAGATCCACTGCAGGGAAGCAGGGTAGGAACGTCCATGTCCTGGAGATTGTATGGGAGTTGTGTTTTGGTGGGGAAAGCAGGGAATGGTAAATGGACAGACACCTTCCTTTAACATCAGCACACAGATGCTTTGCCCACACCTGGAGGGAGTGACAGCTCCTGGACAGCCCACTCATCCCACCAGCCCATTGAAAATGGTCAAGAGGACGTGACAGCCCCAAAATATGGTCACACTGACGTGAACAATCCACCTGGTAGTTCTCCAGGCTGGGCAGGCTCAAGTTGTCACATGATGACACCAAGAACCACAAGAAAGTCTTTCTCCAAAGAGGAACCATCCAGCAACTTGTTGAGGAAACATGATTGCTTTATCTGGAAAGTGTTCTAAGGCTTAGGATGAATTTTGGAGAAATTTTGTTAGTAGCTGCTGGTCATGTGAGATTCTTATTGGCTATGGAACATCTCAGAAACAGAAAATTTAGAAAATGAGAGACACTGTAGAGTGTACATGGTATTGGACACCTTGTTTGACACTATTGACTGCAGAGCTACAAAATGTAAACGGCAGGAACAAAGTAATAACAATGATGGCAAAATTGGAGACAAATTCTGGTCGACTATAATTAAATTAGCATATTATCTCTGTCCTCCCTGTAGGTGAGGCAGCCTGCTTGCAAACCAGTGAAAATTATGATAAATGGTTTTCTTGCAAGAAAATCTCAGGGACATCAACAGTTTGCAGGTTATGAACTGCAACCTTGCAGCAGTGGAAGAACTGCTCATGTTTAGAGAGAGAGAAATTTAAAAAATCAATAGGAAAATCATTTAATAATTTAATCAGCAATCCAGTGGTTGAGAAAAAACATGAGACAGTCAGATAGGAAGGATAAGGGAAAATGAAAAAGAAATATCAATTACAATAATAATAATAAAACCTCAGTCTCTCAACAGAACAATGCAGAAGTGGAAGCATAAGGGTGGAGAGAATCAGCAGAAAATAAGAAAATATTCAGAGGCTAAAAAAAGCCACCTAAACACTTGATATTTACTGAAGAAAGTTTCATGGTCTTCCAGAGCCATGTGGTTACTATATGTAGCTACTGCTACATCCCATAACCTGAAGCTGAGCTGGACAAACTCTTTGTAAAGAAGAGCATTTGTAGAAATAAGGTGTAAAAGGGAAGAATGACAGGGTTTGTGAAGTCCTCTGAAAGAGTCAGCATGGGGGCAAGGGAGACCCTGTGGTCAGTGCATTCAGGCTTCTGAAAGGAATTCAAATTTTTTTCCCTAAAGGTTCTCATTGAACTTGTTAGAGGTTTGGAGGGAAGAGCACTGTGGATAAAAATACATGAGAAAAAGGGTAGGAATATGTAAATATAAATATATATATATATACACATATATACATATATACATATTCTATTTTCTCAATGGACAGAGGCTACCAGTTCATCTGTGCTATTTTACATACATCTATAAAAGAGAATGAAGAACAGGTTGATAGATCTTTAGTGACATCAAACTACTCAGAACAGCTCAAATAAAGCCTGATTGCAAAGAGTTGTACAGGGACTCACAGCACTAAGTGATGAGGCAATAACATGGCACATCAATCACTCGATACAAGGGTAACGCTGTGGGGGAAGAAAACAATCTTAACTTTACCATGTAGAGTCATGAGCTCTGGGCATTTTCATTCAAAAACAAATGTTGGAATTACATTAGCTGGCTCCCTGAAAAACTCTATCTCAAGCTCCCAGTGAAAGAAAGGAAACAAGCAAAAAAAAAATTGGAATTACTGAGAAAGAAAAAGAAAATAAACCAGAGAACAGGATGCTGCTATAAAAATCCATTGGTGTGGTCACACCTTGATTACTGGGGCAAGTTTTGATCTTGCCACCACAAAAATGCTACTTGGTGAATGATTAGAACATCACAAAGACCACTTGGGTGCATGTGTCAGCCCTCTCCTGAACAAAATTCCACCCTGCAACAAGGACAAGCCCATCTTCCTAAGGACTCTTAACTCCTCTAAAGCACTTGACACCCAGGAATCTCAAAGCAAAGGAAGGTAAGTATCATTAAGTTTGCTTTAGAGCTGGGGGAAACCGAGCTTTGAGCAGCAATCTAACTTGTTCAAGAGGAAACAGCTGATGCAGGCACAGGCAGAAGTGGACTCCAGATCTTCCCATCAGCTCATCCACCCTCTTACTCCAGCAGCTAATTGATTGTGGGGAATTATTTTCTACCAGGCACAAAAAAAGCTCAGGTCAGAAAACTGTTCAGTTCCCAAGCACAAGAGAAAAAAAAAAATCTATTAAAGCCTAATGTAAGGTTTGGAAAAAAAAAGAAATATTTGATCTGCCTGTTTGAACAACAGAAAATTGATACAATTTTCGCTCTGAGAAATATTGCAGAGCAGTTTCTAGCTGGGGTCACTTCACAACAGAAGTCACTGTGAATGAAAGCAGGTCAGTTAACTGCCCCTGGTGCATCTTTTGTGAGGTTTGTCCTCCGATCTTCTCTGATCCTAATGTGTTTTTATGTTCACCAGTTTCTTTGGCAGCATTTACATTTAAAATTGAACATAAGAAATGTATTTTCCTTAATAAAATCAGGATGAAATTCGCTTCCCTGGCACGCATTTCCAAACTTTTGCCCCTTCTTTACCTTCAGAGAGGAGTGTGTGATTAGAACTCGGTTATGTGACTTTGAGGAAAGAGATCAGAATTAAAAAAAAAAAAAAAAAATCACTAATTTGAAGAGCAAATACCTAACAGAGGTATTTAGGTATAGGAGATGCTATCAGAAATTGAATTTCAAAGCAACCAATGAACTGAATGATTAGATCTCTTGGGGGATATGTTCAAGCCAAAATCAATTCAGCAATGAAACAGAGAAGAATGATTACCCACATTTTCTCCCTCACATTTTTTGTCGATAAAAATACAGGTTTCTCGCCCAATATGTGGGATCAGCACTTATTTTCCTTTGCTTCTGAAATAGTCTGAGATTGTGTCTGAAATTGTTTCCCTGTTTTCTGCCCGAGACAATCTTCAGGTTCCTTCTATAGATAAGTAGGAAATCAATCAAACAAATCTCTTGACTGCATTGCTAAGATTTTGTAACCGAGATATAACACAATAATGTGGTTTAAAGATGGACTTGAGGATTGCTACCATGCTCAAAGGGCTTTGCTTGGGCCAATCTTTCTTCCCCATGAGGGTCAGAATTCCTGCATGACCTGTTCCTTGTGTTATCTCATCCTGTGCTGTAGCCACTCAGTGCATAGAGGCAAGAAAATGAGAAATCTAAAATCAGTGGAAATAATTTTTGCCAGAAAAAAATCCTTTAAAAAAAAAAAATCTTTTAAAGAGACTCGGTATCTTTAGAAGCAGGTTTTATCCCTCTGGGACTAAGAATATTTAACAAGAGCACTCTAATCATATTTCCACTGGCTGGTATAACGATAATGCTGGAATACACATGATGTGTCCAAGAGGCAACCAAAACTCATCTGAGCTGGACATTGGGTTCCTGGCTCTTCACTCCAGTGGGTGAAGCCAATTTTAGCTGTCCCAGTCTGAAAGCTCACATGTGGACAGGAACTGTAATTTCATGGAGTTTTTAGATTTTTAGTTTTTAGTGTGAGCACCCTTTTGGAAATAACATTAATTTCTCCTAGCAACATTCATGTCTTTTTATCTTTCTAGCAGCACCATGGGTTAGTTCTCTCACAGAATTATCACAGAATCACAGAATGGTTTGGGGTGGAAGGGATCTCTGAAATCATCTTGTTCCAACCCCGTGCCATGGGCAGGGACACCTTCCACTAGCCCAGGTTGCTCCAAGCCCCGTCCAACCCGGCCTTGGACACTTCTAGGGATGGAGCAGCCACAGCTTCTCTGGGCAACCTGTGCCAGGGCCTCCCCACCCTCACAGGGAAGAATTTCTGCCTATATATCTACTATAAATCTACTCTCCATCAGCTTAAAGTCATTCTCCCTTGCCCTATCAGGACTATGTCCTGTTGTATATGTTCTTTCACAAAATATGAATTTCAGCTTCAACTCTATTTCAATTCTTCATCAATTCAAGTTAAGCTCATGAGCTGTGACTGAAAGAGGTCACAGACATGCACTATTTTTTAAATCTTTGTGTTTTCCATTTTTGGTGACCATTGTTCACTGGAGGGAAGAAGAAAGCAGCACTTTGTCCCCATCTGTGATCAGGCAGAGACATAATCACGTATGAGAGTGGTGATGCTCGACTTTTTTGCCCTGAGTACAAGGCAGAAGTCAAATTTCAGTGCTCTTAATCCATCACTTTTCACAGCACCCTTGAAAAGGTCAGTAACTCCAATAAAATAAATGACGCTTGAATAGTTATATACAATTTGAATTTATTCACATAAGGATCAAAAAAAGAGCCTGTCAAGTTGCTCTAAGACTCTGTGGGGCTGTGTGTTTTAATTAAACACAAAACTCATCTGACAGCTCAAAAAAGAAGGGAGGAGGGCACATAAGAGGAATGTTCAAATTTGCCTTTTAGATTTTTTTCCAGAGAGCTCCTTTCCTCTTGCAGCAGTGTTTTTTGATGGGAGCAACCATAAGGTGAAGGGAGGAAGGGCTTGCCCTCATGTTACTTCTCTAAATTGTATCAGCTGCTTTCCCTCCCCCTACAGTGCAATTACTGATGTTATCTCATTAGTGGCTTAATTAGAGCTCAAGTGCAGGCAGGCCAAGGTAGGAAGGTTCATTACACAGTGTCAGGTCAGGGCTCCTCAGTTACAGGCTCAGTTTAGAGGGGTCTCAAGGCTATTCTAAATTAAAGGCAGATAATAATGATCTGTAATAAAGACCGCCCCAACTGTACCTCTATTTCCTGGGTCTCCTTGGGCTCTTTAAAGTGCTGTTCTGGGGAGAAGAAAGGTGTTTTCATGATGAAGCTACCTATGGTATCTGCTAGGGATGCTGCCCAAGGATTTAACAGATCTTGTGGACTAAAGGGGTGTTCAGAGATTCACAGACTTCTAGGCAATGATGTGAAACTCAAATGCTCTGAGTATCACAAACCTCCTACCTCGTGTTGTCCAAATAGGATTTATTTGTGAGTTAGTCTCTGTATCAGTGATTCAATTCACCATGAAGCTGTTTGTGTTTTTGGGGTCACTCCTTCAGTGACATATCACACCAATTGCTATTTCCCTCCTTAGAACATAATGAAAAGAATCTTCACATAAAAACAGACTCCTCCTATGTGTTTGTTTTTTTTTTTTCTCTTTTCAGGTGTGCACTATGTGATCTGTTTGCAGCATCTGAACAATACAGAAATTACCTCTCCTGATGTCAGGACACATTCAGAGTGGTGGTTGGCTTCTTAGGCAACAGGGAAGTTTTTTTCATGCCAAAAGCACATGAACACAGCACTGACAAGGTGAGAGCATGAAGCTGGAAGTGCTGCCTGTTCTGGAGCATTTGCACCTTCTCCATGGGGATTATAGTGGCAAAAGGGACAGCTGTGGTGAGTCTTGGTTCCCTAAGAGAGGGGAAGCCACCAAGCCCTGTGAATTCTCTGTTGTGACATCTGCCTGCAAGAGCAGAATTGGGTTTTGCAGCCTTGTCCTTTCCAATGGCACTGATATTTTCCATCCACACTCAGCACCACTGCCCTTCAGCTGAAGGCTCAACATGGTTTATGAATGAGTTTCCTTCTTCCTCTGCCTACTCTTGCTTGGCACAGGAGACAGTGTTGGGTAAACAGATAAACAGCCTGGTAAGTGTGGGCGGCGCTGAAAAGGAAACTCAACAACAGGAAAGCTAAAAACAAACACACAGCAGTGATGGGGATGTAGAAGATGGAGATGACTGTATGAGGAGATGCAATTCCCAGCCATGATTGTTATATTTTTCTAAACAATGCACATGGCAGAATTGCTCTGGTTGTCAGGAACCTCAAGTGGATGAACAGAAAGTGTGATGCACCTCCTGTTTTTGAACATTTTTCCTTCCTACATCTCAAAACATTGTACAAAGACAAACAGCTTTTCTTAGGGAGGAGGAAAGAATGGCCTGAGATCAAGGAAAGCCAGGTCACTTCAGTTCTGACTTGCAGTTTTAGCTACTGTGGCAACTTCAGAGAGCATCTGAAGATGTTTGACCTTGTTTGTGTCTTATTTTACATAAAAGTATGTGGAACCTTGCAGATGCCTATCAAATTATCTCTCAAGGGGAGATGGTAGTGTCCTTCCACCCACACAAACACTTACCAGAAGGACAAGAATCACTGGCCCTTGATATATGTAGTCAATATATTTCCCTGGCTCTTTTCCAAACCAGCATCTGTAAGAAACCAAACAAATAAGAAAGTCATATATAAAGTTAAATTCACTTCTTTTAGACTGTAATAGGAAGGACACTGTAGAGAGGTGTTCCTTTATTCACTGCATTGATTAATCATATATAAATATTCAGAAAGGAAATGAGTTTTCTGCTACAAAGCACCTGCTGTTGGACACAGATCTGAGCCCCATTTCCCCCGCCCATTAAAACATTCACGTTCCCACTATGGTTTTGGCAATTGCCTGTGTAAATATTTCCAAGAAATGTGAGAACCTGCTACAAGGAGGGTGCAGGAGATGTCTGAGAAAGGGACTAAGGAAATATTCTGTGTAAGAAAAAAACTTCCAACTGTTATCTTGCTGCGGTTCCCAGAAACACATTCCACAAAGTGGCTGCTGCTTATAGCAAATATGTCTCAAACTGCATGGAAATGCTGTCTAAATAAGCTACTGGATGAATAAGGGGTAATTCCACTGTCCTTGAATGACTCTTGAGACCACTGGGGACTCCACTGGTGGTGTCACCATTCCTAGAAGTGTTCAAAAACATGGTTTAGTGGTGGACCTGGCAGTCTTGGGTGAAGGGCCTTTTCCAACTTTTTTTTTTTTAGAGGTCTTTTCCAACTTTAGTGATTCTATGATTCCATGACCACCAAACCCAGCAAAGAGTACAGAGCCATCATTTGAAGTGACCAAATACCTGATCCAAGTATTTGGATCACCAAGAGGAAATAGACTCAGGTGAAGTGAAGTCTCAGGTAAATCAAATGGCCTCAAACCAGCAGAGATCCTGGATGTGCCACATGTGACTCAGCACTGGTTTGACTTTCACTTCCACTAATTCCACGTGTTTTTCTCTCTGCTGTGCTATACAACAGACTAACCCTGTGATTTCACAGCAACCCACAGTGTCACTCACTTCATTGTCTTAACTGAGAGTAACAAATCTGTTGTATTTATGCTGGTAAATGAATTAGAAACTGGGCTCAGCTCTGAACCAAATCATTTGCACCATTACATTTTCCTTGCTGCAGCTTTGGCGCAGGCCAAATAATATCCAACCCCTAAACTATTCTTGGGTAACAAATCTGGAGCAAGCATGAGCCAGAGGACACTCCCAATAGTCCACAAACTGCAGCTACCCTGATTTTTGAGGCCAAGAAGGTTTAATAATATGGATGTGAATTACTCCATGCTGTTTGGACTCCATCCCCAGGAATTAACCCAGGCTGAGCTAATTTAGTATTACAGACACATCCACGTGGTCTGGATCCAGGATTCCACCAAGCAGAGACAACTTTGCTCTCGTAATTCCTTAAGGTCTAGATCATTGGAGCTCCAGATCCCTTAGCAAGTAGATCTTGGAGTTCAAGGGTCTGAGAGTTTTCTTCCCTGCCATGGATACCACATAACAAGTCTACACAGCAAAAATTATGCCTTTCTCATGTTTGCCTTGTGACAAACAGTAAGTTAGTGCCACTGGAGACATGAGAACAAGGGTAATTCCTGAGCCAAGGAGACCAGAGAGGCAGATTTTCACTTTTACAAGCAGCCAGATAGAAAATGTGTTGCCTCAGAGAGGTGAATGTCTGCAAGACACAACGTCAAGAGTTCAGGGCAAATAAACTGAGACGAGGAAAGAATTCTTACAGATCACATCATGTCCTCAAAGCCTTTCTACAAAACGTGTTGTTTGCTAAAATAAAAGGAGCTAGGTGCCCATTTCAAGATGTTCTGACTGGGCAGCAGTGCTGAGATATGTAGCTGGTATCTAAAAACGTGACTCAGAACCATGAATTATTTGCCTTTTCTTGACTCAATTCCTACATCTTTTAAGTTCCAAATGAATGAGTGAGCTTTGAATATTTTAGAAATATAAAACACGTCCGTTATTCCCTGGTGCACATGCTGCAAATTAGTGTAAATGGATAATTTTGCAACTAATTTTCCAAGATTTGGTAATGAGAGCAAGACTTGGAATAAGGCACTTCCTCCAAGTAAGTTATCATCCAAGAAGAATCCCCAGGGCAGCCTTAAATGAATGAAACTGCCTTTTTATTCTTGTGTAGATGGAAAGATTTGAAGAAAAATGAATTACAAGATATGCCAAAGCAGGAAACATAATTCTCCATAACTTGCAAGAACTACATTTGAGAGAAGATTTTGAAGGGTATTTTGGGAGAACTATTTTATATTGCCTGAAACTCATGGTACCAAGAGCTATTAGAAGAGGAGTTTCTGGGAAACTGGCTGCTCCAGCAGAGGATTCTAGCAGGGGGACTAATAAGAAGGAGACTGAAGCATATGGCAGAACTTAGTGGGCTAGAAAAAGTCAGCAAAGAATTTGGAACAGAGCTGGTAGAGCACAGATGAGGTTCCAGGGCAAAGTCTGCTCCCTGTTCTTTGGAATTTAAATTTAGCTGGAAGACCAAAATGCTGACATTTATTTTCTGGAGACCAGTATTAGACCAAAGTCACACAGAGTGAAGCCTCGTGTATTTACACAGTTTGAGGGAACAAGGCTGTCGCCAAAGATGAGTTCTACAACACAGGCCTCTACAGGGAGGAGCTGATCCCTTTTGTTGATTCCAAGCTCCTTTTGTAGGTAGTGGAGGAAAAAAAAAAAAAGGCAAGCAGCTTTTTAGGTTGGTGTTCATCTCTTTAGGCTGTAAACCAGATGTATTACACTATAATCTAAATATTCCTAATATACCCATTAGATCGGGTGAGTAATAGTGAGGGGACAGTTATCTGCCAGTGAGGTTATATATGTCTGCATTTGATTAGCAATATTTCATATTTACAGTCTAACTGTTCAAACTGGGACCTTGGCTGAGATATTGCAAACTGTCTGCCATCTGAAGTCTTGCCTTAAATCCAACACAAGCCGTTACTCCTGTAATAAAATCATCACTGCACATTTATTTAAAACCAAAAAGAGAAACTTAAATCACTGACAATTACTTGATGCATCAGAAGTTTCATTCCATCTGTGTGAAATAAAAGCCATCTAACCTTTTTTTTTTCTTTTTTTTTACCTCTGGAAGAACAAACACACACTCCCTAAATATTGAAGGGGACAATTTAGGAAGACAGTTCTGATAAGACTGAGATATGTAAACACACTTCTACTGAATAGAACTAATTAATATTCTTCACGGTTCTCTGATAGTTCTTAGTATAACCAAATCCACCACTGTTTTTATCACTGTTGTTAATTAGATCTTATTGATGTTCTTCCCCTTAACAACAGCCCATCAGTGAAATTACTACAATAATCCTTAATCACTTTTGTGGGATTTTTTGATTGAGATTTAACAGTGCTTTTTTTCAGAGTTGCCATATTTTTCGAAACCCCAGACAGGATATTTGCCACAGTACCAATTAAAGTTGCCTCACTATGCAGAAAACGATCTCTGTTAAGTACAAAAATGAAAAAAATTAGGAAGTTGGTTGAAGCATTTTCTTAACATTCTTCCTGAGTGCTATTTTGAGCTTTTCAACTCAAATGATGAGCTACACAACTTCAATCCCAGTTTGACCTCCAAACACCTTAAGTTACAGCTGAAGTGGATACTCGGATGAAGAAGAGGAGTTTCCCCATTTTGTCCCAAATTTTGGGCTGTCCCCAAGAGTCTTGGAATCTGCAGGAGAGTCCACGTTTTCTGCATGTGCCCAGTTTGCTGGGTCTGACCTCAGGGGGCAATGACACATTGTTTCCCCAGTGGTCAAGACAAATGGACAAACACTGTGGCAAAGAGCAAAGTCTTTGGAAGAGGAACTTCCAGCTGTTTAAAGAACTAGTGGATGAGATCCCCCGGGAAACTGTCCTTGGAAAAAGGAGCTGATCAGAGCTGGCAGCTCTTTAAGGACACTTTTCCTAGAGCACAAAAGCTCTCCATCCCCATGTGCAAGAAATCAGGCATGACAGGCAGGAAACTTGCACATTAATATTAATATTTACACACACATATTAATGTAACACAAATATTAACATCACTCACTGTTCATTTTCATAATATAACTTGCCAATGGCCCAGGCAATGATGATTGGACAAGGAATACCTGCAGGAGCAAAAAAAACCAGGAGTTAATCATGGATGGCTGGATGCATCTATGGTCCCAAAGTAAATTCAGATTTGTGTGAGGAGAGAGTTAATGAACTGGAAGACTCTAAGTACAGGTGGTCCTATTTTGGTATCCTTGAGACATCACAATTGCTAAGATCTCTTAATGTATAAATTAAAAAAAAATATAGTCTCAACAAAATTTTAGTAGCAGTAAGAAAAGTTAATAAAAATATTAACAAACACAAATATATACCTATATTTCTATAGAAGTGACCAGAACAATTTTGTCTGACTTAAAGGTAATTTTGGTCACTTTTAATTTTCCTGTAGCTGATACAGCAAAATCTTAAAGACAGTACTTGGGGGTGGGTGTTTAGGTTTTTATTTCCCAGGCTCCAGGAAACTTGGAAACTTACTGGGATCTTTGGATGAAGCACATTTTTGAAACTTTGAGTAACTTTTTGAGTTCAGTCTTCTCTATGAAATAGGATTATAAGAAAGATTATCTTGATATCCTGCAATATCAGAATTAATTTTTCCCCCCTGTAAAGGATCCAACTGCTCTTAAGTTTACAGACTTACTCCCTACAATGTGCAATATGCTCTCTGTGTGTGTGTGTATGAGCTCTTGTCAAAGCCATGGATCTGCTTTTGGGGTTTGCTTTCTGTTGTACCCAGCAGGTGTTACTGTCATGCTCCTCAGTGTAGTAGATGAGGTGTATTTGCACACTTAATGTCCCAGCAATGCCATTTCCTCTGTTTTCCAATTCTGATTTTGTATCAAAGCTCATGTCCAGAGCTTTGCCCTTGTGCTTGTTTTGTGTTAGGCCTTCACAGTCCAACTGGCTTGGAGGGCATTTGCTGGAGCAGGAAACTGGAATTGAGGGAGAAAAAATAGAACTGGCCTTTTGACACAGACCTCCTGGGGAAAACAGGAACTTTTTCACCCAGACGAGGACTGGATTGATGTCAAAAGTGGAGGAGGAGAGTTTTCCCTCTCCATTTCCCCTTAAACCTGTGGCCTCAGGAAAAACCAAACAAGACAACCTCCAGCTCCATCCCTCATTCCAAACCCCAGGTTCATGTCCCTCTGAAATCAGTGCTACTCTAAGGTGGATGCATGGGCAGAGGCCAAGATTCAGCGACCCTCACTAGTATCTGCTTCTTTCCTGGTGGAAGCAACATGACTTAAACCCTCCTGCAGGAGCAGACGTGGCCTTGTCTCTGACCCTGCCTTTGAATCTCCCTTTTGCTGCCTCTTTCTGTGGGAAATGGAGGCTTTAAAGAGATGAAGCACCGTGGAAAGAGAACCATAACACAGAAAGCGCGGGACTGAGTTGCAAGTGGTCATATGTAAACAGCAAGAAGAGCAGTTCTGATCTCCTGTCCCACCATCCCTGGTGGCTCTCGTGCCCTTCAAATGACTGTGTTGTCTTCCACCTTTTTCACCACTGACTCACAGGGTCTGGTGCACTTTTCCCCCCACTTTTCTTGCTAGGCACGAGCAGACAAAATGCAGCCACATCCTTTCTTCTGGAGGAAAATATTTTACTTTCCCTTGTGAAACGAAGAACAGGGATTTGAGAATGAGACTGGTAAAAAAATGTTTATGAGAAGGCAGAGCAGAGCCAGAAAGGGCCTAGAAGGGTAAGAGAAAGGGTATATTCAGCTCACACCACTCCTGCATTAGCAGGGCTCTGAGAGAAGTAGGGAGGGAAAACACCATGGATCAAACCAGTCTGTGGATCCGTGAGAGCTGTGTAAGCAGCTGATTTTCCAGTTTGGTGACAGAATTGAAAAATACTGGGCAAAAAAATTTGAATCAATTCCCCACATAAACATTTTTTTTTCTCCTACAACTCTTTTTCCTCCCATTTTGTTTTGGACTGAATGACATATTTTGTCTCAAAGGCTGTCTCTGCCCTCAGAACTGCAATTCAATTACTTCTGCACAATTCTGAGAGGGAGAGGCATTTTCTGAACAAAATGTCTTCCTACTTTCAGAACAGAAAATATTGATGACTTTTTTCCACCTTTCTTCTTTCAGCAGAAAAGAACTGCCAAATTCACTAGCTCTGTCTGACCTCAGATTCTGCCTTCAAGTGAACAACCTGCCTGCACAGGGCTTGTCTTGCCAAACATCTCCTGTCAAAGTTCAAAACATGGAGATGTTGGTTGGAAAGGACCTCTGAATGTACCCACTCCAATTATCTGCCCTAAGCAGAACTATCAGCACTAACCCACGCCAGCCTGGTCTCGGCCTTGGTGAATTTTCAATACCCCCAGGGTCAGAGATTTCACAGCTTTTAAGTTATCTGTTCAAGTTGCACCACTTTCTGATACATTTTCTGTTTTCTTAACGCCCAGCTTAGATGTCCCAGTCTGCAACTTGTGGATGTTGTCCCTTCTTATAAAACCTGCAATTATCAAGAAGAATTTGGCTCCCTCATTTTTGTAATTATCTTTCAAATCATTCTTGGTACCTCACAGATCCTTCCTTAGCTGCCTCTTTGCCAGATTGAACAGGCTCAGCTCCTTCAGACTCACTTCACATATCATGTCTTTTATACCCCTAAACATCTTGATAGTCTTTTACTGGATAATCTCCAGTTTTTCCACATCCCTTTTTGACCTAAGAGACCATAACTGACCACAATATCCCAGAGGTGGCCTTACCAAAGCTGAGTCTGTGTTGCCATAGGGGAGATGACATGGGGACTCTTTGTTAAAAGCTGTTTTCCAGGAACAAATCCCTCAACAGTCCAAAAGACAGCTGTGAAGCTGGACTGGTAGGTAATCAGGCTTCTCTTCTAGTCAGCTCCCCACTTAGAAGTGTCTCTTGAGACTGAGTGTTCCACTGGGCATGGACAGTGCCTCTTCTGCTTCACACTGCGTTGAACAGCAGTGTGTGAGGGGTTGTGGTCACTGCTTTGCTGATTGAAGTGAAAGGGATGTGGTCTGAAAGGGATGTGGTACGGACTGCTGCCTTTCCAAAAGGCTGAGCCTGGGAGTTCTCTTTCTTTCCTGAACACCAGGTCTCCAAGGATGAAGCCAAATCAGGTGATAGCCTATTAGCTTTATATCATCACCACAGTGAAGAACTAAACCTGATCTCACGTTGTTTTGACACAGTTAGATCTGAATGTCAGATTTTGCCCCAGCAGGATTTTTGAAGTTTATTCTTGCTGCTCTTGTCTTTAACACTTTAACGTCAGGTACCATCAGATAACACCATTTTAACCATGGAAGTCACTTACACCATCCTATGAAGAGAAAGACCCATTTCCTCAGCTTATCCGTGGAGTAAGTCATCACTATAGCAGTGTGCAAGTAGCAGCCTTCCACAAACATCCAGAAGAAGTTGGTCACCACAAAATAATTGTAGACAGTGGTAATACATCGACACCAGGGCTGGAGAGGAAACAGAAGAGAGTATTTTAAAATTATGGTGAGAACATTTAAAAGATTCTGTATGTCGTAATCCCCATAAAAATCAATGGGAGAATTCACTCCTGGGACACAGATTTTCCCTGTGACTTGGAATCATAATATCTTGGGTGTTGTTGGCGACTCCCAGCTACATCTGTGACCGTCTGCTGAGGCTGCTTTGACCATGATATGCAGGAATTCCTGTATCTAAATGTGTGGAAAGTTAACATGCCAAAGGCAAATCCACACCAGCGGCCTCCAAGCAGTGCGAGGACACAAGAGGAGCAGCTCATTTGAACACAGATGATCTTCCAGAGGCACAGCCATATCCTTAGGGTTGTATCAAAAGATGACATGAGAGTCTAAATATCTAAATATCTGCATATCTGAGGCAGGATAACCCACCTGCTGAGCAATTCAAATACAAGGCAGACATTAATGTCACAGTCTTGCTTCATTTCCATTGAAGGAAGGAGCACCACTAACATTTAGGCAAAAAAAAAAAAAAAGTGCTTTAAAGGTATGTTTTTATCAGTCACTTTATCTCCTCTGTTCCTGCCATTTGTGCTTTATTCTGTAAGTCACATCACGTCACACTTCACCTCTGAATTTTGCCTTAAACCCAACAGGAATTTTTGGTCAGGCTCATTGCATAAATACAGGCATTTCCTCCAAATGAGTGTGCAGTGAGAGCACAGCTGTGGAATCACAATGAGCTCCAGAGAGGCTCCAGGAGGTAATATCCCATCAATAAATCACAAGGAACCGATGGCAATTTCCACAGTTCTCACACAGAGGTCTGGGAAAATGTCTCTGTGACCAGGCACACACTGAGCAGGACACTAATTACCTGTGTTCACTGCCACCACTGGTGTCATTTTGGTCTCACCATTCTCCAGACTTTTAATTAACTCTACTGGAGTATTTGCAACTTTTGATCCTCAGTTGGTTTTAGTTCAGCCCTCATATGCATGAGGTGTGGATGGTCTCTAGGCAGTTGACAGAGCAGCAGGTTCCCCATCAAGCCCAGCACAATTCTGGAGACTAAGAATTTATTGGGCAAGAGACACAGCTGCAAAGCAACAGCCCATTCACAAGTTGTGGATTTGTTTATTGAATGGAAATAAAAAAAAATCTTTTGGATGTGTTAAAGCTTTCATTTCTGTATTATTTCATTAATATTTCAAATGTGGTCTGACTCCATCCTTAAAATAGGATTAAAAACCAAAACAATTCAGAAAAAGATAAACCATTCTGTTCTCAAGATTTTGTTTAAACCAAATTTTTTTTTTTCTTCCCATTTTGGCTTGAGCAAAGGAAAATTAAGCCATAAACAAACAAACAAACAAATGAACATTTTTCTTTCACTAAAAAAAAATAAATATTTTGCTTCCATTACTGGTTGACCCCCAAAGTAGTAAGACTCCTAACTCTCACATTTGATTTTTTGAAGGTATGAGCATGAATTAAATCTTTCCCTGTGGCCTCAATCCCATGAAAATGTTCTGATAGAGTGTCTCCACTCTTGTTCACTTCTCTCCCTCACTTACAAGATTTACACAGTTTTTGTCCTTCCAGAGCTACCCATTTTCTGAAGAATTTGAAAAAATAATTATATCTGAGCCTGTTGTTCTTGTGATGGAACTGAGTGGAACTGGATTGGGAAGATACTGGGACAGATACAGACAGAGACACAGTGGTGGGGAGATCTCCTTCTGCAACATTTCCGTAGGAGACCAAAATAAAATAAATTTTGAGCAATTCCCTTTTGGAATATTGTGGATTTATTACTATTGAATAATAAACCCAATTTGCTGAACTCACTAATTTTGTTTATTTGACTGAGGATTCTTGATCCCCACATGTATCCACCACCAGGCTGCAGATATATTCAGCAATTCCCCTTCTTGATTTATTTATAAGCACTATAATTTAATGCAAAATATTTCGATGTTGAATCCTTGATGCTTCTGTGTCTGTGTTATTTAATCTCCACTGATCAGCACAGAAGAGATCACATTATCAGCCAGCATAAAAGATGTTGTTCCCATTGATTTTCGTGGCGTTATTTTGTTATACCACAAAAATATAAAGTTATCATTCAGACTTGCACAAAGCACCAAAAAGACTGCAGAGAAAAGATAAGTTAATGAAAACTGGGGCATGTCCTTAATACTTGCAGGGTTTTATTTTCCTTGGCAATTTGTGGTTACATTTTTAAAGGCATTTGAATGCCTGACTCCAACAGATTTTTCCTAAATAACTGTAAAAATCTGTATTAAGATTTGCAGCATTGTCATGAGAGTAAGTCACTCAGCATAAAACTGTTGTCCCTAAAGCTCCCACACCACCATCTTCTGGAGTATGAGAATGTCAGAAACACAGACAAAGCAAACACTGAATTAATAGAAGCTACATTTTTCTCAAAGGAGCATCTGAATGAATAATAATAGAGATTTATGCACAGCCTTCCTCCTTATCTAGGTACTAATGATTTTTCTATTTGTTTTCCCAAAGAATGGGATTGAAGTTGAGATGTCAAATCTTACATTTGAAAAGTTAATTAAGGATGCTGAGTGTGCCCAATTGACATTCAAATGAATGGATATTCAGGCTCCTGGGGTAGTTTTCCATTTCTACAGGGCCAGTGGAGCCATGATTGATAGCAGCTGTGGATCCAGCTCACAGTCTATAGGCATTGTAGTCCATCTGCTTTCCAAAGACAGAGAGTATGAAGGGGGTGTGTGTTTGCAGTAGGCTTTCTTCTTAGTTATGGAGCTAAATATGAGGGGACATCCCCAAAAAGGAGAATACCTGGCTATAAAATTATTACCAGAGAAAGAGAACAGCAAACTACCCTACCAAGGGACCATCAAAAAGGACTAATTTTCAAGGAAATGTAGAGCTGTTCTCCAAGAAAGTAAAGAAAAATGCTTTTTCTTTTGGAGTGGATGTTTTCATTCCACTCTGAAATCCTTGTACTACTGGGGCTGCTGGGTGACTAAAGAGGGAGAGGAATTACCTTGATGTCTTTGACAGGACAAGGGGTCATGGTTTCAAACTAAAGGAGGGAATGATTAGATCTTAGAAAGAAATTATTTCCTGTGAGGGTGGGGAGGCCCTGGCACAGGTTGCCCAGAGAAGCTGTGGCTGCCCCATCCCTGGAAGTGTCCAAGGTCAGGTTGGATGGGGCTTGGAGCAACTTGGGCTAGTGGAAGGTGTCCCTGCCCATGGTAGGGGGTAGGAACTAATTGATGTTTAAGGCTCCTTCCAACCCAAACCATTCCATCATTCTGTGATTACTGTACTTACACAGGGACTAATTCACTCAGAGAAGCATCTGCAGTTGAGAGTTACTTGAGTGAACAAGAAATAACACAGAGCATGAGAGAAATGAGAGCATGGTGACCACAGTGCTGCTTTTCTCAAGTGCTCAGTGCCATGCAGAGAAGATGCCCCACTTCTTTCTGCCTCCAGCCTTCCCATTTTTTTTATTGTGTGGATCTGTCTGGCCCCTTGAACTGTTTCTGACTCCCAACCACCCATTAGAAATCTGACTTAGCTATGCCAGGAGGAAACTCCTCCTTGCTTTTCTGATGTCTGGGTTAGTTCTCTGCCAGTTTAATGAGTTCTGTTCCCAAGAGTTCAGTCCTCCCCAAGGGATCAAGAAAAGGAACAGAGGGAGTGCAAAGGAAGCAGCAGGAGCTGAAGTGTTTGGGTCCTTGGAGGAATGAGCCACCTCTTCCAGTGGCAAGCAGCTGCTGCAGGATGCAGTCCATGTCCCAGAACTTCATCCTCAAGGCCAGTATGGTGAAGAAGGGATTAACAGAAAAATGGAATTTTGTAAAAAAACCCCCACAAATATATCAACAACAAAATTTGTACTGTTTAAGGCCCTATTTCTCATCTTTTGGGAGTCCCATGGTCATCAGAAAAAGTAGCTGACTCAGAGCCTCAACAGCCAAATCAATTATTTCTGTCCCTGTTCATGGAGTTGTTGCCCTCTGGAATGAATTTTTTCCCTACACAGGTGCAGATCACTGCAAGATGCTCTGACAAAAATGGTCAGGAACCACCACGTTTAGTGTCTTACACAATATTATGTCTCACAATATATACATTTGGAAAGCATCTCTGGTCAATGAAGAGATGACAGAAGCTTTTTGGCAGGATTTTTACTTTAAAAATCCCCTTTGATATTCAGTAATGAGGAAATCAATGGAAATTTAGCAAATCTAAGGTAATTTAAATTTTCTTCATCTTTTTCAAATTGCATGAAAGCCACTCTGAGCCTGTGGATAAGTGTCCTTGGTAATATTTCTATCAGCTGAACAAAGTCAGCACCTCTGCCTGCTCCCAAAGTCCATGGCAGAGAGATGCTGCCTCCAAGCACTTACTTCATTGCTTTCATGGATGTTGTGATCTATCATTTGGAGCAGAAACCACATCACGTTCCTCAGGATGAATGTGGTGATCAGATTCCAGTGGATAATATTCCTCAGGCATCGGATACTCCTAAACAGGGAAATGCATTTAAATCAACACACACAGTGGATATCCACATTAATAACTACATAAAATAAGTTAATTCTGGTCACTTGCAAAATTCCTCCTGCTTTATCCCCCTCCAGTCCCTCTCTCACAGCACGAAACAGGAGATTCAACTGTTCTTGCAAAGCGACGTACAACAATTTGTCTTGATAACACGAGGAGCTCCCTTTGACAAGAATCAATTCAAGCAGATGAAACAAAGATCAATGGGAAAAAAAATCAAATATTCAAATGCTCACTTAATCCTTGGTTATTGGTTTTGCTCCCCTCTATCTCTAGAACAACTCGAGTTGATGGGACAGCCCCTGAACCACCAGGCTGCACTGGAGGCTGCTGAATTGCTCACAAAAGGACATTTGGTGACAAATATTTGCACTGGAGTGGCAAAGCTGGAATAGTTTACATTTGGTTAGTTCTTGAACAGGCTCCCCTGTGTGAGGTTCAAAGTTAATGCAATAGGAGAGCACAGACTGCCTGGTTTCAGTCCTGGTCTTAGCTGGCTCTATAAGCTTTCTAAAACAAGGTAGAGCTGCACATCCTCCTTCATCAAAAAAATATTTTTATCTGGTTTTAGTCCCTCTCCAGCTCCCATTCAAATGCAATGTAAAATATGAACACAGTGTAAAATAAGAGCTACAGTAAGCTGGGACACAGTGCCATAAAACAAAAGAGGGGACATCTTAGTGTTTGCAGCTGGAAATGGCTCCAGGAGGCAGCCAGTGCATGATGAGGATGCCAGAAACCAAAGTATCACTGAAGTGAGACAGAGTTACTCGTTACAGATTCAGTCATTCAAGACCAGAGCATTTCCCTTCTCACTCTTTGTGAAATGGTAAAGGAAGGCAAGTGCCAAGTTGCAGCGTTGCAGTTGCAGAGTCTTCAGTTAAATGATCTTTTCTCAGCTAAAGGAAAACCACTCCAATTATGAAAATCACTTCCATAAGGGTTCAAACAGCCAGTGCATTTCCTGGGATTCAGAATTTGCTGTATCAGTCTCCCTGCTTGCCAAGGAAGCTGTCAGATAACATGGGACACAGAAAGTGGTGTTCTCAAACCTGCTCAGCTGGAACTGACTGCAGCTCACCCCAGTGACAGTAAAAAGAAAGGCATAACCCACTAACCAACTCTGCTGCTGCCTCAGGTCTTTTGCATGACAAACAAACCAATTTTCTTAATAACAAACACTATTTTCCTATCATAAAACAGTTTTTGCACTTTCCCAGGACTAAATTAGTCGGTCTCTGGGTTAGAAGCAGTTCTATTATGTCCTTCAGCCTCAGAGATTTCAGGCAATCCAGCAAAAAAATAAGTAGAAGACACATCTGAGATACTTACAGAGAGATGCTCAGAGGTATAACCCTACTAAGTCAATGTTAAAATAGTCTCTAAGTGTAACAACTCAGCAAGTATGAAATTGGTATTTGGTTTTCAGAGCCTTGGTGACTCATGACTAGAGTCAATTTGGAAAACAAATCTCCAGCTGTTCAGATTCATTCTCTTTTATTTAAGCTACAAACCCCCAAAACGATGCTCTTGGTGCAACCTGTGCTTCCAGGGAGCATGTCAGACACGTGTCTCACTTTGAAAATTTCACTTCTAACAAAATGAAGGCTCACAGTTCGGCTTTCAAAGAGATGAGGCAAAGAGCTACTGCTCATGTTGAACCCCAGGAATCCATGTGGCTCTGGGCAGGCTTTGAAACATGTTAATAAGGTCCTCACTCTGTTGATCATTCTGCACATAATGTCCTGCAGCTGCTTTTCACTTACACATTTTACTCAGGTTAAGGATTAGCAGATAATGGGATGAATTTGAAACACTGCTTGTAGGGGGAGAGGGAGGCAGGGGACTAAAACTAAGGAGATTCAGGTCAAACTGTGGAGTTACTGACATGAAATTAATTGCTTTTGAGAGCTCTAACAACAAAACAGATCCAGCATACTTGCCAGCTGAATGTATTTCTTGACAAGGATAAGAAAAAGGAGTGGGGAAAAAAAATCCCTTGCTGCAGGTGTCCATTTGGATGTAGTTTAATCATCCCATATGCTGGAACATTGCTAAATCTGGCTAGAGGAAATCTTATTCCCACAGGATTTACAGCAGGACATTGGACTGGACACAGAGGCAAAGAGAATCAGATAAATAGTTGCAGACTTTTTGGTTCAGATCATAAACAAAGTTTTTCCTTGCAGAAGTGTCCTAGCCATCAAAACCACATTTTCTTATGTGTCTTAAGATAAACACAGTGGACTTGATGGTCTCAAAGGTCTTTTCTGATCTTAATGATCCAATGTTTCTATCTATTGGCTACATTATCTTTGCCTTCTTTACTACTTGTTGGTTCCCACTGGTTTTTCTTCTTTGCCCCTCAGTCTGTATTCTTCAACCTTTTAGTGATGTCTGTGGAGGACACAGAGCAAGAGGGTCTGGCCTGTATTGGGAACCTCCAATCTTTACAGATAATTGTGATCAAAACTGCTTGTTTTCAAAAAGCCACATGTGTTGAGGGAAGGTGTGTTCCTGGGGTAAAATTAGGTAAGGCATAAATGCGGCCAGCAGCTGGAATGGACCAAAATGAAGCCTGGAGCCTTGACTTTGGGCATGAAACAGGGGCATCTGGCTCCCATGTCCCACTACCTTCAGCAAAAACCACATTTTGGATACCAGCAACCTCACAGCATCACCTCATTCCCTTCTGGAGACACTGTGTGTGGCTCAGATGGTAAATAGGTGCTTTCACCTGCTAAAAAGCTTCAGTCTTTGGAACTAACAGAGCCATGGAGAAGAGGCTGAGACATGTCCAAAAGTGCCACAGACTTTCCTAAACAGCTTAGGCAGTGATGTGACCATAGGCACAGAATGGTTTTAACCTTTTCACTTGTTTTGTTTTTCCCTCTCCTTTTTCTTTCAGTAAGAGTCCCAACTGGAGACTCAGAGCTTGTTTTTGTTTATAAAGAGCCCAGAGCCCATGGTTTCTCCTTGTTTCTGTCTCCTAACTACTACCAGCACAGAAATCACAGTGGCAGTAATGCAATTCATAGCCAAGGGCAGGGAAAGCTTGAGAAATGACTGTCAGGTTCGTACAGGGGAGGGAGGAACAGCAGGATAATGGAGTGTGTGGAGGCTGCAGGGCACAGCAGTGCAGGGCTGCAGTTAACTCGGTGTAACAAGGGAACAATCTCTTGGCAGCCACCTGAGAAAGCTGCTCTCATTTTCAGGCACTCCTGGTGGGTGGTATTATTGTAATTTAGCATGTGTAAAGAATCTGGAGGGATCCTGATTGAGGTGAGGGTTCCCTCATTCAGGCACTATTCACGTGTGACTGCTCTGCAGGGCTCAGGAGCTTAACCTGTGCCTAGAGTTTATCTGTGCAGCCAGGCTGCAGTCTGAGGTGAATGAAGGACATGTCCCAAACTGAGGGACAACAAAACTAGTGAGCAATAGGTGACCTACAACCTACAGTGAAAGGACAAAGCCAACATTGTCATACTTATCGCAAAGCCTGAGGAAAAAAACCTCATAAGACTCATAGGGGTAATTTGTCCTCCACAGGTCTTTACCTGGCTCTTGGTAGATGGATGGTAGCTTAAATTTATAAGCCTTAATTTAAATTTAAATACTCCTGTTACTCATGAAAATGACCTGTCCCATTTTGAACCTTTAAACAGTCATAACAGTCTTCTGTGACAATGGGCCCCACAGTCCCCTTCTCCTTGATTAATTATTGGCTTCACTCCATGGAGTGGAAAAGTAAGCAAGCCTGTGCTCCAGGAACAGCAATAACTGCCCTCACAGGCAGCACTGGAAAGGCATTCCCATCACATCCTAACTGGCAGGAGGTGGAATTTAAAACACATTAAACTGTGTTGTAAGTTAGCAAATTGAGCTTTCCTAGAGGCACAGTGAATGAATTCCCTCAAAATGGAGAAGCTAAGGAGTTTGGGGTTATTCTTACCTCAGTAGGGAGATATCTCGATTTGGGGATTGTGGCAGTGGCAACATCAGGAAAAATGAGAGCACAGAGAGCAGAGAGCTGCCTCCCAAGAGGGCAGAGAGCCGCATGAGGGAGGGGAGAAATGAGAGATGAGGGGACTGAGGGCTGAACTGCTGCTTCAGACAAAATTAGAGCACTGCTAGGAAGAAATTGTGAGTTACAGAGCCATCTAGAGCCCCCTGGCCTGAAAGACCTGATGATAGAAGGCTTCATATTCATCTTCATGTCAGGTAACATCATTTATGCCATTTCCACTTGTTTTACAACTCTTGATATGTGTTGAATGGTGCAAGTGCCTCCCAGATTCCAAGAACAGCAGCACAAATCACCATCCCAGATATCCTGAAGGCTGGCACGTGACAAGACACGACAGACTGAGCTTATGGGCTTCCATTAAAAGGCTTTTCCTGTATTTCCTTCCTACCCTAATCCTTTTCAGAAAAAAAAAGTTGGTCAGAGCTTTGGCTGGACTCTTCTACTGACTCTTCCCTGGTGCATGAGTCCAAAGATGGAAGCAAGAATAAAAGAGGTTGTAGCAATTTGGTCACAAGAGACTTAAAGATTGAAGCCACAAGACAAAGACATAAGAACTTCCATATTCAGACAGACCAGTGGGCAGGAAATGGGCTCAAGTTACACCAGGTGAGTTTTAGATTGGGTATTAGGAAAAGCTTCTTCACTGAAAGGGTGGTCAGGCATTGGAACAGGTTGCCCAGGGAAGTGGTGGAATAACTATCCCTGGAAGTGTTCAAAAAATGTGTAGATGTGGCACCTGGGGACATGGTTTAAGTGGTGGACCTGGCACCAGCACCCTGAACTGCTTGGTGTGCAGGTGTCAGAGGTGCCACATTAGGAACAACAGCAGCAAAGACAAAAAAACAAACCAAATTCTCCAGCAGTTGACGGCAGCATGAGTCAAAGGTGGGCAGAAAGAGCTTCAGATTGTTGCTACAGGGAGGACTCTCTGATAATATTTCCACAAAATGACCCTAATTGTATGATTCAACATAGAAAGCAGAGAATTAGAAAACCCATTCTTTTGATTTGAGAAATGATGAAATCTGAAAAGGCAAGAAAAAAACCCTTATTAACTATTTCTGCAGAGGCGGCCTCGCTGATTCAGAAATGGACATCTATAAATAACCCTGGTAAAACTCAAAGCAGCTTTCTGTTATATATCAGTTTTTTTCTCACTCTATTCATACAGTGGTATTTTTCCTCTGGGATGTGCAGAGCTACTATTTTCTGATTCAAAGCATGACATAAACAATTAACATTAGCAATTATAATAATGTGCCAGCGTGGCTGGAAGCTCGCTGAATTAGTAGAATCATCTGCATAAAAATAATTGCAAATGAAAACTTTATTAAAGAAGCTTGGAAACCTTCTATTAATTCATGTAGTATTCCATTAATAATGATGTTCAATTAAGACTGCTGTCCCAAAGCCTCTCTCCAAACATCTGATAGGAGAAATAGGAGTGCACTTTGCTGGAGTCCTTCCCATTCCATGACTGTTGAGCAAGCCAGAAGGAGAATCGTGGACAATACTTAAAAAAAAAATATTTTCCCTCTTTAGTCTTTTCTAGGGCAGGCAAAGCACATGTACAAGCCATAAATGGCTTGGAGTGGGAAGAATACCTAACAGCAAGTTATTTCCCAGGCTCTGTGCCTGTCATGGCCTATTTGATTTCATCCGCATCGAAGCCTTCCCTGAGGTTCTCATGGTGCTCATGTTCAATCAGTGCACATATTCTGGTACTCCTAATGCCTACAGATGGGAAAAGCAGCTGGAGAGGTTGGCAGGGAAAATCAGCTCCTTGGTGGCAGTTGCCTGGGGAAATATAAATATTCCCACAGGAAATGCAAGGGGCAGTTTCAAGGGAAGAATGAAAGCCTGGAAGAAAATAACAGCTTTATTACAAGGACAGGAGTGAGATGCTCAGGTGAAGAGGAGAAGCAGGAGCTTCCATTAGTGTTTAGGATGTGCAGAGACCCTAAAAATAAACCCACTGTGGAACCATCTGTGCTCCACTAAGTCTTTTCCAAAGCTTCGTTCTCCTGCCTTCAAGTCAGTTTTTAATCACAGGACACGGGGCATCCTGCCTGCTTCAGACACAGAGGCTCACAGCAGTGATGTTCCTGGGCTTGGAAGGATGCAGTCAACACAACACACAAGAGGACCACAGGCAAGACAGCCCCAGGACAGCCCCAGACTGCTTGTGCTCACTGCCAGTGTCTGGCTGGGAATGACGGTGGACAGGGGTTAATGACCTCTGTGAACTCCCCATGAACAGTGTGGATAACTGTGGGATACTCCATCAGCCTGGCTTTGCTCCTCATCAGCCTGCAAGAGTAATGTTGCCCTGAGAGCCACGTGGTTAAATAAGGGCTAATGGAAACCCAGTCACGGGATACTCCAGCCTAAGAACAAGGCTCCAACCTTGACTGTGCTGTCAGCTCTTCCGATGGAGAAAATTCCTGTTATTTTCACAGGAATGACAAAGATGACTTCGCTTAGTGCAGCATCTGACCGTGGTTTAGACGGCTGAAAAAAGGTTTAGAACTCTGCTCTAATTTGTTTTGTTAAACAGAGGTCATTTGTCAGTAATGTTTGAACCAAAGAGAAGACAGGGCTGTAAAGTATCTTCTTTTTTACAGAAAACATCTTGCAGGTCAGGTTTTAGGTCAGGTTTTAGTGCCCCATAACAGCTTTAGAGTAGCAGGGGCACAGCACATGACTACAAACCTCTAGGGTTTATCTGAGATGCTGATATCTAGGTCAGCAGGTTGTAGTTATCAGTCCACACTGTGGAAGGGTGAATACTTTCTTGTTTAATATTTTTCCATTGCTGCTGGATTGCACAAATTAGAGACAGGACTTCAGAAGCCAGACACAGAGCTAATAGTAGCTGGTCTGGCTTACAGCTACTGTTTGGGAAATACGAGTGCACACCATGTTCTCATTCATAATCCACCTGTGGGATTATTTAAACAAAAATTAAAAAAATTTTGAAACAAAATTAATTTAAATTGCCAGTTTGGGAATTCAGGGGTTACGTTTTGGGTGCTTTTTTTGCTCTTAATACAATTACCAAATCTTATTTTATTGTCTACATTTGCAGATACTGTGTGGATAAACCAAGGAGGAAAGTCTGAGCATCTGATGCTGCCTCTCCCCTTGGCCTTGTTTCCACCAAAATATGGTGAAAAATATTTAATTATTTTTTTGTATTTGTCCAGGAATTTAGAAAAGACCATATAGTCTGATCCTTCCAAATAGTCATTCCTGTGCTCTGTCTAAATCCATCAGCCTCAGGATGCTCACTGTGCCTCAGGAAATGCTTCCAGTGGTTCAGCCTGGGCACCTCCCCAAGGAAGCTGCTGTTTCCAAACATGCCCAGGCAGCCCACAGGTTAGTAGGGCTGTATGTGTGCCATTTGGGGGTGACATAAATTTCCACTTCACTTGTGTTTTAACAGAGTAATGTGAAGCAGCAGCTTTCATAGGATCAAAGAATCATAGAATGGTTTATGCTAGAAAAGAGTTCTAAGATAATTGAGCTTAACCGTTCACACAGCACTGTGTTCACCACTAAACCGTGTCCCCAAGGGTCACATCCACATGCCTTTTGAACACTCCCAGGCATGGCAACTCCCTCACTTCCCTGGGCAGCCTGTCCCAACGCCTGACCACCCTTTCAGTGAGGAAATATTCCCTAATATCCAATCTAAACCTCCCTTGGGACAACTTGAGTCCATTTCCTCTCATCCTGCCACTCGTTACCTGGGAAAAGAGACCCAATTCCACCTGGCTCCAGCCTTCTGTCAGGAAGTTGTAGAGGGTCATAAGGTCTCCCCTGAGCTCCCCCAGCTCCCTCAGCTGCTCCTCATCAGTTCTGTGCTCCAGATCCTTCCCCAGCTCCGTTCCCTTCTCTGTACACCCTCCAGCACCTAAGTCATCCTTTAGATTGGACACAACAGGAGAAGCCTGAGTGCTGAACAACCACAGTGGAGTTCATGAGGGAACTTGATGGGTAATTCTGTGGATGAAAACTGAAATGGAACCATTTAGTACTTGCATAGCTGCAGGTGAATTTTTAGTATATACCTCTAAATATTGGCTTGAAACCATCTGCTCTGCTTCTCCTTTCCAGAAATGACACAAGGCATGGGGTTTTTTTGCAGTAAATTGCACTCCTGAGCATGATTCACATTCCAAACTGTAATGACCAAACTTTGCTTTCTTCCTTTCTCTTAAATCTTGGAAAAGTTGCAAGGCTTTCTCCCAAAACTATTCTGTCATCATCAGAAGTAGAACAGAGCACAGACAAGTTTTACCTTGTCAGTCAACATCAATCTAAATCTTGCACAGAGCAGTTCTATTATCAGAATTCAAACAAGTTAGTGTCCATCTCCAGAAAAACACCCTCATAGCCAAAATCTTGGCAGCAACAGAAATACACCAGTAGGAACACATTTCTAACACAGGAGAGGAAGTGGCCTCCTGATCCTCCAAACCTCAGGTCAAGAAAGTAATTAAGTAAAAGCCCTTCATTAATTCCTGATGCTCTCTTTGAACTCCAACTGAATTTTTTTCTCTACTGCATTGCTCCTGGACCCCTCTGCTCTGTGGGTTGGAAACTACCCTCTAATACCTGCTCCCAGGCCTGTCTTCTAGAGTGCCTATACCCATTTCTTCTTGCACTGACACTGTCCTTGATTGTAAGTAGCAGTTTCTAATGTTTCTTGAGTGGTGATGGATTTATGGGCAGCAATAACAGTCCTCAGCAGCCTTCATTTTGCAAGGCCACAACACCACTGTTTCAGATGCAGCTCTTGAAACCTTTCACATTTTAAGAATGCAGCTCTCTGGGCACACTTTTAATTACTGGTATTATTTCAGGACTTCACGAGGGCTCTGCTCTCTGTGGGTTTTGTGTGGGGTAGGCTCTACACAAAGAGTCTAAAGAACAAGTCACACAGATGTGAGATGAGAGGGGGCGAGTAAAGGCAGTGGGAAGACAATGGCCTGAGGTTAATCAATGGGAAAAGTGTTTCTGTCCTTTATCTGAGTTGCCGAGATGAGACACTTGACAGTGGATTCAGGCAGTTCAAGCACTTCAGATGCTTTGTATTCAGAGACAACCCTCTCATTGCATATGTGCTTGTTTACAGCTCAGCTCCCTCATTTTCATTCCTGCCTTGCTTTGGGAACTTTACTGTGGGCTGGTGCAGGGTGGGACAGAGTGAGTGCTGTCCCCAAATCTACAGCCACTGCACACATCTCACTCCTGCTCCACTCTGGTATTTTTGATGAAGTTTAAAAAATGCCATTAATGAATCATCAATGAAGGCTCTGCCATTTCAAGTGGCAGACGGAATAGAATTGACTCAGCTGGGTGGGGAGTCGGGAGATGAGGGGGGAACATGGAGCATCAACACGAGCTCGTGAATTCCATCAGTTGATGCCCTGTCCTGGGACTTGCTCTTTCCTCTTGTTCCACAACAGAAAGGCACAAACGGAAGGATTGCACCTGAGATCTGGAGCCTGCTCTACTCTAACCACACCAAGCAGCACATCCCTTTTAAATGCAAACCAGTGCTAACTGTGCAGATCTCCTCCCCACTGGGTATATCCTCAGTCTCTAGGTATCAGAGACTTTTGCTCTGATAGGTGTCAGATCACTTTGCTCTAAGAAACCTTCTCTGTATTTATGCTCTGCATTTCTTCTGACAGGTTTCTAGAAAGCATTTAATCAAACTCTTCCATTCCTACCAACAGAGGCCTGCAGCAGCAGTCTTGCCAGCTGCACACCAGACTGAACACCGAGGGGCAGTTCAAAGAAGCTTGGAACAGGGGAGGATAAAGGAAAGCAGATTTTCTTCTCCTAAACCCTGGGAGATAGTTAGGGGGTAAAAAAGAAAAAAAAAAGGCTATGTTGTTTCAGGAAAAAAAATGTTTCAATCTTTTGGGAAGAAATAATATGTGGGATTTAGGAAATCTGTATGTAATTGTAAGAAAGAATGGTGACACTGCCTCAGTGCTATGGGAAATCAGATGCTTTAATGGAGAAATAGAAAGAGGTAAATTTAGAAGCAATAAGAAAGCAAAATTTCCCTCAAAACCTCAACTCGCTTTCATTACGACTATACAAGTGACAAAAGATGTTATGACAATGTTTGTGGGTTTATTGGTTTTTTTTTTTAGAGCTGCCTTTGTCCAGCAACCCGTGCAGAAGCACATGTCATTTTTAATCTCCAGCCTATCTCCCTTTCAGCACCATCCTTTTATTGGATTCAAAACTCAGCAGGGACTTAGATGCTTCCCAGAACAAATACCTTTCGTCCCCTACTTCTTCTTCAGTCACCACTGAGCAAATAAAACATCTCCTGACTGAATCCAGCCAGGTCACTGCTGGCCATTGCCAGCACATTGTTTAATAACAAGTCAGGAGTTTTACAAAGGACTCTTATTCCCTCTCAGAGGCTGCTATAACAGCACACTAACAAGGGAAAATCCATGACAAAGCTATTTGGGTTTTTGCATTATCAGCAATTTGGGTTTCTGAATTATCAGCAACAATAAGGGAAAAATATGATTCAAAAGAAGCATTTCAATCTTTTTGTTTTGTTTGTTTGGTTGGTTTTTTAATAATTTTTTTTCTTCAGCTTGATTGGTATTACTGACAGCAGGTTTCCTCCTATGGTAAACCCCTGCTTTACCAGTGTGAGAATGGGATTCTATGGGATGATCAGGCTGAGTCAGTGGGAACTGCCTGTGTGCACCTGTGGGATGGATCAAACCTTGGCTATTAATGAGAACACACAGACCATGCAGTGTGGGCACATTTAACAATGACATGGGATGTGCCCTGAGCTAATCTCTCCAGATCCTGCCTTGAAGATCAGTGCATTTCTACAGAACACTTTGTGCACGAATTCTACATTTTTTATTCTCAACATATTTCTTTTTGTTTGTGAGCTTGCTTTGTTCTGCATGGTAAACACAGCATGGCCCTCGCACTTTTAAGACCTCTTACCTTTAGACCTTGAGAAACTAATGTTGACTTAGGAAGGATCTCAATGACTCATTGGCATTCAGTCAGAGTGCTAACAACAAGCAAGGTCTCTCCTTCATTTTCTGTTATTTAGGTGCTAAATTAAATGTTAACAGGCTTATTTTTTGGCACAGCCAGTAAAGGATTGGTTCATATGTGACAGAACTGGAGAAAATGAGATTAGAATAAGTCTTCACAGCAAAAATGAGGCCCTGGTTGAGTTTTCCTTCCTTCCCAGTTGTGTTGGGGGTCTCATGGACACAAATGGCAGATGATTCCATTACTTCCTGCTGCATCTGAGACTTCTGACCCTCAAAATAGGTGTGGAGTTCCTTAAGATTTTAGGGCAGGAGAACATTTCTGTGGGTTGTGAATGGAGGACAGAAGGTTTCATAAAGAACTGAGGAAGAACAGAACCGGGGCCAGGAAGACATAGAACAGATTTGGAATAATAGGGACTAGATCCAGTTTTTTCCCACTTCAGCACAATTGAGGACTAAGCTTCCCAGCAATGCAGCAGCTCCCTGGGCTGGGGCAGTAGTGGTGAAGTTCATCTCCAACAGAAGAACATCCATGTCAGTACCTGATCACCAAAGCAACACTCTTTGCCATGGCAACCAAATATTTCACCTGCTCTTAAAACCCCCAGTGTGGGAGACCCCACAGCCTTCCAAGCAGCTGTGTTCCAATACAGCAGGAGGGCTCCAGTCTCCTCCTTCAGACAGCACTGCTTTGGGACCCTGCACTGACAGAGCTAAAGAAAATCAAGCAGGTGGTGGGTGAGAAGCACAAAAATATGGAGCAGTCATAGAATTTGAGTTTTCCTGGAGGTCTCCTCTATCTTCACCCTCAGCAGGCACTCATGGAGTGAGGTGGATGGATGGAGTGGGGCAGGAAAAAGGAACTGACAGATTCCCACTTTGGGCCAAGATGTGAAACTATCAGATTGTATTTTTTTTTTGCCAGGAAATACCTAAATTCTCTCATTTCACGCAATTAGTAGGTGCCTTCTTCCACCCAAACTAAAACAGGGGGGGAAAAAACCCCTAAATAACTGGAATTGATTGTCAAAACTGATTTGTTCTTGGGGCACTTTGTGATGAAGATGTGCAGAACCTAGAATTTGCATAGGGGTAACCTGTAATGAAACATGAATCTGGGCTGCCTTCACTGGAGCATCTCTGGAACTTTGGAAAGCAGATGTGGCTCGACAGACACTGAGGTATCTCATGCTGGTTAATGCTGGCTGGACACTGGACATTTTTTGCATGATACAACGGGAATTTGAAAAGGCAGACTATCTTCATTCACAGCATGTACAGGAAAGTGCTTAATTGCTGCTTCTCAATTGTTGTTTTCGATGCTGAAGCTGACTGCAAAATTTAAATCTTAAAGTCAAAGTTTAAGTACCACAAGAACAATTTAAAATACATCAGCTGGGCCACTTCTGTGTTGAAAGCTGGATACATTTATACCATCTTATCTAATTGTTTTTGTGTTATTTACTCAAGCATTTATAAAAGATTCAGCATAAAAGCAGAGAATATAATTACAATGAATAATTTGCATTCTTTATTCAGTGTAAATTAATTCAGGTCTCCAAGCACTATGGGAATTAGCTTTATATGCACAGTAGAAGGCTTGAAATAGAAGTTTAAATTGATGCATCATAAAAGTTCCCATTGAATGTTTTAAAGTTTTTTTTTCTTTCCATTAGCATAGATTATTCTGTTTATAGATACTGGAGTGCAAGAAGATTTGTATCGTGAGTAGAAAAGGCCTTGTTAGGAATGTTCACGAGGAAAACTTTGCCTAAGACTTTGTAGGGACGCTCCACTCCAGGAAAACAGGAATTCTTTCACTGAGGTCACTGTCAATAATCAAGTCGTAAACCTGGGGAGGGGAGGGAGAGAATTCCTCCACAGCAGTTAATCCTCTGCTGTCAGAATAAGGTTTCTCTCAAGGATTAGCACTGCATGGCACTCAGTGGAGGTGGTTCTAAATTCATTTGAACTCTTCTAGACAACACAGCACAAATAGTACAGAAATACCAGTCAGGTAATCCAAGAAATAATGCAGAAATAACCCACCAGGTCACTCCCTATGAAAATATATCCCTGTGACTCAGGCTTTGTGCCTGCAATACATTTGATGACTGATGCACATCTACCTGTTACTTTCCACTAATTTTCCTTTCCTCCTGTCCTCTCTCTTTTCCCTGTATTCCTAATTTTCAATTACATATCCACTGGACCTACCATACTCCCTTCTGCACCCTGAGCCAGGGAAGTGTTTCTTTGCAGTCTCCTTGATTTGCATTCATCATTTCTTGGGGACTGGTGGGGATTAAGCTCCTCTAATGATGTTCCTCTTGCTATTTAAGAAAACTTTTAAGCTTTTAATGAAAGAAAAATCGAAATTAACCCAAAGCAAAATAGAAAGATTTCATTCTGTCTCCTTTGGGTTTAGATCTGGGCATTATCTGGCAGGGAATGTAAAATGCCTCATGTTATCATGCACTGCCTTACATTGAAAAGAAAAAAAAGAAATCTTGCCCCCAAAATTCACAACTCGACACGCTCAAATCTCGGTTTCCCTTAATGAAGCACTCTGTGCTCACCAGAATTTTTGTGCTGCATCAATAAATCATGCACAGTTCTCTCCCTGAACACAAACTTCAGCTTTAGGCTTCAGCTCCTATGCACAGAAGGCTCCAGCACAGCATTAGTCAACAAAACCATGGATGTGCTCGGGAGCCTCAAAGCCATGACCAGTTTTCCAGACCTGGACAGAGTTATCAGAGGGCTTTGAGCAGCCCAGTAAGTGTCACCCACGGAAGGTAGAAGCATGCAAAACACATTACTCACCTCAAGCACAAGAAAAGCATAAAGGCAACTATAAGGGCCCCTACTGAAATACAGTGCCCCAGGTAGTTTATGATGAGAGCAATCTTGTAATGGAGCGCATACTTCCTCTGGAGGTAAAGAGATAACAGGATTAAATCAGCATGAATCTCTAAGCACTGACATTAAGGAACAGTTAATCAGTCTAGAAAACAGTAATTACTTTTCTCAACCTTACAATGATATAATAGCCCCAGGGCTGATGCCTATATATAAACCAAACATATTGCCCAGGCACAGAAGTACAGATTTGGTGTTGTTTCAGTGTGGGATTTGCCCACAGTTTATTACAAATATCTGCAAAAGAAGTTGTTTTCTCCTCGTTTCTTTTTTCTTTTTTTTCCCTGCAATTTCATCAGGATTTCTTGTTTTCATTATTATGCTATTTTAAAACTTCATAATTTTAGGGCTACAGAGCTACCAAAGACACATCTTTTCAGAGTTTCAAAAGTAATAAAACACTATTTTCTTAGGAAACAGCATGGTCTTTATGAGCCAGGTTATGCCACTTTCCTGTTCAAATGGTTTGGTTTTCATACAAAAAATTCAGAAAGAAGAAGTAATAAAGCCTTCCCATACAGGCAGATTTTCCTCTGAGGGACATTCCTTGCAAGCTACGATCTTTATCCTTCCAGCTGAGGAAGAGCTGGAATCTGGTGGTGTCCCTTCAGTTCTGAGAGAGCCTGACAAACCAGAGATCCTACTGTTTTTAGCAGCAACCCAAGTATGGGATGGAACTTCATGTGTTGGTGTCTGTTTCCTAGGATGGGGGGAGATTATTGGTAGGTTCTAGATCCTACAAACAAAAAATTAAGTACCAAAGAGCTCCCACTTAAATCAGTGAATTTAGGGGTATGATCAAAAATTTGGCCTTGCAGTAGCTGGAAAGTTTTTTATTGGTGGGCTGCTGCTGGTTTCAGAAAAGAGAAGCAACTCCTTTCTTTCCCTGATGGATAGAAAGAAGTAGAAAAACACTATTGAGATAAATACTGAAGCTGGTTAAAAGGGGACAGAGGTTTGCTACTGAAAGAACCAATCCTCCTGAAAAATATATTCATTTATTAGGTTTGGCATTTGTTTCTTTTCAGGGTAAGCAGATCTTTCCCCAATTTGGGATGTTGTCCTCCTTCAGAAGAACGAGACCCTTGAAAACTAACCACCTACATTTCCTCCCTTGTGACAAAAATATAAAAGCAAAATCCTACAAATGGCACCAGTTTTCTAATTTTAGTTGAACTTCCTTTTTCCATTTTTTTTTCCTAGCAATTTCCCTTAACATTTTATTCCAGTCAAAGGAATTTGTCAGTGAATGAATGTTTGGCTGAAACTACAACCAGCAGCTGTAGTTAATCTGTTCCATTGTTCTGTGAAGATAGCATCTTCCAGCACTTTGCCAAAAAACTCTCTTGGAATCATTTCTGTGATGAAACCTGCCTGTATCTTCAGCACATGGAGTAATGTGCTGCTTCTGGACAGGACTCAACCATGCAAGGTATTTTTAAGTCCATTATAAAATCCCCTAAAATAAACTTCCCCATCCATGGGCCCATTTTTTGAATCGCCTCGAGGAGAAAAGAAAAAAAAAACCCAGCAAAACAAACCTACAAAATCCAAATTCCACAATGAGTTTTATTTATCCTTAAGACACAGGGACACTTACAGGGAAGGAAAACACACTTGACCTGATGTGCCTACCTGTGCAGTGTTGTATTATTCTGGGAGTGCCCTGGTAAACTGTATGGCTTAATGAAGTCATGGAATCACAGAATATCTCAAGTTAGAAGGGACCCATATGCACCATTGAATCCAAATCACTACTTCTTGCAAGACTTCCTAAAACTAAACCATATGACTAAGAACTTTCTTTAGAATTGCTCATGTAGTGCTAGGTATCTTCTGGAAGATGATAACATTTTTCCCAGGACAACGATCCTGCTCTTTGAGTCTGACCCTTCAGCTCCTTCCTGTAGCTCCTGACCGCTGTTTCAACTTCACTCAAGTTTTAAGAGGGCATAGTTCAAAACATTAGAAGACTAGTTGGAAAAATAAAATTATTAAGCTCCCGTTTGATGCACTGATGCTGAAGGAGAAACAGGCACGACTTTCATATTTTCAGTTTCTGGCACTAACAAGGCTTCCTGAAAGCAAATTCAAACATCATAGAAACAAGAACTGCCTCAGTGCCTATGAAAAACTAAGCTGACAGGGTGGAAAGATCACTTTCCACCAGCCTACATGCAATCTGCATCTCTGGTGGAATTGAAGACGGCACCTTCAGGGCTGAAAAACACGTGCTCAGAATCAGTCATGTGTTGGCCAAAGCTCAGTTCATGTAAAACACTTTCATAAGCCTTTTCTGTCTCGCCCTCGTGAAGACCAATACATCTAAAATGTCAACAACCTTCTACTGTTACCCAATATTCTTCTGCTTCCAGGAAGATGTTTCACTTCACTGAAATGAAGATATAAATTCTATTCAGGCTTAGGAGGAGGGTTTCTACATAAGAAATTAGCTAGAAAATGAGATCATAGAATCACAGGATAGTTTGGGTTGAAAGGGATGTTAAAGGTTGTCTTCTTCCAACCCACTGCCATGGGCAGGGACACCTTTCACTAGACCAGGTTGTTCAGAGCCCCATCCAACCAGCTCTGGAATACTTCCAGGGATGGGGAATACAAAGATGGTCTGCACACCAGTAGCCTTGCTCTCTGATCACAGCAGGTCACACCAGTGGAATCCTCCTCCATTACACACAACAATCATGTTACACCAGACAGTGCAGGGGTGTCTCCCACCAGCTTCTACCAGGTAAACTGAGGAAGCACAGCTTTATATCTTTACCTGCACCAGCCCTGCAAACCTAAGGCGTGGTGGGCTCCCTGCAGCCAGATTTCAGGTAATCGTGGAGTTGTTCTGTCTAGAGCACTTTTCCTCTTGCTTCGGTCAGAATGTGACTGCCGACCTGTCCAAACCAATTCAGCTAATGATTTGACTGAAGGACCACCTAATGACAGCACTCTTTAGTCCAGCTGACAAGGATTTTTCTCCCTCTAACAGAACTTACTGGCAGGTCCTGCCAGTGTTTACAGCTCATGTCTCCCTGTGGGGCTCTGCACTCCACTGCCAGTTCAGTCACTTTAGATTTCTTCCTGTTGCCAGCATGATCTCATCACCAGCACGGTTTAAAGACACCACATCTCCTCTCCAAAGACTTTCAGAAGCCACTGGGAAGTATCTTTGTCATCCAAGATGCCTCTGAGTTGACTGCTTTCCTGTTCTGAGCCAGCTGGAAGCTGCATAGCTGTGCCTGGTGTGGCTGTGCTCCTATGCAGGATATATTAGCTTAAGCCCAGCATGGTGCTAACTCAGCTACACAGCTTGAAGCCACTTCTAAACATCAGCAGAACCAAATTCATATCCAGCTGACATAGGCCACATAGACAAGACCAAAGTTCCTAAATTATAGCTCTTTTTGGAGGCTAAGATGTATTTTTTTTTTTTTTTTGCTGCCTGAGACTCTCATTTTATTTCTAACAAGCACAGATCTGTGCCCGATGCAGCAAAAGTCCTTTTGACACAGGAGCTTGTAGGCTGAGTAGAATTTTTGAATTTGTCACATGCTGTGCCATCAAGCAGCCAGCTGGATCAAAATTGTTTCTGTACCTTATTCCTGTGCCTGGAGAAGGAGCCAACTATTTGTTCAGAGGGTGAGATTCAGTCTGACATTAGGGAACCAACATCTGGGTATCTACCCAGCATCAGAAGCAAGGGATAGAAGTATTGCACACACAGACATCAGTGAACCTTGAGGTGCACTCAGCAGACCCTGTGCTTCCCAGCTGGCCCTGGTGACTGACCTCAAACTCCTGCTGCTGAATCATGGAATCATTAAGGCTGGAAAAGGCCTCCAAAATCGAGTCCAACTGTTCACCCAGCACTGCTGTGTTCACCACTAAACCATGTTCCCAAGGGTCACGCCCATGTGCTTCTTGAACACTTCCAGGGATGGTGACTCCACCACTTAAACCATGTCTCCAGGTGCCACATCTACACATTTTTTGAACATTTCCAGGGATGGTTATTCCACCACTTCCCTGGGCAGCCTGTTCCAATGTCTGGCCACCATTTCAGTGAAGAAATTGTTCCTAATATCCAATCTAAACCTCCTTTGGTGAGGCCATTTCATCTTGTCCTGTCACTTTTGTTACCTGGGAGAAGAGGTCGACCCCCACCTGGCTACAACCTCCTTTCAGGCAAATGTGGAGAGTGATGAGGTCTCTCCTGACCCTCCTTTTCTCCAGGCTAAACACCCCCAGCTCCCTCAGCTGTTCCTCATCAGACTTGTGCTCCAGACCCTTCCCCAGCTCTGCTGCCCTTCTCTGGCCATGAAGGACCTGAAGGGCACAGGTATTCCGAAGGACTGTCACCTGCCAGGTACATGGAGACACACAGGGGCATTTTAAACTACAGCACACAACTCCACGCAGGGAATTAAATCCCAGCCCAAGTGGGAATCTATGAACAAATCAGTCCCAGAGCAGAGTTTTATCAGCTGCTGCCACAGGTCTCGACCACAAGCAGAGCCATGATGTGTTGATGTAATCCAGGGAATGTGTGTTACTGAGCTGATGCCCCCTGAGATTGACCCACAGCTGACAAACTTCTAAAATTTCCCTTGCTACGTGATCAAAACTCTGCCATAAAGCAGGTAGAGCTGGGGATGGGGCATGTTCCTGTCCCATCTATCAATCACTGAATTCAGAGTCAAACCATGTGATTCTTCAGCACTCTGGCTGTGAGTGGCCAAGCTTGACAGCAGTGTTGTTTTCTGTATCAAAAATAAACACAAATCACAGGGCACACCTCCTGGCTGATGCTTAGCATCTGCTAGGCTCAGTCAATAAATAACAGGAGAAACATGTGTGTGCCTGAATCTCACCTTTAATCAAATCCCCAGAGAAATATATGGGGATTTTTTTTCCTAGTTTTTTTGGACACCACAAAGCAAGTATTCATCTGTAACACTGAGCACTAGGAGAGATTTCAAAAATATTCACAAATATTAATATCTGCAAAGCCTGTTGCAAATCTTTGAAGATCTAACAAATGAGTTTTTAAGCTTCTATAAGCAAGGGTGGGGGAACATCTGCACTTTCATCTGTTTAAGAAACACGCTATTTGAGTAGTTTTAAGCTATCACCATAGCTGCAAAGTTTTTAAAAGCAAAAACAGAGCACAGGAAATAATCCTGTCCTCTAGTCACAACACTTCCCCAGCCTTTTCAAACAAAACTCCTCTGTGTTTGCTGGTGCAGAGATAGCAACTGTTGGAGTCATGCAAACACATAAGGAGGGCCATTAAAATGCAGCAGCACTTTCCTGAGCAGGTACAGCACACTGTTATCAGCTCAGGTTTCCTGTACCAGCTAAACCACATTAAAGATATGGAGCCTTCACCCAGCTCTGCTCCCCATTCTCTAAACCAGCACTGGCTGCTCCACACCCCCTCCCTCTTGCTCATTTTTAAGAGGGTGGTTTCACAGATGTGCAGATCCCTTTCAGGCAGAGCTGGTTGGTGTGTCCCCCTCAATCCCACCCACACTCTCACTGCCCTGTACCTGGGCTGGCCCCAGCACTCCTGCAACAATGCAACAAAATGCTGTAGGGAACTGAATCGTCCAAAAAAAACGACCCAGCAACGAGTTAGTTTTTCATTTTAAGTGGGAAAGAAATGTAAGGAGGGGCTGCCCTGGGGTGGTCCTTCCTTAGGTCAGCTTAAATTGCCATGAGAGCATCATCACTCTGCTTGATCACATGGAACATCCCTCTGGATGGCACTCAGGTATTGGTACATTTTTTTCCTAATTTCTAGAAGCCTCTAGCAAAAGGAAAGGGGATGTGGGTACCACCAAATAACTTAGCTAGGGGGTAAGAGCAGGTCCTCCTCAGCAGCTGGTGTGTAGTTACCTGTTTTCTGAGTCACTGGTTCAAAGCCCACATTGAGCAAACACATGGATCTCACAGGATGGATGCTGGACCTAAGACAAAGCACATCCTGACTGTTTGGGGTACAGCACTGCTCCAGATAGTTCCTGAGTACTAAATGTGGGATGACCTTGTCCTCCTGCCCTCTGCAACTGGCACAGCACAACTACAACCACGGAATGAGCTGGATGGACCCCAAATCTTAAGCAGACCTGAGCTGCTGAGCTCCACCCTGATTCTTAGAGGGGACAATCAACCCTGACAGACAGAGCACGAGGACCGTGTGTGCTCCTGTCCCACCACAGCACTCAAAACAGAAGGGAGAGGAAGAGAACCTGGTGTGAAAGGCTGGAAGGTTTAAACTGTGTGAGGGTGAATGTCTGCCATGCCTCCAAGAAAAACTGAGACATTTGACAAGAAAAGGGCTTTGCATAATTGCTTGCAGCCTTTTGGAAGGAGCTTAACCCCATATGCTAATTGCAATCTGTAAACTCCTATATCATGCAAGACTGGTTCAATCTTTTAAAGGCAGCTGAGACCTGAGTCTGCTTTTTATGTATTTTTCTTTTGCTGCCCCTTTACATATTTGCTTAAGGAGAAATGACATTGAGATCTGCAAAGGTCAGTTGTTGATGAGACCTCAGAATGGACAGATACAGGGTGGAATCAGCTGGTTAAACTTATTTTTTAGTGCCAAAGAGGCTTTTGGTCTTAATGTTATCATTACTAACATTTACTGTAGCATCTGTAGGCTCTGAACAAAGCTAGGAAAAATCTGCATAAACATACATCAGCAGGGACAGAGTGTGATAAAAAGCATCCTTTTTTAAAAACCACGTGAGTAGGGGATATGGAGAGAGGACAAGTGATTTGCCTGAATTCACGGGGAGGTTTTGTTGCAGAGACAGAAATGGAATCTCTCTCAGAAGTCCCAAATTAGCATGTTAACCTTAAGTTTAGCTTTGCATTCACGTATGAGAAATGTCATTGAGAAGAATGAAGGTAAAAATACAGACCTTGTCATCCAGAATAGGTTCACACTGAGAGTAGTTTATCTTGGAAGCCCATGTCCCATTGCCCAGGCATTCTCTGTAGGCATTTCCTGGTACAGACCAAAATAAAAGAGAGATGAACAGTCTGTGATGGACTTTAAACAGCCTAGAAATCTCACAGATTTGAGAAAAGATTAACAGAACAGATTATTTACAAGGCAAATTAACTTATGCCACCTCCGTAAGGATTAGAACAGCCCACTGAGGAGAGAAATAAATAACATGAACACAACTACAGACTACAAGCATTTAAAGATATTGATTGATAATGTTTTCTTACAGTCTATGAGTTCAGAAGACAGAAAAGGTATGAGAAGAACGTTGCAAGAGAAAGCTTAACGTTGGTATAGTCTTTTAAAAAAGCAGCCATATTCAAAACCAGAGAGGTGCCCCGTATATGAGAATGGTTTGTGTGTGGTAAACTTACTGCTCTACCCCCCTTCCATTTATCCCACTGCAAACTAGACAAAACAGTCCTGGAGATGCTGATTTTCTGGAGCCTTCCTGTGCAACACTATTACTGGGGAAACTTCTGCAAAAAACATGAGGAGCAAGATCAGCACATCTCCCCACCCTGGGACAGGTAGGCTGGAGGTGGAGCACACAAGAATCCACACAAAATTATTTCAGAAATGGGTACCTCTAGGTTAGGATGTGTTCAACCATGGTCTGTGGAAAGGAAACCACTTCTGGTCTTTTTCCAAGCTTCCAGTTCTCCCCAAATGTAAGTGAAAATCAGAAATTACTTTACTGAAGCAGAAAGATTTCATGTCCAATTGCAATGTAACCTCGAGGAGCTCTGAGAACTGCATGTAATAATATTGGGGGTGAGGAGGGGAGTTCAATTTCTGGTAAGAATTCCTCTTCATCCCAAGGAACTCTGAGGGAAAACTATGGCGTTTTGCTGTACAAACTACCTTTCTCCACTCATCAAAAGTACATCCAATTCCAAGCAGTACTTTTTTTTTACATTCTTATTTTGAACTGTTTCTTAGAAACAGGAGAATAAAAATAAAACAGGAAATTCGGAAGGATCCCCAAAGGACAAATACAGGCAACTTCCCTAATGAACTCTTCATGATGTTCCTGCTTGCCCTTTATCCAGTTTCTTCTTGGGCCTTTGCCATGGTCATTCAGTGCTAGTACAGCACCCAGCCCTCAGGAAAATCAGATGTCAAATAAAGGCATCAGATTGAACGTTTCTAAAAGTTCTGTTGACAACAACCTTTGAAAAAAAGGTAAAGACACTTCTGAAAAGGTGTTTTTTCTTATAGAGAAGGAAAGTCCATGTGGAAAGCAACAAGATGCTCCAGATTACACCATATCCACACAGAGCACTGAATTTTTTACTGCTATTGTCTACTTGCACTTTTCCACTGCTACTTTTCGGTGTGACAAGGCCAAACAAAACAAAACAGTCTGAGTGGGATTTAGGTGGTAGGATCCAATTTACATCCCTCAGAGCCTTTGTATTTGTCCCATCCTTTGACCAGTTGCTGATCTTGAGTCTCTGTAACAAACTTCTGACCCTCCAGACACTCAGTGGGTGCTTAGTCAGATGTTGAATCCCAATTCCAGGACAGTGCTCATGTGAAACCCTTGTTTTATTCATTCAAACCCTTGTTTTATTCATTCTGACTCTTCATTTGCCTTACTGTGCCTTTACAGCTCAGGTGTGGAGAGCACAATCAAGACTTAGAACATAAAACCCACATCAAGGCAGCTCTTTGAGAAACTTCTTTGAGTTATCTGGGCTTATGAGCTGTCACACCCGATCTCCTACAAGGTGAGTATCTGAACAGGAGGAGGATAAAATCAAACTCTGAATTTCCCTAGTCCAGAATCTCCTCCAATATCAGTCACTTCTCGGAAACAACAACAGCAAGTAGATCTGACTTCTGGGAATATCTCATTCCAAGCTCTAGCAGTCATAACTAATTTTTATCCCACAGCAAAGGTCTTCTTTCTTTCTTTCTTCCAAATGTCTTACAGCATGAGCCCTAATAGCCACATGGAAACAAGTTTCTGATCACACTGGATGTATTTTCATATATCTATTTTAATAACATAATGCAGATCTTTTACCCAATGCTTCAAAGGAGAAATATCTCATTTAGTGAGTGAGGTAATAAAGAGTAAGAGCCTCACTGAGGGCACCTGGAGGAAGCAGCTCTTGTTGATGCACAGATGAATCCCATGGCATATAGCGAGTCCATCACTTCTTGAGGATATTGGATCAATCCCACATGCACTGGATAGAGGCTCACTGTGCTCACAGACACTCAGTCACATCTGGCATGTGCTAAAATTCCTGTGTGTGCTGGTATATCCCTGCACAGAAGACCCTGGATAAAATAACAGCAACTTCAAATAATCATCTTGGTGTTTTTCATAGCAGCAAACATCTGCTTTGTGACATCCCTGGTTACTGTCACAGGCAGCACAGAGAAGATGAGGAAATAGAGACACTGGACTCAACGACAGGCTGATTTTCTGGGACATGCAGAGTTGTGGCAGGGATCAAAGCAGTGAAGAGATGCCAAAAATGACAGATACATTGGTTCCATGAGAGAGATCAATGGAAGTGATGTGTCCCCAGCTACAGGGTATGTGAAGGAAGAGGGAAACCAGCACTGATTGAACGTGTTGAAAAATATTCCTTCTCACCCAGTTTTCCAGTGAGAACTGGGATTAATGTGCTTCGTGCTAGAAGCATTCTTGCTCTTAGCTTTAAAGCACTGTGTATGGAAAGAGACTGGATTAAGTTCAGTTTTTCTTAATGACTGTCATTAAAAATAGGAAAAAAAAAAAAAGGAAGAATCATGATGGAGAACTCCATTGTAGAAACAAACAATGAAGGCCCAGGAAGAAAAGAACAATTACGTGATCTTTCTAGGGCAACAAGAGCTAATTATAAATGGAAAGAAATAGAGCTATTAAAACTATTTTTTTATTAGTTGAAAAACAACTGTGTAAATTTTCACTTTCTTTGACAAATGACATACTGAAGTATTCCGTATACTTTCTCTTCTTATAATTTCTCCTTCCTTACTGACTTTGTTCTAAAGAAGAAATACACGAAATAAAGAGATACTTGGTGGTTACAACATGTGTGGTTATTTGTGCTCTGTGTGCACTTGCACTCACATAAGACAACTGGACAAGTAGATTTAATGGTCATGCAAACCAATACTGAGTAGTAGATGACTCATGATGGCACAGGCAACACTCAGTCATTATCCACAGAGCTTCTGACACTTCATACAATATTCATTTCTGTGCTTCAGTTGATGGTCTCTTCCTTGATTTTGGAAATGTTGATTTCCTTTTGCTGTGGATTGGTGGCACTTGATTTCCTCTGCTTAACCATCAGTTCAGGGGATGGGCAAGGAGGCAAAAAAGATATCCCTGAATAGGAAGGAATATGCAGAAGAGCTCAGGTTGCCAGTTGGGTTGCTGTCAGCTTCCAGAAAATGTACTTCATCCCCTCCAGGCCTGTCAGCACTAGTATGCATTTCCCTATTTCTCTAAGAGCTGATCATAGTCCTATTCCACCAGTAAGACCAATGGCAGCAACGAGAGCTCAGATGCAAATCACAAGGACTGCAGAAGTACCAACATTTGCGGCTCTCATGGACTCTAAGGGGTTGTAAAAGGGATCTCTGCTCCTGAAAAACTTTGTGCCACATCACAAGAAGGGAGGTAAAAGATCTGAACATGACTACAGCAAAGCCTTGGCAGGAGTAGAACTGGGATACCCTGTTCCCTCCAACCAGTCACCCACAGCAGGAACAGGGACTGTTCTGTGTATGAAGCTCCTGTAAAAGCAATGCTTGCTGAGAAGTCCTAGGTGCCAATTCTCCCTGACTCCAGCTTTTGGGGAAGGAGTGTCCAGCTCAGCCTACTTATTTTATGGATTTTCTCTGAATATATTCAAAGAAACAACCAAATAACTACAAGAATGTCTCACTTTCATGTATTTGTATACACATGCCCACACCATGCAGAGTTTTAACTTTTCTGAGTGGAGTAGAACCATTTGAAAGCCACTGAGAAATTCCAAGGTGGAGAGCAAAAGATCCTTGAATGGAGAAAAAAAAAAGTTGTATTTATCCAAATAAACAACTACGATAATACAGCTCTGTCTATTTTCAGGGCAAATGGGAATTTCAAGAAAGCTCAGCATATCTGTTGTTTTAATAAAAAGAAGTTGATCAACCCAGATTTGAGCACTGTAGCCCCAAAAATAATGGATTGTGATTTTCATCTGGTATGAAGGACATGAGAGAAACTCACAATTATTTATTAATTTATAAGGACTCCTCACACTCCAGTGTTTGATAAAGGGGGAGACATCCAAACTGTTTACAGCTTTGCCCATAACCCCCTTCAGCTCAGTGCCAGTATCACAAGACTAGTTCTGGGAAAACTTGCATGGGATGTGAGCAGTTTTTCACCAGTTTTTCACCAGTTTTTCTGGGATAAAGCTCAAGGACCTTTATCCCAGAACTGAACTGTGGCTTTCAGGCATCTGTACTCATGCAAAATGAACTCCTCCCAATCATGTTACACTTTATTAACAACTCTACTAGACACTCATCTAAAAAAGCCCCCAGTCTGTTTCTAAACAGCAAATGAAGCAGCCAACAGTCAATATTTGTAATCTCAACTGTGATTTTTCTGCTACTTAGAAACCACTGAACTCAATGACTGTGGTAAGTCTCAGTATTTGGTGTAACTGCTTCAAAAGTGCAAGTGCTCACATGAAGGTTGGACTCAAAATACTGACAACCAGTAACACCAGATAGCAGAAGTTCACAGTAAACACAGAGTAGCTACAAAGGCTGTGCCAGCACAGGGGCTGAAAACTGGGTCCAGTTCTGGGCTCCCCAGTACAAGAGACAAGTGGACACGCTGGAGAGAGAGCAGCGAAGGAGCACATGGTGATTAGGGGGCTGCAGCATCTCTCCTTTGAGAAAAGGATAAGAAAGCTGGGACACTTCACCCTGGGAAAGAGAAGGCTCAAGGAGGATTTACTAATTTATATAAATACCTGAAGGGAGGGTGCAAAGAGGATGGATCCAGGCTTTTTTTTTTTTTTTTCCCCAGTGCCAGGACCAGAGGCCATGGGCACGAACTGAGAAACAGAAGGTTCCACCTGAACATCAGGGAACACATTTTTGCTGTGAGGGTGAGGGAGCACTGGTTGCCCAGGGAGGTTGTGGAGTCTCCCTCTTTGGAGATATTTAAAAGCTGTCCAGACATGGTCTTGGGCAACTGGGTGTGGGTGGCCCAGGTGACCTCCAGTGGTCACTTCCACCCTCAATCATCCTGTGATTCTGTGATTAAGAGGATACTATTTATTACCTTCTGGAACAACTTTAAAACATAGCTTACATCATAGTTTTACATCAGTTTGGGAGGTAAAACCTTGACCTTACTTTCATTTCTAACTGCAGATGAGGTTGCATTTCTGAATGGAATATGTAAGGAAGAGTGTTTGATTAGTGGTATTCTTTATCTTTTAGTTGTTGTTGTTGTTTTTTATTGATCCTGCTGAAGAACATAAAGCCTTTTAGGTAGCAGTAACTCAATATGTATAGATTGGCCTGGCGGCTTGTGTTCAGTCAGTAAAAGTCCATTAAAAGCACGAAGCAAACAAGAAACAAGAGACAGGAGCACTGGGTAAAGGCAAGTGGATGTAATTCCCAGCAGGAAGTTAACCACATCATTCTAGTCATTAGCAGGTGAAAGACAATTCCAGACACTGCAAGCAGGCACTGCTGTAATGGATCTTGTCCTTGACAACTGGAACTAATCTGGTTCTGAAAAAGATTTTAGTCATCTTGCTGTCTCTCATGTAGATGATTTTCTGAGTAGGTTTATGCTTCCAGTTGTCACTAAAATGGAAATCCAACCTTTCTAACTGCCTTTTGCCCTGGATCCCACACACACAGAGTGGCCCTGGAGTCTTGAGACAAGCTCATCTGCTGCTGGAGTGAAGGGAATAAACAGGCAAATGAATAAATAAATAAAAGACAGCCTGAGTTAAGCCCTGAGCTGGGCACAGCTAAGGGTATCCGACTGCTGTGAGAGCTCATCCACGTGAGCTGGCAGCCAAGCTGAAATGAAGGGTCCATCAGTCAGGAAACTGGAACCCCCACTGAACAAAATCCCTGGAAATTACAAGGAAAGTGGAGTGAGCAGTGACTCTGGCAGCCTCAGAGACTCCCAGACACAGCGAACACCTGAAAGGGGACAGTGGGTCATGTCACCCATCTCCTCAGTAGCATTTGTTCAGTCCAGATTTAAAAGTCTAAGCCCCAAGAATTTCTGGCAATTGCTTTGTAAAACTTTTACAGATAGTTTGTTAAATCTCTCCACTGGAATTTTTTTTTGGTTAATATTCCTAAATATATATTTTTTCCTCGCTCTTTAAGATAACTACTGACCATTTTTGTCCCTGTACTGCCCTCTGACCAAGCTGAGCAATTAGCCTTCTTTTTCAGGGTGTGTTAGTTCTGCATATTTACCACAGGTGGAGTTCAACCTTTTAATTTTAAATATCAACTTGCATTCAGCCTCGTTCAGCACATCTCACCAGTCCTTTCCTACTCTGCCTTCAGGGCACAGCAAAGCAGCCAGTCAATGGTCCCCCAAAATGGAGGTGTTTATGCCGAGTTTGCCAATGGAAAACAAGCCCAAATAAGTGAGGTTTTCCCTTAGATATGCAACATTAAAATAGGTTCTGTGAAATGCCGGCCTGTAAAATCAGAGGCAGACAGCAGAGAAAACCTGTCTTGTCTCACCACCAGGCTTAAAGCTGGATGACATTTTCTAAGCTGAATAAATGAATTTTGAAATACACAGTTACGGGGCAGCAAAAACCACTTGATAAATCAGGTAAATCGAACCCAGGTTTTTATGCCCCGAAGAAAAATTTTAGAAAAATTCAAAGAACACAGGAGTTAAAATAAAACACAATATTCCAGTGTTGATTGTTGTAGCCCATAAGTTACTTACAACACAGAGCACTGCAAGTCTGGTCCTTCCTCTGCTGGATTTCCATTAACCTGAACCCAGCTTAATGGATTTCTTTCTTTCAGAGTGTCCTAATCACTGAGACATTGCAGGATTCTCCCAGTGTCTCCTCCAAATAAGTTTTATTCATTTAATCGTTAAAACAAGACAGTTTCCTTGGCACTAAGCAAAACCTTTTCACCATGATCCTCAGTAAATCCAAGAGGAACTGCATCATATAAATTCCTCAGACTGGCTGCCCAGATTTCATAGGATTCAGATCAAACGAGACAGAAAGAACCTGTGTTGCATAAAAGACACATCACTTCATGTATAGACTATTCTTAGCCCTTTTTCAAAGTCTCAGAAAAGCAGAAAGCCTCTAAAAATAGGGGCTGAATCATGGGGCTATAAATTATTTATCCATGTGCCAAAGATTCCTCTTTGGAATCTTTCCTGATTGTTGCTACGACAAGCCAGAGCCAGGTAGGATTCACAATGCATCAGTACACTGCTTACTATTTCTAGAAATCATAAGTGACAGTGGCATAATTGTGACAGCAGCCAGACATCCAGGAGATTGGGGAAAAAAAAATAAATCTCCGCATACTTTATTTGTCAATGAGGAATATTCTGACAAAAATAAGGAGAGGCAAGAACAGTTATCCAACCGATGCTTATTATTTTGTACATCAGCCAACATCATCCTGAAAGCCAAACTTTGTGCAGAGTTTTTCTTAGGTGTCACAGTTAGTTTTTTGTTGCTTGTTTTTTTTTTTTCCTTACATTCATGCAGAATTATAATGCACTTAGAGGAGAGTCTTGGAAGGCAGATAAGTAAGACTTCAGGCAAGAAATGTTCCCCTAGAAAAATATTTCTAAACTCAGCTCTATCTGGCTCACCAATCTGATATTTCTTCAGGCCTTCAAGCACACAAGAAACTCTAATGAGTTTTCTATTGTTTTTCTTTACAAAGAAGTCCAAAAAGAGTTCACCAGAAGCTCAAGCAGCCCAATTATGCTCACTTGCTGTATAGATTTCCTACCTGCTGAAAAGCTTAAGTGATTCACTCAGGTCATATAACATGTCAGAAGCCAAGGAAGCAACAGAACCTTTCAGAAATTTAAAAGTTCTCCAGACTTGCTCAGAGTTTAGAAAAACTCTCCGGATTTGTAGCCCAAGGCACTCCCTGTTAGACTGACAGAGATTAAGGGCACCTGAGGAATTCAGTTCTGTTTGTCTGTACACTGGGTCACAGAAGGTTTTGGGTTGGAAAGAACCTTAAAGATCATCCATTTCCAGCCCCCTGCCATGGGCAGAGACAGCTTCCACTAGACCAAGTTGCTCCAAGTCCTCTCCAGCCTGGCCTTGAACTCTGCTTGCCCTACACTGGGGCTGCCTGGTAGCAAATATTGCCTTTTGAGCACCTTAAGAAAGATCCCAGAGACTGAATTCCACAGAACTGTCAGAGCAGTGGCTCTTTTTAACTTTGTTCAATGAAATATCTGCTAATGCAAAACTTTACAGAAAAGAAAACACACTTGTTGTTTTGACTTTCCAATCCCTTGAAAGTCAACCCCACAACTCAGGAAACACAACCTCTTGCCGTATTTTTCACTCCTTTCATTCCTCCTGGGTTAACAAAGATTGTTCCATAAAATACAGTTCTTTTATAGTACCTATTCTGTTTCTTTGCAGCTCCATTTTGACTTGTTTCAGGATTGAGGTGTGGGCAGTTGCAGGTGATCCCCAAACTTTTGCCCTTTCCCAAAACAATCATTCCTCAGAAGGATCACTGGGGAATCATCCTGGAAGCTGCTTTCTTTGTCTTAACTGTTTACAGCTGTGGTAACCCTTCTATTAATAACTCAGTAAAAAAGAATTATTATTCAATTATATAATTATTATCCCTACATATTATTAATTTCCTTAGGAAATTATTTCATGTCTTGTGAATAAGAAAACTCTTGTTCTGAAATGTCAGGACTGTGCTGTTGCAGAAACTACTGAGGGAACATCAGGAAGACAGGGAGAGAGAACCAAGTGAACAGGCTCACCAGCATCTGATAAATGCTGAGTTAATCCTGCTTTCAGAAACCTGAAAGTGCACAGTTCTTGTCCTTATACTAATTGACATGACAGGGTTTGGGTCACGTGTGCCAAAAGCACTAAAGGAGGGGAAAAAGGCAAATAATCCCTCCTTTTCAGTGCGTGTCAAAAAGTGCTGCAGTGCCTAAATTACAAGTACACCCAGTAACAGCCTGCAAATTTCTTTTTTTTTTTCCCCAAAACCAATGGAGATTATTTGCTTCTGTGACTGTGTTACTGAGCTGAACTTGAGGTGAATATGCAGGATGAGTCTGCAGCCTGCCAAGGCTATTTGCACTCTGGAGATAATTCCTTGAGACAGCAAATCCCCAAACGTGAATGCACACAGAACCCAAAGATTTCCAACTCAGACCTGCCTGTATTTTTAAGCAGAAAGATAAAAGAGGGAGATTACGAAGCAGCCTGTGTTGAATGATTCCTCAAGTTATCACCTTTTCCCTTCACCTGGTTTTCAGCACAAGGAAAAAAAAAAAAGAAAGAAACAAAGAAAAAAAAACCCCAACGAAATACAAGAAACAAACAAGACCCTGAAATCAAAACTCTTAATTTCTATCATAAACCAGAAATTATCTGACACCCCCCTCAAAAAGCTGTTGCAAAATAGAAGTTTGACATTCATACTGGGCTTGTAATTTCCACACACAGCTATTCAAATTAATCTTTGGTGACAGGCCAGGTATCACACACAGACTTCTACTATCACTTCTACTTCAGTAAGTCACAGAGACTTGGATTGCTGGAAGCAGAAAGAGCACCCAGGAACAGTCTTTCTTCATGCTTGCCCCATTCTTATATTCCTCTACAGATGAAACAGTTCAAGAATAAGTTGTAATGTCCTGATGCAGATGCTCATGTGAGTGAAGGCTACAGTGTCCATGCTGCTAAACAGACAACCAGCACTATTTGCTGTCCATGGTATCCACTCAATCCAGGCCATGAAATAGCACTAATTTCTGCAGTTAAGCTAATTTATTAGTCCTAAAATTGCAGCCAGGACTGTCTAGACAGATTCAGCTGATCTGTGGCCATTTACTTTATGGAGCTGATTTGTTCTTCCATTTACCCCACCTCTATTGACAATAGGAGGAATTTAGTCACCTAGAACACACATAAGCATTTTCACAAAGACATCTAAATTTATGTCTTTGAGCTGAACAAAGCACTAGCCTGGATGGGCCTGTAATTTGATGTGGAACAATCACTCTATGTCTGTTTTAAAGACTTCCCTCACTTGACTCTGGGTGATGCAGTTGTTTTAAGAAACAGGCTATCATCCAACTAGTTAATGTTTGTATGGATCAAGCACAAATTACTGGGAAAGATTCTACAGCCCAGAACACTACACAGAGAGGGAACTTCCACCTGCACAGCTACCTAAAAAAAACATGAGGGAGAAAGGTGTAGTCTAAGAAAAGGTTCCCGCTGCTGGTTAATGCAACAGGTCATTAATTTTCATTTTGTTGAGTAGTGGGAGTGAGTTCCTGTGGAGCCCCAGGACTGGAGGAGGAAAGTCATTACCCAGGGGTGAAGCCCAATTTGTTTCTGAGCTTGACAGACTAGAAGAGCACAGAGCTATGAAACTTCCTGCCTGACTCCCTTCTGGAAGGCTGGCAGGGCACAGGCTGATAATGGTGTTTGATTTTTGTAAGTAATTGCTTCTTAGTTGAAATTCAGAATTCAATTAGTCACCTGCCATAATTACTGAATGCACAGAGAGATGGCAGTGATAATGAGAGGTGTAACTGTACTTTATTACCTGTAGTAAGGCACTGTGGAATTGAGAAACACTAAGATCTGATTAATACAGTAGTGGGAGGGAGAGGAAAGGAGCTTGAGGCTGGAGTTCTCCTAGGACGGACAACTCAAGAAGACAATTTGTACAACCTGTGGAAGGAAATGAGGCCCTGTGTGCATAGCCTTCCTCTGGTTAAGTTTTTGCTGAGGTGAGTGGGAAAGTGGGAATCAATGCTCTTCTCACAGAGCCTTTACTGCCTGGAATTTATGCAGGAGTCCGGGAGCTGCAGTCACAAAAGCAAAGCACAGCAGCTGTGTGAATGATTCATGATGGAGCACAGAGTCAATGTTCACTGGGAATCCTGACCTGCTCCCAGAACCCTGCAAAAGTAATGAGAAAGGTGGTTTAGAAAAGGAGGTGGTGATTAGGGATGAGACTAAGATTCCAAAATGCACCCATTCGTGGGATGTTTGCCTGGCAAGGTTCAAATATTTTTGACACGGAATTCAGATGAAACCTCCAACCGAGCAGCAGAGGCTGGGAGATGAGAGCAGCACATGGGAGAGACAAGGGCCCTCAGGAAATAAGGGCAACCCAGGAACATAAGGGAAGATATCACACACAGGGAATGGGTTCTGCTTAAAAGGTCAAGAGGATCTGCAAAACCTGATTATCACTGAGTCAGCACTGGGGATTCACCTCTCCCACAGTAGCCTCCACCAGGAACAGCTGCTTGGCCTTGCAGGGATTTTCTTTGTTTGTTGCCTTTTTTTTTTTAATTTTTTTTTTTTTTTTTTAATTTCAAACTCTTCCCCGGATCATAGATCCAACATTTTATAAGAGTCCTTGCCTCGTTGAAAACTACAGTCTACCAGGATGATTCAGACAAATCCTGTCACACTTGCATGTCTCAGGATGTCTGGACAAAAACACAACATACGCTGCTGTCAGCTTATGCTCTGTTTGGTTGCCAGAAAGCACCAAGCCTTCCCTAAGCCTAAATATTCATCAGGGGAGTGCAGGGAAGAAACAGACTGCCTGCAAGACAAAAAAAGACTGCGAGTACGAGACGGGTGACCATTTGCCAAAGCAATCCCTGCCAGCTTTCATATAACTAAACCTGATACAAGAATATAAAAATTCCAGATGTTTCTTGGCAGATATGAGCCCATTTTGCTCAGCCACAATTCTCCTTCTGAAAATGCAGGTTTAAAAAGGGGATGAGAATGGGCAATTTCTCCTGATTTCTGTGAAATGAACTTGATGTTTCTCAATAAAACCCCTTCCTTAATCATACTATTTTACAGGATGAGCAAAAAATTCAGCAACATCAAGAGTCTGAATTTTGATTGTGGAGACGACTGCTGATGTGAAGGTTATAAATAGCTTCTTTAGGTCATCACAGATTGGGTTTGTTTGAGACGAGAAAATAAAGTCCTTGCACATATAGGGAAACACAACAATAATTCTGAATCTTAAAGTCCTATTACAGACACTAATAGGGCTATACTTTCTGCTGATTATCTCTCTCTATAAATACCCTCCTTCTCCCACTGGTGAGCAGAATAAGGTTTAAAAACAACTCTGTGAAAACACTTGCCAGGAGAAAAGCAACACCCAAGTCAGATCTTCTTTCTTTCACAGTCACAATGAGGAACAGGAAACTTTCATTAAAGAACTTACCTCAAGGAGCACTGGGCTTTTGAGCTCCAGTTTTGCCTCCCTCTCAGTTTTTCTCTTCCCACCCCTGAAACTAGTGCCAAAAAGTTGATTGAATCAATAACAGAAACCAAGCACTGCTATGGAGAGCTCTTCTGTCCAGAGATGTTTTACCTGGTAAGAAGGGCAGCAGGCAATAGCTGACTTTGTAGATATGCAATTGCTGGGTTGACTTCTTAAAGCCTGTGTTTGAAAGTCCACCAACTGCTTAAACCACTCAGGGCTCCCCTTCCTACACTTTATATTACTGTTTCCACTGCTGCATTTGCATTCTTTCCCAAAATGTAGCATGGAATATGAATCATCTGCCAGAGCTCTCCTCTAGGACATGTATAGAAACTTTAAGTGAGATCAGAAACCTAGAGAAATAATATTTCATGTGGTGTTTGTTAGTACTGGACAGTACACCAGGAAATTTGCTTTGCAAGTGATATCAAAATAATGTGGGAAAGTATGAGATTAATTTTGAGAGGGAACTGTGAAGGACCACATTGTTCTGCAGGGATTGTTTTCATGCTCACGCCAATTTAACAGTCAGAAAAGGCTGATCAAAGATATGCATTTGGCTCTCTGAGAGTGAGATGGGCCTGTCTGCAGTGCTCCTTGGTCTCCACTTCAGTCTAGTTTCCCAAGACATCTCCCAGCCTCCACACAAGTGATCCTTCACAGGACATTTCCCCACGCACAAGGAGTTGAGTGATCACATGTTGGCCAGGAAGACCACAAATAATCTGCAAAAGGCAGGTGGAAAAGAGAAAAGAGGTTGCTCCCCTGACATAACCTGATTAATACAGTGCATCACTCATTTGGAAAACCTGCCGTTATGTAGGAAGGTGCTTTCTTATCACCTGATAATTATTGTCTCTTTGGGGGTTTGAAATGGCATGGGAGGTAGAAAGTGAATTTTAAAACCTCTTCTAATTTTATAGTGTATAAAGGGTGCTGTCAGCACATGCTGTGACAGTCTAAGAAAAGAATTTCACCAGCTTCATTTCTTGGCTAAGCTCTCTGAAGAATCTTAAGAGCCTGAGCTTATTTCAAGTAGGGATGATTAATGAGCCACCTCTGAACCATCCTATGTGGGTTTGGGTTCACTGTGGCCTGGCAAACGTGGTGTGGCAGCTTCATCATCATCACACACAGCTTTTTAAGACCCATGTACCTGTGATCTCATGGCTGTCTGTAACACTCAAACAGCTTTGGCAACTGTTGCAGTAAACAGGGGGATGGATTTGTGAACAGAGGGAACAGAAACCGTGGTCCCAAACCTGTGGAGGAAGAGAAAATGCTCTCTAGACAGGAGCTGCTATGGGTCCTTGATCACCACTGGAATTAACTCAATCACCCATGAGGAGAGAACTATATAATTGGCACCACTACACAAACTTCCCAGAGTCAGTTATGTGTCACCTGCAGGTACTGGAGTGTCTAAAAAGGGAAGGCTGGTGACACTCTGTGTCCAAAATTGGTACTAACAAAGTTGGCAGAGAACACTATTCCCTTTGATTAATTCTCCATGACTACAAGGAAGTGGATGGAAAGAATAAGTCATCTCATGTTGACACCAAACACTGCACACATTGCTTTACATGCAGGGCAATAATCTTAGACTTATTATATAAAATCTCCTCACAGTACAAAAAAGGACAGAACAGCCCCCCTGCCTCTCCAGATATATTCTAGACACCTCTCAGAGCATTAAAAAAATGACACTTCCCATTGTTTCAACGTAGCTCAGGTTTTTCCTCAACATTCCTTCATTTCCAGGCAAGTTTTTTTTCACTCTGTACCAATCTGAAACAATATTTTTTAGTTTGCGTTAAATCATTAGGAAGAAACCCTTTGCTGGGAAGAAATTCTTTCCTGTGAGGGTGGTGAGGCCCTGGTACAGGTTGCTCAGAGAAACTGTGGCTGCCCCATCCCTGGAAGTGTCCAAGGCCAGGTTGGACAGGGCTTGGAGCAACCTGGGCTAGTGGAAGGTGTCCCTGCCCATGGAATGGAGTTGGAATGAGATGACCTTTAAGGTCCCTTCCAGCCCAAACAGTTCTGTGATTCCACACTGTTGATACTTTTAATTCTTCACTTTCACTTTTTTGTAAATTTTATTTCTGGTTATAATTATTATTCTTTTATTTCTCTAACCCTGCAGGAGAGGATATATGCCATAAGTGAATATTACAGCCCAAGGTTGCCTGGGCTGGTTTCCAAACCACAGGTTCCTTGCCCCAGAAAGCTAAAACTGCTCTTTCACTTCTGTGATTGCTAAGAAGGAGCTTGTCCTAACCAAAAAAGAAAGGTGGTTTTGCTAATGATACAGAAAACCTGATTTCTCTATATTTCACTTTTCTTCTTCTTTTTTTTTTTTTTAAAGTTGATGTGATGGTCTTCAATTTAGTTGTAGAATTGAGGCTTTCAGAACCCAAGTTTTTTGGCTTCATGAGCCCTGGATTTAGGTACCCCTTTCCTGGGACATAAACACTGGCTCCAGGAATTCTGAAGAAGCGCTATAAGTTGGATCCAGATTGAAAATAAGAATAAAAATGTTGGGTAGGCTTTGAGGTTTTTTTTTTAACTTGTGGTTGTTGCTGGTTGTTTATGTGGTTTCTTGTTGGGTTTCTGTTTTTTTTTTTTTTTTTTTTTGAGTGGCTGTTTGGGGTTTTTAAAATTATTTTTAATCCAGATCAGTCTACATCAGGGACATAAAAGATGGAAAGAGGTAAGAGGAAAGCAAGGCAGTCTTCTTACCCCAGCACCATCCCTAAAGAAATGATCCATCCACCAAGGGCAGAAACCAAGAAGTTGAGGTGGAGGAAATATTTTGGGTGGTTCAAAGAGCATAAAGAGTTGGTGATGCTGCAGCATTCATCAAATTTAATTTAATACAGGTAACTGCACAAAGAACCATAAGACAGGATGCTGCAGAACATCCCTGTCATTCAGAGCTGAATTTGCTGCTCTTTAAATAGTTGCTGGTTTCCTGTCATGCTGACATGGAAGATGGGCACTAAGACTGGCTGTTTACAGTGACAATGCAAGAGGATTTTGAGAAATTAGAAGGAAAAAAAAGGTGTCTTAAAAAAGATTCATCATTTCCTTTCAACCAAGAGAGCAATTAAATCAGGTAAAATATGTTTGAAAGCGCTCATTCACCCAGGAGAAGTGTTTAGTGCTCATCATTTACTTCTATTTAGCTGAGACTCTCCCATTTAGACACTTACTGACTACTTTGGTAATAGTTTCTCTTTTATGAAAAGAAAAACATTACTGAGAACTCATACATTACATCTCTTACACTGAGACAGATTTATTCACAGTGCCATTTCCATTTCAATCACAAAATGAGCTCCCCAAGAGCAAATCGAGTGAGCAATATTTAACCAGTGGGTAGTCAAGTGAGGACTGCTTAATTGATGTTCTCCTTGGTACCAAGCCATAAAATCTTAAATCTCACATTTGCTGTGAACAACTGTGCTGTAGAATAAAAAAACCACAAAAAACAAAACAGAAAAAAAGTAATGTTTGAACGGGCAGAGAAACTGCATTGGACTTCAAAGAATCCAAAGTGCATGAAAAAGTGTCTTAGATTTATAACACTTTTCAAAGTAACACAGCTTTGACTTCCTCTGCTAAATAATAATGAGCTACTGACTTGTATATCAAATGTGGGAAAGGTGATATGGGGATAGTAGAATTGTTTTCTTTGACAGATGAATTAAAAGGTTTAAAAGGTAATTTCACTTTTTTTTTTAAAAGGTAGGGTGAAACTGTGACTGCATTTAAAGAACAATGAATTATGTTTTACAGCAATACAACTTTCACGTGCATATTACGAATAGGGTACAGAAAAGCTACACAATATTGTTGAGAAGTGTGTCAGCTTGACAGTTTAGTCCTGCTTTTAATTTAATGTGACCACAAAAACATCTGTAGTGCAACATAAAACCTCTGCACAAATGAGCATCCAAATCCTGAAGCCTCTTCTCTAAGAAAAATAAGCAGTCACTTCCACTGGAAATGTTCATTTTGGCCCACTAAGTAAGCACTGTTCTATTAAGCTCTAACACTCTTTGGTCCAATTTTTACTCTACGAATTTTATTTTAAAACAGTGCAATCTGTTTTAAACAGATTAACCCAGTCTATCTCCAATTGCTCTATCATTTGCCAAATAGGCAAAGGCCTTCTGGAGGATCTACAGATTTTCCTTCAGTCCTGCATTTGCCACCCCTGAAGGCAGGTAATTCCATAAGTGGGTGAGACCTCATCTCTAGACAAGACAGGATGAAAGGAAGAAAGAAAAGGGGAAAAAAGCTTTTTAAAAAGTAAAAAAATGTGGTATAAAGATCCACAGTGCTACATTCTAATTAGCTGTTCTCAGCCAGTCTGGCAAGGCTGTCTAATTAGCTGTCACAAACCAGGCCTAAATAATTCTGTTAAGTCCCTCTTTTGCCTCTACTGCAGTGATGACTCTCCAAGCCCATCCAAGCAGCCTGTCCATCTTCAAACCAAGACAAAAGACTTTGCTTGTTTTCAACCATAGAAGCAATATAGATGTGGAAACTTCTGGGATTATTGCTAAAGATGGACATGTTCAGAGGGTGATTTGGTCTCTGTATCTTTCTCTGTTGACCAGAAATGGAGTTGAGAAGATGGGCTTTGACCAGTCATCACTCAGAGATGGCTCAAGTTCAGTGAGATAAATCCCACCTTATGTATATAGACAAACAGAAATTATTTTGGGTCTTGAGGTTCAGCAAGTACAATGCTACAGTTTTCTGGTATTGAGCCTAGAAAAATTCTAAAGTAATGACATCTAAATGGAATTGCACATTCTTTCAGGATGAGTGGGAGGTGGCAGGGTCACCTGAGGTGCACACAGACCACGTAGCAAGGCACAGCTACAGAAGTTAATACTTCCTGAATCTGGATTTTAATCCCTCTATGGTTTTAGCAGGAGTAGTGATGGGTTAATACCCGCAAAAGAACATTTTGAGTCTTACAAGTTAGATGATTTCTAGTGAAGTGGCATCTGGGGGTTTTGTACAGCACTGACTTGAGTTACAGAGGCAGAAGCCTCAGGCAGAGACCCGGGCCCTCATGGTGCTGTAACTGAAAACAGCACCTTTCCAAAATTTCTGTGAGCTCAGGCTACGAAGAAACAATATAAGAATAAGAAGCTGGAGGTGGAGTGCAAGATCTCAGCCAGGCAGTGAGAAGACTGCAAATAGCATAACAAAAAACCCCAGTCACAGAGCACAGCTGATCACAAACACTGCCGCTCTGGGACAGAGCTGCCATCAGCCTCCATCAAATCCACACAGCATGGGACAAACCTTCGTTCCCAAAGAAGTGATGACCACAGTGAGCACACCAGGGGAAGGATGGCTTTTATGTGAGTGCTCCTGACACTCATGTAAAGGAGGGCTGTGAAGCTGGTGAAGGGCCTTGAGGGGAAGCTGTACCAAGAGGGGCTGAGGGCACCTGGGCTGTTCAGCCTGGAAAAGAGGAGACCACAGGGAGACCTCTTAGAAGTCTATGACTTTCCTCATGAGGGGAAGTAGAAGGGTGGGCACTGATCTCTGCTCTGTGGGGACCAGTGATAAGATCTGAGAGAATGCCGTGAAGTTATGTCAGGGGAGGTTTAGGTTGGAGATTAGAAAAAGGTTCTACTCCCAGAGGGTGGTTGGGCACTGAACAGGCTCCCCAGGGCAGAGGTCACCAGAGGTCCCCAAGGCTGCCAGAGCTCAAGAAGTGTTTGGACAATGCTCTCAGGCACATGGTGAGATTGCTGGGCTGTCCTGTGCAGGGCAAGGAGTTGGACTCGATGATCTCTGTGGGTCCCTGCCATCTCAGGATGTTCAGTTTCTATGATTCTGTAAAAGCCTGGCTCAACCCATCAGAACAAAAACTGAAACTCCCCATCTCTGGAAGTGTTCAAGGCCAGGCTGGATGGGGGTCTGAGCAACCTGGTCTAGTGGAAGGTGTCCTTGCCAAGAGGGTGGAATAAGATGATCTTTAAGGTCCCTTCAAACCCAACCCAGCCAATTTTATGATTCTGTGAGCAGGCAGTTCACAGCTGAACCTTCATTTCACCTGATGTACCTTAAAAAGAGAGATCTGCTACAAAACATTTCCCAAATGAAAGATTAGTGAGTAAAAGGTGACTTTACTGTCACACAGTGTCCTGGAGTACTTCCCATTAAAGACTTTTAAAACGAAATCATTACCAAGATTTTTTTTTTCTTCTCATCTGTCTGATTTTAATTGTATCATGTGAAATGAGATCATTTGATGCACTACCCTTAAACTCTTCTCCTCTTTAAATAGAATCTAAATCTTTCTATAGATAGAAGATTCTTTAAGTAATTACACATGAAGTGTTTTGGATAAAGTGTCTTTTCCTTTCCTGTGGAGAAGAATTTATCTTTGGATCAATCAATAGAAGAAGGTTTGCAGATTTTCTAAGGAGAGTACAAAGGTAACTAAAATTTGTTCTTGTTATTTTTGAAACATGAAGGAGATGGGATATATATATCATATAACAGTTTCTTCTGGTCATCATCTGTGAAATTCAGTTAATCACTGCATTTAGCTGTTAAATGATTGTACATCCGGAATATGACAGGAGGAAACATTTAACTTCAGAGAATTACTCAGAATTCAATTGCATCTAAGAGAAGAATACAGCTCTGTTACCTTAGTACTGATATCACTTAGGAAAACTATTCACAGGATGTTTCAGACTGCAGAGAATGCTGCTTAATTACATGTGAGAACACCCAGTTTACAAATCCCTCTTTAAATTTTTCTACCTCCTCCATTTTTCCCCACTTTCTTTCCACTTACACTTTTTTCCATCCTGAAATTATGTTGTTCATGATCTGTCAAAATACCTGGTCTCAGAGCTGAGACACTGAGTGACACAGAATGCACTCGTAGAAGGATTTGGGGAGCGATATAGTGGCAGTGTAAAAGACAACTTCTCTTGTGATAAGTGTGAGGGAAATGGATACACAAATGCTGCTGAAACAGTGGATGCTGAAGCTCCTCAAGTTTTGTTGAATGGAGAGCAGTTAGTGAAGGAAAGCTTGGAAAAGCTTGGAAAGCTTCCTCAACTTCTCATTCCAGACTGGAATGAGAGCCTCACCTTTGGAGCTAAGTTAGAGAAGGCAGAAACACACATCCAGCCTTTACAGCCCTGTAGAATTTTAAGGATTATTGTCAAACAGGACATGATATCAGAAACTTCAGGAAAGTTCAGAAATATTTGTAGTGAATGATGGTAATTACTACAGATCAGTGACTTTGTTTCAACAAAAGAAGATCCAATATGAAATTCTTTGAAGTGAGACACTAACCTAGAATTTCAGGTAAAAATAACACCAGTTTAGTCTGGTGTCTGTTTTGGGAAAGGATATGTGCTACTGGCACAGAGAATTTCTCCACAACTTCACTGAGCTGTAAGAGATAAAAATGTCTCTGAGTCAGCACACTGAATTGTTTTCTGAGACTACAAACCAGTTAGTGTATTTAGCTATAAACCACAGGTCGAATTTAAAACATTTACAACTGGTTTAAAATACAGCCAGAGATCTCTGCTGAAACAGCTGTGGGAGGGCCACGACTGGAGGGAGCATTTACACAGGAGTGATGGGAACACAATCAAAGTGAACTGGGCAGTGGGACTGCAGCAGCAGCCCCTCAGCCCTGACACCTCTGTCAGTCCTGCTGGGCCAGAGCATCACAAACTGATGGTTGTGTGTCACAGCTCTGGTGTTGTTTGCTCTAAGTCAACCTACACTGGCTGCATCTTTAACAGTCAGCAATTTAAATCCCACCTCTGACTGCAGAGCAGATCTATCCCTTTTTGCAAGAGCAAAAACTGATCTCCTTCCAAGAGTGGTATATCTTTCCAGGTAGGATCTGCAACCAAAAATTAGGTCGACTAGGCTAGATTGAATAAAAATTTCCATTCAAATTCCATTCAAATGCCCCAGTTTATCTTCTGGAAGCCTTTCCTTAGGACAGCAGTCTGTGCTCTGCAGCGTTCAGTTCCCATAAATATATTTCCAAGCTTGAAGAATTTGGCAAAAAATAGATCAGGATGAATTTTGCAGTATTTATTTCACATTATCCTGTGGTGGGTATACCTTGGCTGGCTGCCAGGTGCCCACCAGTCCTTTTGTTCTCCATCTTTCCTTATCATTATTATTATTTCACTCTTTTATGTGAAATTTCTCTTGCAAGGCTTCCTGCCAGACCCTTGTGTCAAAGGCAGGTTTATGTGAACTGTTATTACATAGCACTACTCCTTCATTACAAAATTATATGTATTATGCAGAGCAAAATTGCATAATCTGTGTAATTAGCTCATCCCAGTCATTGCTGGCAATGAAAACATCTGTGAAGGTTGAGCAGAGGGGAAAGCTAATGACACCCATTCAGGAATAAGGATTGCACCTGTAAAACTGACTGGCTGAGCCCTCTGCCTTGTCCCAGAGCACAGCTGAGACAACCATTAACCAGAGGCACTCAAAAGACACTGATTTATAGCAAATACTTGCTGTAAACTGCAGCAAACCAGAAGCTGATTCATAAACAGATGAGTGCGTGCGAGCTGGGATGAGCAGAGACAGCAACCTCACTTCAGGATTAGGCTGTCAAAACTCACTGGTGCATCACACCCCACAAAGCAGAGTAAAAGCTGATCCTTCTCCATTCTTAGTTCTTTCTTTTTCTCTTCTTTCCCTCCTTGTCCTGACAGAAGCTTTGTTTCTCCTCCTACTACTTGGCCCCTTAAGTATAAAAGCCCTGATTCTGCATTTTCTTTAGTTTAGAGTTAAGATACTGGTTTCACTATTGCTTCATTTCTTACACTTGTGGGCTGCCCAGACCCTGCTGACACTGTCACACCCCTGCATCCATGGGGCTGACACCAAACAGGGAATCCATACAGCTACTTTAGTTTTAGCCCTAAAAAGGCAGTGAAGAGCCTGATCAAAGGCTGTTTCCTTCTAACATCCTGTCTGTATCACATTATTTCCTGAACTGGGAGGGAGAGAGTTTGAATTCCTCCTCTTCATCTGTGCTACAAAGTTGCATGATGTATTTGAAGTGTATTTTCAGGGAAAAAAATAGTTGAAAAAATGAAAGAGCTTATGGAAGATGAAGACAATCTCCACTGATAAAGCAGGACAGTTCACTGATTTATCTCCAGTGGATCAAGGAATGAGGCCAAATCCACTGGATGGGATCTGACAACAGGATATGAATTGTACTAGAAAATGTAGCCTAGGAAACAACCCTGCATTGCAGAGAAGAGCAGCAAATAGCTGAATAAATGTGATTGTGATAACTAAGCACTTCATCTGGCACACAGAAAAACTGCAGGTGCTACAGACCAGCAGGTCTGCACCAAGACAATGAGGCATGAAAATAAAGAGATACAGATGAGCTCTGAAAACTTATGGTTGAACTCAGAAATATATTGGTAATTGTATCAATTGCACTAAATATCCAAGCTCGAGGATATTTCTGTAATTCTGAAGATGTTAATGAAAATAACTTCGGTTTTCCCAGACCACACAGAGGGATGCTTTCCAATGAGTTCACATTTCAATACTGAGAACAGAAAATTTTTATTCCTGAAAGAGAGACCTGAAGAGAATGATATTTAGATACTACAACCCAACCACACTTTGTACGTCCAAAAGTCTTTGCAGGGAAACTCTTTTAAAGGACTGCAAAATACAGATTCTGTCCTCAAAACTCCCCTGCTCAGCCCTAATGAAATTAATGACACTGAGGAATTGAGGTGACATTTCCAGGGAGCTTCTTGCACTGTAAACCAAAAAAAGGAGGAGTCTTTATGGAGTTGGAAAGCTTCAGAGTTCCTGATATACTGGAATTACTTTATAAAGGGCAGGACTGAAGGACAGGAGACTGAAGCAGCTTCCCTGAGGCCAGTTGCAGGGTATGAAATAGGTCTCACTTACTATCTGTTCTGACAGATACAAGCTGCATTCAGCACAAAACAACCCTGGTCCTTTCCCTCTCAAACTCGCACAGTCACAAACGCTGTCTCTTGGCTGCAGCAGGACACCAGCACAACCCCACGTGGTAGTGATGTCCCAGATGGATCAGTGCCAGCTGTGGTCAGGAAAGTCTTTGCTCTCACACTGAAGGCAGCACAGTCAGAACCGAAGTGGTTCCAGTGTGAGGTTGCAGTCCTGTCACACGCCTGCCCACCAACTCAGGGGACAAGAACGCCAGAGGGGAGACAGCAAGAAAAATAGTGAAGGAAACCAGTCTATGAACATCTCTTCCCACAGAGGCATGGGAAGAGAGAAAATACTTAGGCCAAACGTGCTAAAAATCAAGCTGCACATCACCTTTTCATTTACAAGACAGAAACACCGGGCCTGACATTTTCTTTTGTTGAGTTGTAGTTTGCTCAGAGGTTCTGGTGGCCCTGCACTCAGTTAATTGCGCTTGTTGTTCTGTGCTGCCTGCCTTGGCACTGTATCACATTTATTCTTTATATCTGGTATTTAAGCATCAATTCCCTTCTCTTACCTGCAGTTCTTTGGGATGGCAACTGGGATTTTTGCTTGCTGTCTCCCAGCTGGCAGCCAGCCTGCATGGCACTCCAGTTCTTCCCCAGAAATGCTTTCTGCACATTTCCCATGCGTTTCCCCCATCCCTCTGTCAGGGCTCACACACTGCATTCTTTGTCAGCACTAACATTTGAGCCACTCCTCACCCGTGTTGTGTTATCCCTCCTTTCCATCTCACCTCCCAACACTTTGTCCTTAGTTTCTAGGAGCTGGTTACTGTTCCCCACCTCTGCTGTGCTGCACTGCCAGCTCTCCCTCCTGCCCAGTGGCATTTCTACATTTTAAATCACCTCAGCCTGTTAGTAAAGTCTTCTGCAGGAGCTCCACCCTCACCCATTCCCACAGTGACTCCGAACTCGTGTTCTTCTCCAGGCACAAAGTCTCCACCTCTCACTCACTTTCGCCTTGACAGGTTTGAGAGCTGGGCCTGTGCAAACCTTGTGAAGTTCAACAAGGCCAAGTGCAAGGTCCTGCACCTGGGCAGAGGCAAGCCCAAGCACAAACACCGGCTGGGCAGAGAATGGATTGAGAGCAGCCCTGGGGAGAAGGACTTTGGGGGGTGTTGGTAGATGAGATGTTCAACATGACCCACCAATGTGTGCTGGCAGCCCAGGAAGCCAGAAAGTCTGGGCTGCCTTAAAGAAAGTGTGGCCAGCAGGTCACATTATCTCCCTCTACTCTACTCATGTGAGATCCCACCTGGAGCACAGCATCCAGCTCTCTGGACTCACTCCAACAGGTCCATGTCCTTCTTATGCTGGGGCTTTCAGCAACCAGGTATAGTGGAAGGTGTCCCCACCCGTGGCACAGGTGATAGATTCAGGTGATCATTAAGGCCCCTCTCAATTCAAATCATTCCTTGATTCTATGACATGGAACTTCTAGCACTTCAACTGCCTGATTTCATCTCGAGGAAGTTATTTTTATCCTTCTACTCTGAGCAGATAGCTTTTCTGAATGAGCCATCCATGAGTCACTGACATTTCAGGATTAAATCAAAGCAATTAGCCCTGCCTTTTCCAGCTGATTTTCATCAAGGTAACATGGCAACTAGACAAAGGTCAGTGCCCTGTGAGTATCACTTGATTCCCCTAAAAGCAAGCAAAAGATGAATTAAAACAAGTAAAATGGTGCAGAAAAATTACATATTACACATCAATAGGTAAATGGAATCAAAACAAGAGACTGAGACTGTTGCATGACAGGTAACACAAGTTCTTCATGTAAAAACACAATCACTAAGTGCCATATCACAGATTTCCATGAAACACAAACAACTGATGATGGAGGCCACTAAAGGATCCATTTGACATCTGTAGGGACATCACAAAGCCACAGAAATGCCAGTTAGAAGAAGCAGGAGAGTTCATCTAGTCTAACTTGCAATATGTCATGTTGCCACACCATGTTTGTTTTTTACCAAGCAAAGCTAGAACTTCTTTAGCTCCGTGCTCAAAATCACTAGAAATGCTTTGTTTCAAGAAGGAACTGATAAAATCAGAGTGAAGTTTTCAAAGCTACTCATGAACCTAAGAACTTGAATATGTAAGTGACTTACCACAGTGAAATTAGTTTCTTTCCCTGAGATTGCAGAAGGTGAATGTGAGCTCAGGTTTACCAGAAGCTGAGTGAACACACCATCAGTTTTCATGTGGTCCCAGAGGATCAGTGACTTGTTCGTATCTACCCCATTTACAGTTCTTTCTGTGCATAGTCAGGGATTGGGAAAATGAGACTGGTGTTGGACCAAGAGCTTAGCAGAGGGAATGCATTGAAGGTAGACAGGAGGCATGTAGTTATCTAACCAGCTGAAGAAGTGATGAAAAAATAACACCCCAAATTCTCTTGAAGCCCTGTAATTGCAATGAGTGTGGTCAGGTGCTGATGGAATCACAGGAACTCACTCAAGGATCTGCAGCTGAGATCTAGGAGAGAATAGGAATCTCTAGGGAATTCTTAACACTTCAGTAATAGCTGAAAAATCCAGCTATTACTGAGCATATTTCTAATTACAAGAGAATATTTTACATACTCCCATGATAAACTGAATCACACTGCTATGACGTCTGTGTTCTTCTGACACACTCACCTCTGCAGTTCAGCTCAGAGACCCTTTTATCCCCCTCAGCAGTCACTGAAGTAATAAACCAAAGTACTTCTGGAGAATAAACTGCTATTATTACTGTTGCTGGATTTTATTTTTTTTTCCAGGAGAAACATGCAGTGAATACAGGAGAGATGAAGGGGTTAAAAATAAGTTAGGAGGAAACAGATAAGGCTGTTTGGGTTTGTAGGTGGACAAGGATGACTTAATTACGCGAAAAGACCTTTGTGGGAATCTTTTAGCTCTCCCCCAAGAACAAAAAAGCAGCAGCAAAACTCAGTATTCAACTGCTACAGCCTCTCCTTGGGACTGGACAATGCAGTGAACCACTGTAACTGCATTTGGATTTATCTCTATCCTTTTTGAGACAAGCTTTGAAACAGAAGGTAGATCCAAATGGAACTTTGTTCCCTCACTTTCAAACAAAACAAACCAAAAAACTTCTGATTTCTGTGCTGCAAAGAAGGCTTCCTGAGTCACGGGCAGCTCTGGGTGCCAGGTGGAAATGTGCACCTTCAGAGAGGCCTAATGAGAGGGAGACATTTGCTAAATAATGACACAGTCATGGGGCAAGTGGGTGAGTTTATGCATGAAGTTTGTGTGAAGTGGAGAGGTCAGAAGATTGGATCAGATGGACAAAATTAACCAAAATGCAGATCTATGGGATCCTGGCTTTCTTTAATACAAAGTGTTGGCCAGGAAGATGAGAGGAGTTCTCTCTACAGAGGTCATGTGAGCTGGTGGCTGTGTTACCTGGCTCCCACACAGTCCCACACCACTCGGAGCATTGGTGCACAACTGTCCAAATTCCTGCAACTTCCCACCCAAGATGTCATCACACACCCCCTGAGGCAAGGAGCTCTCAGAACAGGAATATAAACCCTTAAAGATCTCTTCTCTGTGGTGACCAGAGACAGAACCTGAGGGAATGGCCTGGAGTTGTGTCAGAGGAGGCTTAGGTTGGGTGTTAGAAAGAAGTTCTTCCCCCCGAGGGTGGTTGGGCACTGACCAGGCTCCCCAGGGCAGTGGGCACAGCACCAAGGCTGCCAGAGCTCCAGGAGGGTTTGGATGATACTCTCAGGCACAGGATGTGACTTTTGTGGATGGTCCTGTGCAGGGCTAAGGGTTGGACTGGATGATCCTTGTGGGTCCCTTCCGACTCAGGATATTCTGTGATTCTGTGAAAAGGGCTTCCCAAGTTAGGGGTCTCTCTCTCCCCCATAGCTCCTGAGAAAGAAAAAAATTCCTTTGAGAAACCTAAAAATCCATTTCCAGCAACCAATCTCCTGTTCTCTACCCTGGTTTCCACAGAGAGTATTTATCTGTTCAGTGTATCAAGATCAGCACAGAAACAAAGATCCTTAAAAACACCCTCTGCTTCCAAACTCTTCATCAGCTGCTCTGGTTGCAAAGCAACAATCAGTTTGGTGAGTCTGGAGATTCTGAATTAAGTAATGACTGCTCATGGTGCCCTTTGAAATACACAGTGCTGATGTTTCAGGTATTACTGGCATAATTCAGCAATAACCGAGTTAAATAAAAATTCTTAGAAATGAGAAAAATAATCCCTAGGAAGTCACGTCTAAGTTTAGTTAAAATGGGGATGATGCACTAGCAAAGTAATTTCCTATTTTCTCCCTTTGTCTCATTTCCATAACACATTTTCTGTTTTCCAAATCTCTCTTTGCTCCCTGGATGACTGAGGAGGATAAGTTACTGCATTAGTTCTTGTGTCACAGTATGGTCAGTGTTTTCCAACCACCAGGGCTTTGGACAATACAGCTGCACTGGGAAAGGTTCTTCCTTCTTCTGTTTTCCCAGGGAAAACTCTTAATGAGAATTTGAGATTTTTCTCTTGAGTTTAAGCACTGAGTTTCTGTTCCTATAATTTGCTTCAAAGTATTGCTTCTCCCTGCACAAGTCTCATATGGAGCAGCATCTGGCCCCCTGTATTCCCAGCACTGCAGAGAAAGAAGTCAGCAGAAAGAAATCTGAGTTTTATTGATTTTATGAATTTGTCCCAAGAGCTACCAATTATGAACTCCAAGAATAACATCTGAGGGGAATGAAACTGCACTGAAAAAAAAAAAAAAAGAAAATATCTACTAAAAATCCATTCCCCTCCAATTTCCATAGGAGACCATATTTCTCATCAGTTTCTCAAGCTACTAAGAGTGCTTGTTCTAATCTGGATGTTAAGTAAGTGATTTTGGGGTCTAAAACTGAATAAAAGTTTCCCTTTCACAGGACAACAAACTTTGAGCAAAGTCTTACATGACTGTCAAAGCCTGGGAACTTTACCTGGACCAGGACACAGCTTAAAGTTCTGTTCTTCCAAGGCACAGAAATTGCAAAGGTTCACAATCATATAAAAAGAAATGTCATGGCAGAACACAGAGGGAAACCTAAAGAACCTAAATCTGACCAGTGGACTGATCTGTTCTTCAGAACACCCTTCCCATGAGCAACAGGCAAGTTGAGCACTCACAGCTGGGGAAGGCACTGCCTCACTGTTATAACACACTTACGTGTCATTCTTGCTAAGTGGGAGCACCTGGAGCATCTCTCAAGTACCTGAGGGTCCACAGGGAAAATCCAACAGGGAAAGTTCCTGCCAGGGCACAGCACTGAGGCAGGAGACATCAGATTAGTGCAACAGGAAGCAGCACAGCAACGACCATGGTGTGTACAGCAAGGAGGAATCCTTGTATCATCCTAATGCAGGTTCTTATTGACCACTTCAGCTTCTCTGATGGATTGGTTCACCCCTGCTTTGCACAGCTCCACATCTTCTAACGTTACACACACCTGCTTGGGAACAGAGCTCAGCTCTGCCCTTCCTTCAGGCTTCCAGAGCAGCTTTGCTGAAACCACCACAAAGCACCTTCAGGGAGTGACCTGCTCTCAAGTAACCCTCCACAAAGGAGAGGACAGCAGGATCCCTTCCAGAACATCCTCTTCCTCCCCCTCGTCCTTGTCCCCATTTCACCTCAGTGAGTCTCTTTGACCCCCCAGCAGGACGGGGAAGCTGCAGAGGCAGCGCTGTCAGTGAGTGGAGCAGCACAAGGTCCAGGATCACTCTCCATGCCATCCATCACTCCCACTCCCAGGTGGCTCAGAGCAGATGCCGGTGGACACTCACTTTACCTGCACTTTAAGTGACACCCTGTGGCTGAGAGGCGGAATTACGGGTGACCATTGCTTCAGTGGCACTGTCCCTAAGCTTTTGGGACAATAAAGAGCCGCTGAAACCCAGTGAGTTGCAGGCAGTCTCAGGTGTTCAGTGACTGGTGAGAACAGCCTGATTCCACCTTCCCCATCACAGTTTCAGAGCTCATCCAGCTTGGCTGGATGGAAAATGGGTCATAAGAATACAAGAAATCCCACATCCACAAGAGAGTGCCTGCCCTAGATGTAGCTGGGTGGGATTTTTCCTCTCATTTTCACATGGTGAGATGAGGATTTCCTGCTCTGTCTCCCTTTGTAATATATTTAATTCTTTCCCTTCCCCATATGTTCCTGAGCCATTCCCTCTTCCACTCCTCCCCTGGCTCCAGAAGCACACGACTTTGCAAGTATCATCTAATTCAGAACCTGTGGGAAGAACTGAACCTCAGTCCATCTGTCTGCCAGCTGGTAGCTGCTGTCAGCTCAGAAAAGTGCTCATTATTTCATGCAAGTTCCAAAGAGGTGGATGGGGCAGCTGCCTTAGAGAAAGAGTCACAGAAGCCTCCAAAATAATGTGGCCAACCCTGTGTTTGCTGACTCTCCTGAAGGCCCAAGGTTAAGAGCCCTCTCCAAGATGTGTCGTTGCTCAGGTCTCGCTGACTTCAGAGGAGGATTAGGCAGGCTTGGGGTAGAGCAGCAGCAATTCCTGGCTCTGGGAAATAGGTGAAGTCAAAAAGTCAAGCCTAAACTGAAGAGAATTCCAATCAGGTACAACAGGACCATAGCAAAGCCACCTCATAACTTACCAGCAAAGAACAAAAGTACTCATCAGTGTTTAATTGGATGGAGAAAAGGTTCTTGAACATTTACTGAAGTAACACTAAAAATCTTCTTATTTTACTACATGCAATTTACTTGTATTCTGTGCTGAATGAAGAAATCACACACTGCACACAATTATAGTAGAGGGAGCAAGAAAAACGGGTTCTTTTTGTTCCTCCTTTTAAATATTGGTTTCAACACTCTTCTTCCAAACTGCAAACTCAGAGCGATCTTGTACCACAAATTGTGCTTCACAATTGTGAAGCTTCATAAAAAAGAAGAAAAACTCGAAGGGAAACAAGTGAACCCTCTCCCATCTGCTCATGAGTGAAATCAAGAGCCTCACGTTGCTGGATTGGTGGAAGATGTGTGTATTTGTGCCTCTCTTGCTAAAACAGCAAGAGAACAAGAACCAAAGATGGTTGAAATCTCAATCTGGGCACGGTGCTATATTGGAGACAAGCTGATCCAATCAGCTGCAGATTTGATCTCAGAGAGAAGCTTTATGAGCTTAAAAATTGTGTTTTATTTGCTCCCCCAGAATTCCAATTCTGGACTTCTTTTTTCCACTGCTGTGTTTGTTTCATTTCTCATCTGTCACCTTCCTTTAACTTTCAGGTACTCTCAGCTCCCTAGATGAAAATACTGTGTTGGTCACCCCAGAATGGCTAAAGCTTGGTTACTGCAAGGCTGCAGACTATTTTTAATTTTTTTTACAGTTTTTTCCTGGTGAGTTCACAATTAAAATTGGCCACAAAGCATTTCTCCTTACCCCAAATCCTGTTCTCTCATTAAACACTGGGATAAAATCCTTCTGGATACCTAAGAAGGTTACAGAAAAGCGATGAGGTAGAAATAGTTTTGGGGCTTCACAGTATGTTTTTCAGCCTGAAAACACACATGTATGCCCATGATGGGCATTTTATTTCTCTCCAATAAAGATGAAAGGCCACCAGAACTTAAGGGGTCTCTGTGTTTTAAAAGAGGACTTGGCTTTCAAAAATGCACCTTTTAGAAATCAAGCCAGAATAACCTCTGGGGAAAAAGTAAGTCATGTGAATGTGATCAACAGAAGTGCTCAGGACGCTGAAATACATGAGATAAAACACAAGTGAAAGTATTAATTGAGTCCACAGGCCAGTCAGGTATAAAAGTGCACATTTCTGGAATTATCAGGACAGGTCTTACCCACATAGCATGAACAAGACTCTGTGACCAATGATTTCCTAGCAAGGGTCATGTTTTATATGCAGGCTGAAGCCATCACTTCAGAAGATCTCTGAACAATAATTAATCGAAGGAAGAGCAGCAGAGGTTAGATCTCCAAGAAAGAATGGTTGTTTAATCCATGAGAATTAGCTCTTTTGGTCTTTTAAAAATTAAATAATCTCTTCAAACCCCATCAAAAGAGGGGAGATGTGAATCAGAAGAGCTGTTAATTTACTTCTTCACCCTTCCATCAGCACAGAAAAGATAATTTCCCTCTGTTCAAGACAAGGCAACAAAGGACTGCAGGAATTTTTCTTTCAGTGGGGAGTAAGACGTCAACAGGTACAACAGTGATACTTGTGCCAGTGGCTCTTTCTCCCATGTCCATCCATGTGAACAACAGACCAGTTGCCAAGTCACCAACCTTCTCAAATCATTCTCAACAGGCAGCTGGTTATAGGGCCAAGGAAAAGGTGGGGCACACACCCTTAGAACAAGGAGTAGGGAAGGAGGAACAAAATCCCCATCGGTGCAAGGTTAGCAGTGTTTATGTGCCTGTTTTCAGCAGCACAGTCCCTGGAAAAGGTGAGGATGCTTTTCACAATACACCAAACACTCATCTGAAGTGGTTATTTCAGTCAAAAAGCTTCCCTACACTGCGAGAGAGAGGGGGGTTTGCAGAGCTATAGAGGTACAGTGACCTTTTGTTCCTGTTGATCACAGAAGCATCTGATCTCAGTCCCCAGCTGTGGGTTCAGCTCAGCTGAACAGACACTCAGGGATGAATTCAGCTGCCTAAACATGGGCATCAGATCACTTGTCATTGAGCATCTGCAACACCTATGTGTCCTGGAAGACAAAAACCAAACCTGCACAAGGCCTGAGCCCTCTGAAACATGAACTAGATATCAGGCAAATTACCTCTGAGCACCACTAGAGCTTCTGCAGGGGCTGCTGAACCGGGCTCAGCTGAGTAACTCTTTAGGCTTTATTCACTGTTTAGACCTCCACCAACTTGTACTAGAGCTTAAATACTTGAACTAGCTGTTGATACATACTTGGAAATACCCAGATTTGTGTGTCTTAATCTGCAAGACCGAGACTTCCCAATGCTTCCAGCTCCTGCCTGCAACCAGCACAGAGCAAGGGAGGAGCCCACAACGGATGGGTCTCAACCCCTCTGCTACACCAGGGGTTGTAGACTCAAATCAGACAGTTGAGGCTACAAAAGTCAACTCTTTCTGTCCATTAGGTGAACATTTAATCCTGGATTTTCCCACTGCAAAGCACAATTTCTAGGGAAAGAGCTGATAAGGGCATACTTTAGCCTGTAGCATGTTTGCATGTACCACCACTTTTTAGCAAGCAGCAAATCCAGACACATTACGGTCCATTTGCTGAATTAATCAAGCTTCAGGATATCCTAATAAGTGAATTGTTTCCTAAAACATGAACAAAAGCTTCACACTGTCAAAGCATAAACACATCTAGAGGGCAGCAATGTTATTGTCATTTTTAGCTAAATATAGAACCTGAGCAGAGACAAGTGCACAGTCACACACTGCACCAACACAGACATTTTTTCCTGTTCTTTTTTTTTTAATTTTTTTTCCTTTGAAAATAATACATAAGCTTGGTTACAAAACTGCAAAGTTGTAAGTGGATGGCATAATTTTCAGATCCTTGGTCAAAGAACGTTTTGTCTATATTCACAAATCATACTGCAGGGTAACCAGAGCGTGTTTTGTCAACATGACTTTATTTCCCAAATAAAGAGGGAGAAAAAAAAAAATATCACCAAAATAACAAAGTGTCAGGGATGAGAAATACTCACAGACTGACAGACTTAGTTCTACAAATCCAGCTGAAACTTATCTGAGTCACTCAGCAGTTCCCATGAGACACACACAGAAACACAGGCAAAGGCACAAAATCACCACGGGAAGTTCTTAGAGTTGGAATGGAAATATTTTATGCAAACAGTTTATTCTAGAGTGGCAAACAGGAGGGGATTTTTTAAGCACCAGGGCTTATTCTTAAGTTTTTTGCCTCAAATACTCTTTCATTAAATTTTGCTGGCATATTGCAGGGTTTGACAGCGATCCCCCTCTGAGCACTCAGAGGTTCTGAGTTAGAGCAAACATCAGAGCATGAGAGGTGAAGAGATGAACATGAAGCCAGAGCAGGTCCACCCAAAGCCTTTAATGAGCTGATCTGGGGAGGAACTTACTTGTCACATTTTGTCTTGAATTCCACACACTGTGTGCACAGAGGCTACAATAAGGTGTCCCATGAGGACCAAAACTCTGCCATGGATCAGCATCTTGGGCTTCCCTGAGTCTGAAATAAGCTTTTCACACAGTTTGGGCACTTTTCAGTCTGGAACTTCTGGTGTCTACAGTGCAAAAGCTTTGTTCTACATGGAATGCTACTGGGTTCATTACCTCCAGTTGATGGGCTACTTTTAGGAAGTTGGTGGGAACTTGGAGACAAATTTCTAAAACCAAGAAAGAAATCACTGAAATGGATCCAGAATTTCTATATGCATTCTAATGAGAAAAAATACTCACAGATGTGCAAAATCAATTTAAAAATATGCTGCAGTTCCTAAAAGGTGGCAGCTCACAAACACAGGATGCCTGACAGTATAATAACCAGCTGAGTTACAACCTGGAGCTGGATAAGCCTTTAGTAGAAGAAAGACATTGCAAGGTGCTTTATTTAAATTTGTCTGATTTTGCTCTCAAAAAAAAAAAAAAATCAGTACAATACACACTATCATTTCTCCCTCTGCCTCATCAAAATACAAAACAAAACAGGACAAAACTGCACTGCATGTCCTAGGCAGAAATCTTATGTTGATCCAAACCATCTCCCGATCAGACCTTCATTTTGAGCTGTATTATTCACCTCTGAGATTTGCAAGATCCATTTCCCGCTTTTTTATCAGTTTTCTGTGCTTATTTTATCCCCAGTACAGGGTGCACAGACGAGATTTTCAGCACAAGGAGCCTCATTACAAATGGCCCTCTTGTGACCCACAAAGTGACTTGGTGAAATCATGCAAGTGGTCAGGCCATGTCAGTATTTGCCATTCCCAAACTCTGGATGTCTTCTGCATGTACTAATTACATCTTTCAAATCCCCAAAGAGATTGCACCTCTGTGTCTGAACCTTAACCCGCTGTCCTACTGCTTTCCCAAGCCTTAATCACCAACTATTCCCAAAAAGCTACTGATTGTAAAAGTTGAGCAAATTTTGGCATCCTTCCCTTTGTTTTCTGAGCTACAGCTTGGAGGAACTACATAAATGAAAGAGTCCAAGATCAACTGTAACTGGTTACAGTGGCTTCAGTGTACTTCAGTTTTATTGCACTACATACTCTACTGCATCTGGGCACCACACATGGACACACATTTTCTCAACAGGACCACTCACATTTTGTGTTGGAAGGAGAAAAATGTCCATTTCCCCAGACTATGGCAAAATAATGCTTCAGCATTTCAATAACATATTTTCATCAGTCGTTAATTTAATTAACATGCCATTGTTTTAAGAGAACATGTTAGCACTGCAGTATAAGCATTACCCACCATTGAGAAGGAAAGGAGCAGGGAGGAACTTTAAATCAAGTCATTGATGAACTAGTGAAGGCATTAACAGAGTTCATAAAAACAAATTATGATATTCAAGAACTTCTTTTCTTCCATGCACAAGAAAAACATTTAAATTCTCCTCACTGTGTTTACGATATAAATAAGGAAACCTCCGTAATGCATTTTTTTTTTCCTTCCCTTTTGGAGAGACAAAAATCATGCAAAGGAAACACTGATACTCCCCAACAAAAAAAGGAAATGGAAAAATAAAAAAAAGAAGCCACAGTTCTTTGAGGTACCTTTTCTGTTCTTTTAGGGTTTGTTCTGATACACTTGCTCTTGTCTGAGCTGCACTTAATCCTCAGAAAATTTCTTCTGGTCTCAACTGAGACTTGTAAAGGTAGTGCAATACCTGCTCTTATCAAAGACAGCATCACCCAGCCCCCTCCACATTCTCACCAATTTTACTGCAAAGAGCACAGGTCAGAGAATAGAGGGCTTGAGGATGATTTTGCAATTCTCTGAGGAAACCTCCTTACTCTGCTCAAACTCTCAGGTGGCAGAAACTGGTCCCTAAGAGCAAATTTGGCAGAGGGCTCTGTTTCACACAGCAAATACACCAAACTTTTGGCTACTTATCTGACCCTTGACATCTACAGCTGGGCAAAGAATAAATTCAATCTCAACAAGTTAAAAAATCAGATCTAAAATGTCAGGGTCATTCTTTTACGGGACTTAGGGAGAACACTCGCCCCACAAAATTAACAGTACCTGCAAATTAGACCATCAACACCCCAGCAACAGTTCAGAGTAAAATGTCTCTACAGTCAAACCCAGACTGAATAGTCTGAAAAAAGTGAGTGGCAAACAAATGGGTACACATAGTCGGAACTAATATGTTAGAAACTCCTGGTGAAAGGTCCAAACAGCACTGACAGGCAAGGGAAAGGAAATAAATGCCCTGGTCTGACAGCCTGAATAATAAATTTTTAGTGAGTCATCAGGACTGTTTACCTCGAAGAATAAAGCATCAGTTCCAGGAGATTTCTAAGGAGCCCCCGTGCTCCCTTGCTTTGAGTATTATTTACCTCCTAATTTCCTCTCCTGTTTCCCTTGCAGTGCTGATGCAGCCACTCCAGCCTCACCAGCCAGTGGCTGATGAAGTTACTAAACAGATTCCAGACCTCAGCCTTCTGTTTGTTACACACAACTTCCAGCCTCGTTTGTCCCCCTGTTCACACAAACAGCCTCAAAAATACAGTTCTTAGGTGATAAGCTTAAGTCCTTCAGGAGCCAGAGGATCTTTAATCATCCAGATGGCTGAAGCACTGCTACAAATACATCTATACAGCTATACATAGTTACACATGCACAAACACACAGCACAACATACCCTCCCTACACTGCAGAACATATTTTTTCCCAGATCTACCTAAATACACTTAAGGAAAGAGGAAACAGTGTCCACAACTCTGTGCCTTTGAGAAATCTACATCATTCCAGGCAGGAATTTTGAATAGACAGGCTGGAATGTGGAGGAAATGTTGATTCCCAGACAAACAATTTTTTTTTTTTTTCCTTTTAATGGAAAATATATTTTGGGTCTCCCCAGGCGCCCTCTCAACACCGGATCTGCGGGAGAAGGAAAGGAGTTTGTACTCACTCGTGGTGTTGTATTTGATCCCATTGAAGAATTCCGGGCAGGGTCTCTCCACCAGTTCCCCCGCGGAGGTTCTGGGCCAGCAGGTCCCGATCTGATCCGTGGTGGCATTGCAGTAGGGACCTTTGGCGTTAAAAAGGGAGACAGAAAGGGAGAAAGAAGCAGTTGAGAAAGCACAAAAGCGACACGCTTTGCATCACAAAACAAACCGAATCCCAGCACTCCTAAAGCTTTTCCGAGCCCTGCACCAGGTAACATTTCCTACCATCAAAGCCCAGGAAAGGGACTGAGGAACTCTCTAAAAAAGTCTCTTGTAAGCGATCCAGGAGGCTGCAGTTGACATCAAATTCTTCTAAGATGAACTGAGATATGGTCACATCCATTATTCCCCCCGGGACTGCTGGACTGGATGAGGCTCCTTCCCCCTTTTCTGATTTTTTTTTTTTTGTGTGTGTGTGTGTGTGTCCTCTCCTCTCTCGCTTTCTGGAACTAAATGCACATCAAGCTGCGGACACCCTGCAGTCTCGTGTGTGTGAGGCTCTTCCTCGCAGCGTGCTGACAACTTGGCTCAGAATCTGCGTCTGGCTGAGCAGTTCAACCCTCCGAGCTCTTCCCTGCTTTAAAACAGCAGCTCGGGAACCAATGGGATCAGGCTGAGCCCGGAGTGAGGGGCTCGTGTCTCTTCGCCAGCGTCCCCTGGAATCGCAGCTCCCCGATGCCGCCTCACTTTGCCAGAGCGATGTATTGCTGGATGTCCCTCCCTCTCTCCCTCTCTCTGCCTCTCACACACGCACTGAGGCGCAGAGACAGTTTTATTGTCAGCTCCGGGGATGAGCACTTTTGCAAAAACACTCGCTTGCAAATTGAAGCCAGGGAGAACAGGAAAAGCCATCAGAGGAACAGAACTCCTCCGGCTTTTTGTGGAGCGAAGCAATTCCTGCCTCTACTGTGTGGAACTGAGGATGAACAGAGATGCTTGGACAGGGAGGGGGGAAGAAGGGACACAGTCCAGTAGCTGCAGTATGGGATCCCTGAGAAAGGATCCCGCAGGCCTTAAGAAAAAAGAAAAATAATAAAAACTGGGGTAAGGGAGATGATCTGATAGAAGGGAGATGTCGGAAGAAAGGAATCTGGAGTAATCATAGAATCACAGAAGGTTTGGGTGGGAAGGGACTTCAAAGACCATCTCATTCTAACCCCCTTCCACTAGACCAGGTTGCTTCAAGCCCCATCCAACCTGATCTGGAACAAAGGAATCTGTAGCAACAACCCACAGAAGAGGCAGAGTGGGGAGAGTAGAGAAGGGTTGGGAACCCAGTCTGGGAGAAGGCACAGGGGCAACACAACTTTGAGCCACTCACATAGATGGGATGGGATGGACAGTAGAGCAGGGCAAGGCATGGAGAGCAGAGGAGAGTTATGGAGCTATGCATGGATCATTCAGGGAACAAGGAGGAAAAGACAGGCCAGTGTCTCATTTTCCACTGGTAGGAAGGAGTGAGGTTTTCAAAAAGGATGAGCACCTAGACTGGGGAGAAAGGGAAGAGCAAAGGGCTTGACAAACTGAGGTCAATAAGGGACAGGATGAAAAAGGTCTGGAGAAGGGGAAAGATGAGAAGAAGTTTGGAGGGAGTTGCCCAGAGGTTGGTCCTCTTTTGGGGAATCAAAGCTCAGTGCAGCGAGAACTGGGTGAAGTTATGCACTTTGGGACATGCTGGAGAGCAGCTGAGACCCAACCAGCCTTTCTGACTTGCTACATCAGGATATGAGGAAATCATAAAAAAAAAAAAATAAATGTTCAGAACTTGCTAAGGAGGATCATTTAGGATCACGATTCAGAAGCAAATAGAAAACTGATGTGTAAGGGAGTAAAGGAAGATAAATTGTATGGCAGTAGCACAGATGAATGTGGAAACAGAGGGCAAGGACAATAAAGAAGCTTTGACAGAAAGAAATGGATCCATAAAGGGACTGTTTCAGTCTGTGTTCACAGCTTTAGATTGGACATGGTGCTTACACTGAGATCAAAGCAGTGGTACAGCACTTCCTACAACATCTGTCTCCCACCCTGCAATGGCCTGGACTTCCCCTTTATTCATATTAAAGATGGAAGGACTTTATTCTTTGGAATGACCAAAAGAATTGTGGTATCCAAAGAGAGGAAAAATAAATGAAAAAAATAACTGGGTTAGAACAACAAATAAATTAACAACATGCACTGAGGAGAGAACTAGCCAGGATGTTATTTTGCCATCTGGGAATCTGGAGATTTTTTAACATTTTCAGATTGCAATGGCAGAGAGGGGAGGAGTGCAAATGTGGGTTTGGGATGAGTATTTTTGTTTTAAATATGTAAAAGCCCACAAAAATAACAAGTGCACTAACTCTCTAGACAGTGTGATATTCTGAGGCAAGGGAATGCATCTGTTTCTCTCTCTGGAGCCATGATTTCCTTCCCAAGTGAATGTTTCCAAAACTGCAACCCTTCTTGAGAAATCTCAATTGCAACAAATTAACCCATTTAAACACCACCAGATCTGTTTGTCCCACACATCTCCAATCCCCAAAAGCAGGAGAGAAAATTTCTTTAGCATCATTCCTGTAATATGACCACCACCAACATACTGGTTGTCTTTAAACAGGGCTTTGAGGAGAAAACCCTATTTCTTGAACTTTCAGGAGCAGAGGATAAAGGGTGCTCTAAATCTTTAAGCAATTAACAGACATCTATCCCGAGAACTATCTTCAACTCTACACTTTAGTTTTCTTTTCTCCTTCCTGACAGTGCAGTTGAGTTCATAAAATCCCTTTTTGTTCCTCAAGCAGAGCCTCTTTGTGATGGATTCGAGATCTCTGGGCATTTAAAGGTGCCCAGTGGCACCACTGAGCCCAGTGGCCATTCCCATGGAGGCAGAACTGAGCACTGAGTAAGGCACTGCTCCAGGATGTTGGTAAGATTATTTTTTTTTCTGCTTCTGCTGCCTCTCTGTAGGAGAAAAATCACACAGTCTGGCCAAAAGTCTTCATTTCTCACCTACTGTCTGCTCTGTCTATTTTCACACACAGTTTGTGCAGCACACTGGAATCAAAATCTTGGTTGGAGGCTTTGGGCACTAGAGTTTCCTGAATTTTTGAAGGAATACATCACTTAATAAACTACAAAAAGAAAGGCAGTTTCAAAAAAAAAACCAAAACAAACAAAAAACCCCAAAAAACCAGAACTACTTTTAAATTTGGTAAATGTTTCACGTTCCTAAATGCTGCCCTGTATTTTCCAGTATAAACACTTGAAGACTTTTCAAATGGCTAAATTATTACAGTGTTGAACACTGAGCTGGTTTTCATTTCAAATTTACTCTTTATAGTGGTTAACACCTGAAACAATAGCCCTGCACTAAACCAAATATTTTTTCAGGATTAAGAGAATGATTTCTTCACTTGAGTGAGAAGAGCTAGAAAATCTTCAATCTAAACTGATTATTCCCTCCATCTTATTGGTTCAAACTTTAGAAAATCAGAAGCAGTACGTGTCATATGGATAATACTATTGTGTTCCACATATTTAATAAATAAAGAACCCACTCCAAAAGTAAATAGAGAGGGGATGAAAAAATTATCTAGGGTTAAGTGTGAATGAAGAAAATTATTTATTGGTCATCAGTCCACAAATTGGCACCATTCTTTAATAATCCCTTCCCAGTTCTAGTGTAACCTCTTGATGAAAAGCTACTTTTGCAGCTTTCCCTGGGTACAATTAACTACCCCATCAAAGTTTCCCTCTGAATGGGTCTAGCCAAATCCTGACCACGTCAATTTGACTCGTGTGATGTGAAGATGTTGTTCTTTATACAAGAAGCAAGTGCAATTAAATGAAAGATTGACAGAAATACTGTAGCTGCTGATCCTCTGCCGATGCAACACCCCTCCATGGTGCACATCATACAAATCACTGCTAGGTCTTGCTGGGCAGTAGGCAGCAGAGATCTGCCTTTGAAATTACTGAGCATCCCAAGAAATTTGTGCTTGGCAGGCAGAAGAACTTTGTTAAGTTAAAGGTGGTTTTGTTCCTGTGTGTTTTGTTTGGGTGTGTACACAAGACAAATGCACAACCCATCTTGTATGAGAATACCTGAACTTGCAAGGTTCTGGCAGTGAACAAGACACACAGATAAAACATGTCAACACATGCACAGCTCAGCAGGACTCTTTTACAGAAGAGATATTAAAAAGCGACCCACAGCTCTTCTAGGAAAGGAATGAGCTCTGCTCATAAATGGCAATGGAAACCTTTGTATGCCAGCCCTCACCACTGTTACACAGCTGGTTTCTTCATCTTCAACTCAATCCAAGCCAGAGCTGATAGAATTAGCCAGAGCACAGCTCTCAGTTTGCCCTCCTAACAGTGACTAACAAGAGTGACATTGTGCTGTTTAACCAGTAACACCAAAACTCAGCTCTGTGCAGACTCAGGCAGCACCATCATACGTGTTTGGGGAGGGTGGAAGTACCTCCACAACCAGCTGGCTGCTCCCTGCCCCTGTCTGCCAGAGGCACCTCTTCTCCTCAGACACTCAACTTCCACAAAATCAAGTGACTGCTGTATGTTTCAATATCCAGGATGAGTACTGGGGGAAAAAAAGAAAAAAGGAAGAAAAGGAAAAGGAAAAGGAAAAGGAAAAGGAAAGGAAAGGAAAGGAAAGGAAAGGAAAGGAAAGAAAGGAAAGAAAAGAAAAGAAAAGAAAAGAAAAGAAAAGAAAAGAAAAGAAAGAAAAGACCCCCCCCCCAAAAAACCCCAAACCCAACAAAAACAAGAAAAAACCCACACAAACAAAAACTCCTCCAAACAAACAAACAAATGAACTAACAAAAAAAGCACCAGTCCTGTCCACTACAGTGACTGCTTTATCACTCATGTTCTCTATCCACTGATGTGAAGAACTCCTGCTTTCCAGGTACAATAGTCATCCACCTCTTCTGCTCTGTAACACAAGGCTCAGGGCAGGAAATTCACGTTGTCTATCAAACAACCTGGTTACCTGGTTACACCAAACCCCTTGTACTACAGCATCATTGGCTTTCAGGAATTTTATCTTGTCTATATGGAAGTACCACATGGAGTCATGGTCCCAGTGGTGGCTTTTTAGGTCTCTTTCTTTTAATCCAGGTAGATCCACATCCGTACTTATTATCTAACATTATAAATTGGTTTGTTAACACAGTCATGGTTCTGTGCTGGAGCATGAGATAAGCATGACAACGACACACCCAAATAAATGGGTCAAAAGCACTATGGTCTGCAGGTCAAGTACAATCCTATAGTTGAACTTCACTTCTCCCCAGCCCTTATGGAGTTAATGCAGGTTCATATGCAATGCCATGAACACTTTGTGATGTTTATCACACCTTCAGTGAGGGAAAGACTCACGCACATCTCAAATGAAATATTCCCTACCCTCCTTTTGATGGAAGATTGAGGGACAGAGAGAAAGATGGAGAACAAAGAGGAGGAGAAAGAAACACCTCTCTTATTTGTAGAAATAAAGTCTTTAAATCCTTTGAGGGCAATCAAGAGGCAGAATTAAGCTTGATGGCAGAAATGCAGGGTCATCAACTAGTTGCTCATACAGCCCAGCTGCTCTGGTTTGGAGTTTAGTGCCAACCTCCATGTCTCTCTAACACTGCATTTTTGTCACCATTAAATATGAGGTAGGAGGGTTTCAAATGGCAGAGTAAGCCTTTTATCATCTTCATTTTATGTTTTAAAAGTGTTCCCTAGTAATCCTTGATTATTGCAATCACCTTTCAGCATCTGACTTCAAAGTCAGTGGGACTGTTCAGCTTGGTAAGGAAAGCAAGGCCATACATTTAAAGGAAAGTACTAATTTACCAAAGTGGCTTCTGAGCCAGGAAGGCCCTCCTTCTCAACATGCACTGCAAAACTGGGCTGACTGCATTTTCAAATGCCAGGACAACATGACCATTCTCTGGTGGAATATTCATCTTTCCTTCCCATTCCAGGTATGCTGGCAATGCATGCAAACAGAATTTTTAGAGTGGGAACAGGGCAGCCTCACACCACAGGGAGCAAGACAATTCAAGCAGCAAGAGCCTGAGGACAGCATTAAGATCTCCACAGAGAGTACACCTCCAGAGCTGCCATGGGAATGTCATATATGACTGTCTTTGCCACACTGTGGCTTCCCACTATGAATGGCACCCTGCTATAGGAGTAGATTGCTAAAAAAAAAAATCCATTTTCAAACTGAGGACTGCACTTCTAATCCAAATCTGGTCCTTACTGCCTGTACTTGAGATTTATGCAGAATGTGCAGAGTTGCAAATTGTTGTATGTGGAGAGAAGGATCAGACACAGGTAAATACAGATCTTTGTTTCAGTTCATTGACCCATTTGCTACAAAGAGGAGACATCCTTTATTGCTGGGAATGACTCTACTGAGCAAAGATAAAATTAATAAATGCAGGTTCTGTGGTGATAAATCTTTGCAGCTTCATTGATGTTAGAAAATATTTACTGGGGGTGTAAAAAGATTCATCAACATAAATAATAAATGGCTTGTAGCTACACATCAATATATTTCTTTGGGCACATTAATACACTTGTCATTCTCTACAGCTATAAAACCTGTACAACTGAATCATGTTACATGAGACAAATGATGAGACATTGCAGGGAGATTTCAAGAACACACAAGAGGACCAACCTTGACACACTAATGAACTGCCAAAGTTATTTTTCTTGAAGTGAGGTGTTTTGGATGAATGTGCAAAGCATCATCTATTGTATAAGAATGCAAAACCATTCCAGAATAACTGTGATTTTATACACGGTCAAATTCAGGGTCAGTGCTGACATTCAAGAACACAAAACATTTTATATATTTATCTATGCCTGGCAATGGCCTGCTCCTCTGTTTACAGCATAAGCACAAAAAATAGAAAAAAAAAAAAGTGGGGTCAGGTCACATCTGAACAAAGGATGACCACGATGATGAGTCTCATTAGTCCCACTCTCTCTCTGTTATGTACAGTGGCACCATTGCCAAATGAGATGTGAAGAACCAGGGGCCTTCCCCTGTTCTCCCCCTCAGAGCACATCAGGCAATAAGAGTTCTTGTGGTTTAATTCAAGATATGCCAGTCAAGCTTTTGCTTTCCCTGCCTCCCACTTTGCTTTGTTGTGCTGACTTTCAGTGCATGCTGGGAAGATCTGAGTAGTCATCACATATATCATAAGTTGGGAGGATGTAAAGAAAAAAAAGGTAGAATGTTCAGAAGTTAATCCCCCGTTTTCCTCTGAAAACACACAGACACTGCATGATAACTGTCTTTGAAACATCATGTAGCTCAGAAAGCAGAGGGAGAGAGAGAAGTAACATGTGATCATGCTGACCAGTATCCAGTCTTTGAAAATTACCCAAATCAGATGCTTCAGAAAATGATTTAGCCCACCCCCAAACCCAGCCTGCTCCAAATTACTAGGGCAACTTTAACATAAGCAGTAAGAGAATTAATCCTTTGGGTTATGGGCTTTGCCTTCATTGCCCAGCACACAGCATGGGAGCTACACTGTTGTAACTCATAGATTTAAACCATCCAACTCATATTTGCTTGGGTTTTTTTGAGGAGCATCATCAGTCTGGCTTGTTAGTGGCTTACGTAATTTTTTGGGCATCTCTGCCCATCACAGGTGTAGAATCCAGGATTTGTAACAGATTTAAACACTGCAGATTTGCCAGCTCTCAGATTGCTTTGACTCTCTGCTTTCCATGAGTTATCTCTGCTGCCATTATAGGCAAGAAGGATCCAGACTTTGATTCAACTGCCCAAAAGTATGTGACCTGCATATCTGGAATAGCCACATGAGGCTGGCAGACAAGCTCAGGACTAGGGAAGACCCACCCCTTCTGAAGCAGCAGCCAGAGGCCAGCCATTTCATCCTCAGGCATCTCAAACGTCCTGTGACACCTGTGTCTAAGCAACCAGGGCCTCAGATACCCGTTGATTACAAGGACTAATCAGAACTAACTTGAAGATATTTATGCATGAGCACACAATCTTGGAGACTTAATCTGAATTGCAGATAGCAGGACAATATCAGTGCACTCTGCTCCTCTAAATCCCAAATGCCTCACAGCTGTTAAACTCGACAAGGAGCAGAAACAGCAAATTTTCTTATGAGCACTTGTCTTCTACTGTGCATCTCCACTCAGGCTACTGGATATTGGACTGAGCAAAAACTGGATCTTGACAAAAAGGAAGGATCCCACCATCAACATGTCACTAGAGAGAGTCTGTCACTATTATTACTTAGGCTTTACATAATAGATTTTTAATCCTTCATAAATGTGGGAAACCTAAAACACAAAGAGTAGGCCGAGCAGCAGCCTTCAGTTGTAGGGGAACTGAAGCTTTCCTGACAATTTTCTTCTCTTGGTTGAACTGTTATGCTTATTACATCCTCTCAGAGAGGAAACAAATTCTGGACACATCACATGTCTCACAGTATCTCCAGTGCAAATGTCTCCAATCAACCGAGGTTTGCAGCCAACAGAAAGAAATCAGAACTTTTGCAATGTGATTCACTCGACCTACTGATGAAATTGGTTTTGTCCTCAGCTCTAACACTGAGTAAATCCTTGCTGTCTGTAAGAGGAACATATAATAACATGGATTGATGTAAATGTCTTCATTAATCAAATTAGTCCCATTCCAGATCCCTAGAACAAAGATCAAACTGTTTGCTGATCCCACGGCACCTTGTATCCCCAAAGCATTTGGCAACTGTCATCCCACGAGTTTAAGCCTATCATTTCATGGCAGATCAAAAAAAAATATTTTAAATTAAACATATCAGGAATAAAGAGAACAAAAATGTCCTGTTAGGACAGGGTTATCACAATGTTAGCAGCATATCATTATGTTTAGCAATTCCATGTCCTAAATTTGATGTAATTATTTACCAGAGGAAATCAATACAATGCAAACACTGTATCTCTCTTCCAGCCACCTGATTTACAGGAGGACTCCAGGACACTCAGCAAACACCAGAGAAAATGCCTGGAAATGAAGTGGAAGAAATCATGGGCAGGATGCTGACTTCAAGTGAGGCAACAGTCCTCAAACTCATTATTCTGTAACACATAGTGAGGTAGGGGCCAGTCACACCAGACACAAGCTGGAATGATTAGGCATGAAAATGGATCATCACAGTATTGTTATGGCCGTGATAACCGAGGCAAAAGAATGTGAGAAACCCCTGATTTGTGATTTTCAAACTGCTGCCTTCCCTGTTTGCAGCCCCAGAAGAACAGAGTGGATGTAAGAACAGCAGCTCTGTAGCATTAGTTTGTGCCCTTACATCTTTTTAACACCAGGGCCAATATTTCTAATTCTGCAGCAAAAGGGCACCTGTGGTCTTGCATAGTTATAGCTGGATATTTGAGAGGTCTATCTATGGTGGCAGAGAGACACATCTCACCTCATTTCAGACACCTAAAATTTGAGTGTCTAGACTAAACCAGGTATCCAGGTTCTTTAACAGTCTCCAGGGAAATGGCCACTTTCAGAGAATGATGATTCATTTAATTCAGAGACAAATATCTTCTTCAAGTTTATCATTCTTAGATATTTTCTACTTTGTAGGGTGCAATTCAGCCCAAGCTACATTTGAGATCCATTTGTATTTTGGACAGAGCTCTCTCCTGCCAACACATCACATGTCTGAGATGGGTACTGGAGCTATCTATACATGTTAGGCAGAAATTGGAAACTAGGACTTTATTGCTCTTTTAGTTGAAATGCACACCTATTTGTCCAAATACTATATTTCTTTGAATTTTATTGATCTTATATGAAGCTTATAGAATCTTGTTATTTTAAACATTCATTTTGAGCCATCTGTAAATTGACTGCATCAATTTTATGGGAAAGAACTTTCACAGTAAGTATAAACCTTGGAAAACAGTTTAAAGCCTCAAACCCCAATTTTCTTTCTATTCTTATCATGACTTTAGATATGGAGGTCTCAATATATAACTGCTTATATCAACATTGGTTATAACCAGTTACACCAGCATTGGTTACAGTGGTTTTTTTAAAAAAGCCAAAGATCAATCCCTAAGAATTCAATGCAAAACAATTGAAAATTGAAATAAGCACCAACAGTAAAACAGGTTTATTTCAGTATAGATGTAGAACACATGTAATTGTCATCAAGTACCTGATAATATGATAGATCTTTTAATAACAGGTGCAGCAAAAAAAATTAACCCTGGGAAGTATGGCTCTTCCAATCTACTTGACAGCACAGTTGGGTTTCTTTTCCCATGATGTGCTAATGTGTTTTGTATTTGGTAAACTGCATGAATATTAAAGGAAGAGTTTGGGGAAAGCATGTAACATTCTGATTAAATATTTTGTCATCTGCATGCTCTCACACTCAACTGCAGAGGGAAGATAACATTTCATTGCTGAGCCAGTGCTGCTTCTCTTCTGGACTCATCAAATCTCTTCGTTAACCTTCCAAAATCTCCTACCTCTGAGCAGAGTGGCCATTCAGGATGTTGCTAACTGCCAGTTATTGCAAGAAAATGTGAAAATCTGCAGATTGATGCCTGGAAAAGGTGTTATTTTTCAGCATTTCTTCCCTTCCCCAGCTAATAACATCCTCAGATCACCATTTACAGCAATATTGCAGGGAATAAGCAGCTGGTCAGCACAGCTTTGCCTTTGGGGGCTATGGAAAGAAGAAATAATAATAATAATAATTTTTTTTTCTCATGAAGAGGCTTTTCTGCAGTTATTGCATTCTGAGTAGTAAGAATTACTTCTGTGAGGACGAAGTTCTCTTCATTTTCATTTCCTGTAAAGTTATTAAATATAAAAGCTATTAGTTTATCCCTAAAGTTTATCCCCTTTGTGCAAATAGCTCTTTCTAGACAGAAATGAGGAAAGAATTAACACATACTACTTCACTCAGAGGGTTTGTCAAGTGCTACGAAATTCTTCTGGATCCAAGGACTGATGTAAGCAGCGTACAAGTCACCCCTAACAGGGGTGGAGGTTACTACCTTTGAAATATGCAGCACATATTTCTCCCCCTGTTTTCTAGCCCGGCTCACTGCCAAAGCAATGCTCACAGCTTTCCCTCGGCCACTGGAGGGCTCTCCTAATTCTTCATTACTGCGAAAGAAACATCTGATTGAGTTTAGATACATTACAGAAGAAAACCTGTTTGCGGTTACCTGAATGCAAAACCAAAACAGGAGAGTTCGCTGGTTCACACAAAGATCTGCATGAGGGAAAAAAAGGCATTTTACTGCCCCTGCTGCAGCAGCAAAAAGTGTTGCTACAGTAAGAGATTAATTTCACTGAACAGAAGATTTCCTTTTATGCATATGGTTATCAACTGCACAAGAGAGTGTGGGTTTGAGGTGGAAGAAGTCTGCCCTCACCACCCATTCCTCGCCCCCCACATCCCTTCACCCTGAAATCACTGCACAGCTCAATCCATCCTTCAACTAAGTATGTCTTTAGTCCTCTGCCAGCTGATTTCCAACTTATGTCTCCCCTGAACCAATTTTCCTGTCTGGTTCAATCTGCTCTTGATGGAAACATCGATGATCAATCATCTTATCCTTCTCATATTAATGCTGCTCCTGTGGAAAGAGGAGACTGTACAAGGTTTTCCATTCCCCTGTGGGAAGAGGGATGTTATGCCCACACTGCTGGGAGTACTTGCAGACTCTTGCCAGCTGAAAATTTCTGACAAAGTGTTTCTCTTCTCTCTGCTTCTTTTTGATCAAAAGGACTGGAGTTAGTTCAAGCTAAATTGTCCTGTGGAAACAGAACGAGCTGTTAAATCTTTTCTTAGGGCAGTATTCCCAGCGCCAAAATAAAAGACAAGTAGCTTTGCTCATCCCAGAATAATCATTTGGGATGAACTAACTTGCCCTTCTGATGAGGCAAAACCTCTCCTGTTCCACTCAGTTTTGCCCAATGCCCTTGTCACTCACAGCTCACCCAAACTGGGGAAGGATGTGGGTTTTGCCATTACCTGGTGTGGCTTCTCTGAGTTACTTTGGATGTATTTAACTGGAAGCAAGATATAAGCCAGCCAGCCTATCACACATGGCAGAAAATATTTTATTTGCCATGAATTAGAAGTAGCTTTGAGTTAAGAGCCCTGACTGTGACCATTTTATCCCAAATCCTTTGAGATACTCTAGCACAGATAGAAAAAATACCTATGATAATGGACAAATGGATTTTCTCGGCCTGTGTGACTCTGCTTCTGTCTCTGAATATAAAATTAGCTGGAGCTGGGCTAAAACAACCTAGGGGTCATTTAAATTACACCTTAATTATTTAGTCTGAATTGCATCGGATTTTCAGTTTGCCAGGTGACAGAAAACGTAGACAGGAGAACAAAGATGTAAAATCTTGAGCAGGAATTTGTATCAGTTTCCTTGACTTTTTTGAACTCTGTAGTTTCCTGAATGAAATAAATGGTTTGGATCCCTAAATTTTAGATGTTGATAAGTGTTCAAGGCTGGGTTGGATGGGGCTCTGAGCACTCTGGTCTTGTGGAAGGTGTCCCTGCCCATAGCAGGGGGTTGGAATGAGATGATCTTTAAGGTCCCTTCCAAACCAAACCATTCTAGGATTCTGGGATTCTACGATCAGCTTATCCTAAAGATCCTTGTGGTGTCATTGGTGGATTACAGTTAATAATAATTATTATTTCTGTGCTTGGACTTGCAGTAGTTGATCCATAAACACCAACTGGATGTTCTGGGTGAGAAAACCCTGACTTTGTGGATGTGCAGTCTCTGCCTCTGAACAAATCACCAGGACTCCCTTAACAGAAGAGCCAGGCCCATCTCAACATAAAGCCTGCATTTAAATCAGATGGGTATAAAAATGCTACAGCAATAGCAATTGCTTAGAAGAGGAGTCTGAGGTGTCTGACTTAATTCTGGTTGTCTAGATTATGTATATCCAACATGTTTGAGCTGATTTCTTTTCTCATCTCTGATTATTTTTTGTTTTCTGTATTTATGTATCTGATTATTGTTATTGGGGCATTGGAACTAGATGAACTTTAAGGTCCCTTGCAACCCATTCTGTGGTTATGAGCAAAGGTTATTCCTCCAATGCAATCCTGTGATTTTAACCTTAAAATTCCAGTCCCCACAGAAATCAATAGCTGAGTGTCCCTCCACACCAAGAAAACCGTGGTTTCATTTGAAATAATTGATTTCTTTTATGGAGATGAAAGAACAGCCCATTTTACCCTCTTCAGATAAAAATTAATTATCTCCTAAGAAACTTCTGAGAATAAGAAGCAATTTGTAGTTTTTAGAAGAAAACACCAGTCCTCTTCAGAAGAATTATACTAGTTTTTATGGATTATGTTCCCTTAAAGTCTTTGCTGGAGGCAAAATATGTAGAAAATATAAACCAAGTAGTCCATAAAAGAATTGATAGATGGGCATTGCTCATCTGAGCTGTGGATGATGTGAATGGGATCATTTGTCTCAGTTTAATAGTCTGTAGAGTAGCTGCCAATGGCAGAGAAATCTCTAGGTTCCCTTGAAAGTCAAGAGGGATCCAGTCAGTGCAGTCAGTGGACTCTACAGGATGATTTCTGCCACCACAAAGAAGATACTTAAATTGGATAAGATAGATTGTCTTCTAAAAGTCTCTCTCTCACCATTAACTACAATGGCAACCTGGGCTGACCTGCTCCCTGGGACAAGTCTGTACCATAAATGTCTAAACTGAGGGAGAGGAATCCCATCTGCAGGGAAAATAAAACCAAAATCAGGCCTGGAAAACCTTTCCTTGTAAAAATAGCCTCTGTTTGCAGAGAGCTGAACACTTCCACTGGGGCTTTGCTTTTGCTTTCTTTTTTTTTTTTTTTTTTTGGTACAATTTTCCATGATGATCTTTATTGTGGCTCCTAATTGTGATGTCCTGCACCCAGCTCTGGGGTCCCCAGCACAGGAAGGATGTGGAGCTGTTGGAACCAGTCCAGAGAGGCCACCAAGATGATCAGAGGGATGGAGCAGCTCTGTTGTGAGGAAAGGCTGAGAGAATTGGGATTGTTCAGCCTGGACAAGAGGAGGCTGACCGTACCTGAAGGGAGCCCACAAGAAATATGGAGAGAGATTGTTTCCAAGGGCCTGGAATGACCAGACAAGGGGGAATGGCTTCAAGCTGAAAGAGGTCAGGTTTAGATTAGATATTAAGAAGAAATTGTTCCCTGTGAGGGTGGGGAGGCCCTGGCACAGGTTGCCCAGAGAAGCTGCGGCTGCCCCATCCCTGGAAGTGTCCAAGGCCAGGTTGGACGGGACTTGGAGCAACCTGGGCTAGTGGAAGGTGCCCCTGCCCATGGCAGGGGGTTGGAACTGGATGAGCTTTACAGTCCCTTCCAATCCAAACCATTCTATGATTTTATGATTTTAAAATCGGTTTTCACCAACCAACAGCGCCACGTAAGAGGACAGTGAAGAATGAATTAGAAATAACCAGCTGTGCCCTATAACTGCACCTGCTGACTTCACAAATCCATGGGCTGTGATCAAGCACATGGGAGGCTGTAACAAACCAACCAGCTCATCAACAGCACTAAAACAACCCATTTTGCCCCATTTTCCGGACCCGGTAGGAGTTGAACTGCTCAGGACTAAGAACTTGGCATCGCTGGAGAAAATGCCAGGTTCATATAAAGCACTCAAAAAATACCCAGCTCCTGCAAAATGCTGAATTTGGGGATTTTCTGCCAGATAAATTCCATTTGCATACTAAAGAGATTTTAATTTTTCAGAGTCTACACTTCTGCTGTTATTACAGCCCACCAGTTTGGGACTGATGCAATTTTAAGGCCATCAGTTAAGAGCAGATAAATCTCACTGAAGCACATCCTTTCCAGAATAAATACAAAGGGAAGGAAGGAGGCAAACAAGCAACAATAAACCCTTATTGTTTAAAGGATAAAATACTCTTCCTTTCTGAATATGTTAAAATCTGCAGTGTTTATCCCAAGAGACATGCTGATCTGATTTAGCTTCTAGATACTATCATAGCAAGAACATGAATAATACCAATAATAACATGACTGATAACCACAAGACAGATTTTGAGTTTCCACTCCTGAGATGAGAAGTCCCACAGTAAATGAGAACTTATTGTTCCCCTAAAAGCTTTCATTAATGGGCTGAAACAGTAAAAACAAAGGAAAAACTATTAAAACAGAAAGCATCTGAGAATCTACAAATGCAGAGCATACATGGATTTGCAGAGAATGAATTATAGAAAATTAAGGTTTCCAAGACAGAGCTGGTAAACTTTCCAGCAGAAGAATAAAAATGCTTCCCTGGATCAATCCATTTTATCCTGTGATTTGCTCCTAACAGCAACTATCCCTCTGGAGAAGCCTGTTTCTGTATCCTGACTGTCCCACTGGTCTGTAAAGACTAGTGGCTGGATCAGGGGTAGGCAGACACTTGGATAACCTGTTCCTCTGCAGAAAGGGAAAATGTTTAAATCAAAGCCTTGACAGGCCAGAAACAGACTCTACACCTTTCCTGTCTTTGTTCAGTTCCCTGCAGGCCATGTCTTTCCTTCAGACATGTGTGTCCTCCTCTCCCAGGAGCAACACAACCAGCCCTCCTTGGGTTTATAACGTGACTCAAATTGTCCTTTTCCACTACTGATAGCAGAGAGATTTTGGAATGTTTTCAAAGAAGCCTGTCTGCACTTTGACAACCAGGAACCAAAAGTATGAATAGCCCCTACCTTTGTGACTCTGAGAGGAAGCAAACATTTCTAAACTACATAACCTAAAGTGTGCTGATGATAAAAAAAAAAATAAAATATTTTCAGCATTAAATTGTTTCATTATAAATCATTGAAAATTATCTTCCGTGGCAGAAAAATTGTGGAAGCACAAGCCCATAGCAAAGGAAAAGAAATATTACATATCATGTAGCAAGTGACAGGACAAGAGGATATGGCCTCAAGCTGTGCCAGGGGAAGTTTAGACTGGTTATTAGGAAAGAATTCCTCATCAAAAGGTTGTCAAGCATTGGAACAAGTGATGGAGTCACTGTGTAGATGTGGCACCTGAGGACATGGTTTAGAGTTGGGCTTGGCAGTGCTGGGTTTATGGTTGGATTTGATGATTTTAAAGGTCTTTTCCACCCAACTGATTCTATAATTCTATGACCAATCTTAGAAATGCATTTGATGCTTTCCCTAATTGAACGTTGCAGTTGTTCAGAACAGCATTTTCCTTGGAGATTTGCTATTCAGTTTATGAGAGAAACACACAAACATGAAGGCCAAAGGCTACGAAATGTTTATGATACCTTAATAGCACTGAAATGAATGTAAGCAGAGAACAGGCCTGGCTGCATAAACAGATGGGGTAGAATGATTCTCCCTGAATTCCAGGCATCCACAGAGGAGGGTGAGTTTTATCCTGTTTATTTTGAAGTGTGGAAAGGTCTGAATTTTCTCATTTTCTGATTAGACATAATGTAAAAAAGTTGCTTTTAAAGAGGTTTGCTTCATTCATGGATTTAATATGACGACTTTAAAATAGATGGATTTCCCAAACAAATTTTTTTACCTTGTTAAAGGAAAACATTTACACCTATGTAAATTTTTTTCCCTATGGCAGCGCTTGTTGAAAATTAAACACATTCCTAAAGTATAAATTGGTATGATTTGGAGTTTCCTAAAGGTAAAATTTGGTCTACCCTCACTTAGACAACCACCAACAACCAGGAGTATTAAAATTTTAAGTAGATTTTTTTTTTTTAAGTTTGCTTTTACCTATGGGAAATTTTATATTATTCTTGCCTTAAGAATTTTTGTTGGAAATTCCTAAACAGATAGGAGCTACAAACACTCTGACTGTAACTACATTTAGTGCTTGGGAATCCCTCAGTACATTAGGGGAACTGAAAGAAAGTCTTGGTTGGAATATCTCATAGAAATTGCTTCTCCATTAAGTCTTAAACCGGTGAACTCATGTAGAAATGGCAGCAGGAGAAGAAAATCTTAACAACTCCCATGTGTCCACCCATTCCCTGATCTTAAGAGCAAAGTCCAGCTCCACATCCTGCTCTACCTCATCTCTACCAGCCCCATCTTTCTGACAGCTCAGCTGAATAAGGACTGGTGGGGACTTCCACGACATCTGCAACGAGGAAGATGTAGAGAAGGATCTGTGGGTCCAAAGAAGAGGATGGAGTGAGAGATAAGATGTCTTATATCTCAGGAGTCCGTGAGTGAGCAGGAAGAAAGAGGAGAGTAGAGGAAAGGTCTGGAGAACAAGGGGAAGATGCACAGTCCATCTGTCCCCCGACTTCTCAGCCCCTTCCTATACACTGAAATTTCCAAATGAGCACTGAATCTTTACCCTCCCTGCTCTCCATCAGGAACAGGGTATAGAAGGTCAAGGAAACCACTGACTCGGACTGCACTGACATGAGGAGAAATAAAAAAAGAGCTTTGGACTGTAGCACTTCTGATGCTTACTCATGGACACTCTGAAGATTCCAGGAAGAGAAGAGCTGTAAAAATCAAAGGCTGTCATGGCGACCAGGTCAGCAGCACTTTGTCACACATTAAACTCCGTAATTGCATGTGCTGAGGTGTTTGGTCACATTGTCTTTGAGGTAAATCCCACTGCTGGCCCCCTCCTAGGCTTTGTGCCAGAATATTCTGCAACACTTCAGTGGGATCCACCAGGACCAGAGGGACCCAACAGGTTTCTCTAACTCAGATCCCTTGGCCTGTGTTTCAGTTTTTCTCGTCAGAATTTATCATGTTTTAGAATTTCCAGCTACTGTTCAGGTCAGATTAAGGATGGACATCAGCAGGTAAGATTTCTGTAGTTGTTACCTTGCCCACACCATTATTTTCTCTTCCATGTCCACCTTGACCATTATGTAGTTCTGCAGATATATTTATCCAATAAACACACCAACAGCCACGGTAAACCAGAGCATCCATCAGCAACATTTCCACATCAATAACGAGCTGTATCCATGGAACAGATAAAGAGGACAGATGTTTTTATTATGCTGGTCACCTTACCCTTCCTACATACAACCTTTTAAATAGCATGAGGCCTTTTATGGGATGGAAATGGCATAAAAGTGTTTCTACAGCATAGAACATGTCACACTGCCAGTGTCACACTAACACTTATGCACCCTGTTTTCTCCACATCAAAGCAGGCAAGTGACACATTTCATATGGGAAGAGAGGAGTTATTAGGGCATGGGGCAGAGAGCAGGAATTTCAAATCTAGCTCTAGCTAATGCTGTGATCCTGGGCAGCTTATCTCTGTTGCCCTTACTTGAGCTTCCAATAGTCACTGAATTATTCATTGTGAACACCTCAGCACTCCCTTCTCCAAAATCATTACTTCTATTCCCCAGAATTTCACATGAGCCACCAAAATTCAAATTGAATCCATTATTTTATCATGTATTTGTAGCGACGAGTTTCACCTTTGGGCCTTCAACATTTCTGAAGGAGATCAAATGAAATCATCAACACATAAGAGGTCCAGCTAAAAGCAAGAGCAGTTAAATCAATCCATTAGGAAGTTCTCAGGTTGTGTGTGGGCTTGCAAAGCTACCATAGAATATTTAAAAGTTTTGTAGTGCAAAAATGTCACAAAAATACCCACCACCCAACCTCCATGGATTCTGTAAGAATGCTTTTGCTACTCATTTTTTTAAATTTTAAACTATGGGAAGTTAAGCAGAACAAAATATTCCTGTGGGTTTTGGTTTTTTTTTTTCTTTTTACACTGGAAACAAGAAGTAACTGAAAATTGTGGAGTTAAAGTAAAATAAGCCACAACAATTAGGCCTCCTGGAATGAGATAAAGAGCTACAAAGTGCTCCGAAATCTGCAATGCAGATTAAAAAATCAAGTATTCTTTGCTTGTTTCATCTGTGGACCACAGGACTGCAGAAAAACAAAGTAAGAGGTACTGTGTAATGCTGCAAACAATTTTTTCTCAGATCAAATGGACACATTTATTTCATTTTCCTGTGGATGTTGATGAAACTCTAACAATTATAACACAAAAATAGAAGGCATAATCATTTTTACTGTGCATGTTTCCACTGATGCCCTTGAACTCTTTGTGTTCTTGTTGAAAATGGCCATAAAATCTTATCCTCTAGGTTAGGGAAATAGTAGCCAAATAGTAGCCAAAAATCTAATAACATATATAGCATATATCATATTGATTTTCATTGCCCTCTTATAAAAAATAATTGCTTTTTTAAAAAGTATATATACTGGGTGAATTTCTGTATCACTTATCTCAGAGATCTGTAGCATAACCAGCTATTTTATAGAAGCCTAGAAAACTGTATTTTTTCTGCCAATAACAATTCTACATTTGGATCTGAGAAGGCTTCATAAAAAATTAGGTAAAAGAAGAAGAGTAATCCGTACAAAACAATGTGAGAGAACACCAGCCTGGTCTGAGTGAATCAGGAACTCTCCCAAGCAGAAATGACAAGCACTTTAGGTGGCAACTGTGGCATTAAAAGAGCATTTTTCTCCTCTGAAACTCAAGACTTTTAAAACCTCTAGGAGTAATAGGGGAAGAGAATTGGTGAGCATCCTGCATAGATAATTGCATAAATTGAATTTATTTACCTTTGAAGAAAATGCAGATCTGTGTGAAGTTTTAAATTAACTCAAATGAGAGAACAGATACATTTTTCTGGAGAGAAGACAGCAAAAAATACTGATGATACTCCTAAATCCTAGAACTCAAAGGTTTCAAAGTTCACTCAGTGGCTACTGGAAGGAAAAATTCAGCATAATGAGACTTTTCATTGTTAAAATAATCCGCTATCAATATTAATTATACTTATATGCATATATTGATGGATATGTGTATATATTTATACATATACATGTGTATATTTAACAACTCACAACAAATAGATAAGAAGTCACCCATCTTCACCAGAAATCCTGGGTTTAGCTCACTAATTCGGATTTCAAAGACCACTCAAATGTGGCTACACATTGAGGATTCATCTAAAGATTTCACACCCACGTTCACAGGGATGAACTCGCCAACAGTCTCCTTGAGCAGATTAACAACAAAACTGAAACTACATCTCCCTTCTGATGTTAACTCCTTCACCTTTATTTACACAGAAGGCAGAAAGCAATAGTTTTCCACATACTGCTAAATTACCTCAGGGATACTTTCAAGGAAAGAGACGGTTCTTAGGAGTATGATTAATTTCCTGTAACTGTAGTTATTGCAAAGTAGGCATTTGCAGCTGAGTGGGCCTTAGGCCACTCTATACCCAATTAAAAGAAAAATAGGCTTGTTTAAAAATACCAGAACAGCCCTAGTGGTTCTGCCTGAAGGTCTACCTACTACATCTTCCAGTCTCCAGCAGTGGATGTTTAGGGAAGTTTAAGGTGTTTAGGATTTCCTGAGCAAGATAAGGTTTTTCTCTGTCATGTTAAACCATCCTCTATTTAATAGTGACAGCAGCCAAGAGATCAGCTGCTGAGTGCCTGGCCTTGTGCACCATGGACACCTGCACAAGGTGGAGATTCAGGAGGATGAGGACAGAGCCTCAAAATAGACTCCCATAGGACATTAATGGAGCTGAGACACCACACAGCATTTACACCTTTAGGAACCTGTTTCTCGCTTGTGTCACTCTCTCAGCTGCTGGTGTGTGTACTTGGAATATTTGCAGCCATGAGCAATCCTTTTTTCTGACAGTTTACGCACACAAGCAACACCACGAAGGGAATGAGTCGTTGCTACAAGCAGAGATAATCCAGAGGGTGAAATGTTGAACAGTTCAGGCCAGAGTGGCTTACATAAACCATGTTAACATTTTCCATTAGCTCTTTCTTATATAGCCAGTTTCCACCCTCTGACAGTTTAATGAGCAAGATGAATACCCAGAGAGCAAAAAAAAAAAAGGTCACAGTTCTTGTTGTGTAATGGAATAAGAAAGCTGAACAATACCAAGCTGGAGCTTTACAGGTTACTTTACATTTTGACAAGATTTAGTGCTTAGCTATTTTTTCATACATGGGACAACAATCCCTTGCAAGGCTAAAGGCTTGGAGAACTGTGGCTGGAAAGCTGCCCAGTGAACAGAGACCTGGGGGTGCTGGTCTATGGCTAAACATGAGCCCAGGTGTTCCCAGGTGGCCAAGAGGGCCAATGGCATCCTGGCCCGTGTCAGGAATAGTGTGGCCACAGCACCAGGGCAGTGACCGTCTCTCTGTACTTGGTGCTGCTGAGGCACCTCAAAACCTGTGTTCAGTTTTGGCCCCTCACTCCAAGACAGACATTGAGGGGCTAGAGTGTGTCCAGAGAAGGGACCAGAGCTGGTGAAGGGTCTGGAGGGTCTGATGAGGAGCAGCTGAGGGAGCTGGGGGTGTGTAGCCTGGAGAAAAGGAGGCTCAGGAGGGACCTTCTTGCTCTCTGCAACTCCCTGACAAGAGGCTGAAGCCAGGCAAGGGTTGGGCTCTGCTCCCCAGTAACAAGTGATAGGACAAGGGGAAATGGCCTCAAGTTGCACCAGGGGAGGTTTAGATTGGATATTAGGGAAAATCTATTAATTGGAAGAGTGGTCAGGCTGCCCAGGGAAATGGCTGAGTCACCACCCAGAAGATATTTCAAAGATGTGACTCTTAGAAACATGGTTTAGTGATGGCCTTGGCAGGGCTGGGTTAAGGGCTGGACTCATTGATCTTAAAGGTCTTTTCCAACCTAAATGGCTCTGTGATGTTATGACTATACAATAAGATGTACTCACCTCATGGTTGGGGGCAAAGCAAATTAGTTCTCTACACTTTATTCAGAAAAGTTCAACCAAGTGATGCAGCCCAGAGTTAAACAAGGAGGAACGAGCTGCTAGCTCCAATGTTACAAGAGGTGATTTATGCACCCTGAACCTCTGATCCCTCTTCTATGTTCACACTCTAGTCCAGAGTAAGCCAAGACAGCATCTCTAAGTATGAAGCATCCCACTGCTTTCCCCTCCTCAGACCAACTGCTGGGTGCTCAAAAAGCTTTGAGCATATGTTGCAACATGCTAATAACAGATAGTGGAAGGTCACCCTCTTTTTTTTTTGCTTTCAGTAGTTGCTAGTGAAGTAAGGTAGATATAATTTTATACACAGGGGACTAAACCACACAGATTTTAGCCTCACAAAGAAATGGGTGGAGCCCAGCCTCAGCTTGGTCTGTTTTATTGGGTGAATCTGGCTCAGGGACACTTCTCCAAAAGCAGCATGGAAACATCCATTTTGTCAAAACCGGGGAGACAAAGGCAAGACAACTACTGCATGTCAACCAGAGCACATCTAGAAGCTCATTCCTAATCTGGAAAGTCAACTCAGTCATGGGATCATAAGTTCTTGGGCATTTTTTTGAAATCAAAAACAACAACAAAAGAATTGCCTATTCTAACCAACCTCTCTCATTTCCTAAAAACAGTAATCTCCCAGCACTGTATATGTTGCACATCCTCTCGAACCACCCATCCTTCAGAATACTGCAGCTTGTAGTATCACTCCTGTGGGTTTACTCTCTAAATTGGCCACAGTGCTATTTCACTGCTCGAAGGGCTCATCAACCCACAAACCCAGAGAGAAATGTTGATTTAAAGGACAGGAGGTGTTTTCAGTTAGGACCAGATACGCTGACGTGATTCTGTGTGAACAGAAAAGGCACTCCATCTGTTCAGCAGAACTTGACAAAATGAGACGTTCTACAGAGCATATTTTTATCTACCAAGTGTACAAAAAAAATGGTATCTAATTTAGAAACCACGTTCAGCAAATGGTATTTATTGTACCAACTCTACAAATTTAAAGATTCAAGTATATTTGATGAAATGGGGCATTGTAGCAGTCACTACTGAGAGTGTGTTGAGAACAAATAATGTAGAAGTGACAGATCTGGGACTGAGGTGCCATTCTTCTGAAATAGGAAAAAACCCTCAGTAGTGTGTTCCCACCGTAGCTTCTTTTTATTTATGATCCCTGCCTTTCTTATCTGCATTCCTCTCAAGTTTTCCTCTGTCCACTTTTCCCTTTCCTTACTCTCCATAGCAGCCCAGGCTGGCAGCAGGGAACCACCACGGCAGTGCCATGAGGTGTTGGTCACTGCAAATGCTTCCAGAGTCTTAACAGGACCGTGGGATCTGCCCTGACTTCCTACCATCAGCAACCCTGTTCTCCAGTCCTCCCTCAGACCCACAACCCCAACATCCCAGTGACTTCAGACAGATGTGCTGCAGGTGTTCATCAGTTCAGAGCTGATGCCATTGAGAGACTGTTTTGATGAAGATGTTTAAAGGGCCTTTACCTTCCTGTACAGTGTAAAATCCGAGGGCAGATTATTTCCTTTGGTAGTTTACTGAGGTTCTGCAAAAGCACCTTTTCATGGGGCCAAGACACTGGATCCACTTCTTACTGAAACATGTTTCATGCTGAGCACTTTACAGCCTCATTTTCACAGCTTAGTCTGCTGTTGCTGTAAATTTTGGAATAACTTGTCAGGGTCTGGACACCTGGAATAAATGTGGGAACCTTTAGATATGTTCATACATCCCATCCATAAACCATTTACTAAAAAAACCCTCAAACCCCAAAACCATCATAAATAATTTGTACACCAAATGCACGAAGTAGATGAGATGCTTAGGGACATGGTCTGGTAATGAACTTGGTATTGTATATTAATGATTGGACTAGATGATCTAAGGTCTTTTCCAACATAAATTATTCTATTTTTCTAAATAATCCTCTCTAGTGGATCAGAGAACTTGTTGGACTGTCTACATAGTTTCCTAATACATGAGAGATTTTTGATATCCCGTTTGGAACTGCCCCAGACTTGAAAAAAATGCAACTTTTTAAATTCTGAGGACCAGTGGCAGTAATACAAATTGTCCAACAACACACAACACTGTCAGCTTTATTTTGGGAAGCACGAGCAAGCAGTGCTAGACTGCCAGGAATGTCATTTGGGGCAGTGGGAAGTAAACCAACATCATCACCTCTATTTAAACAGTGCTATTGCAACATCTGAAAATAGGAAGCACTATGAAGATTGCTGGTGCCCAGCTTGAGTGTTGGTCATGCAAATGCTGATGCCCAAGGTTATCTTTGTGCCTGTGAGCAGTGACTGGGTGGTGTGGATGGGATGATGTCCCACAGGCAGCTGCAGGAGCAGTGTAGGGAGCTCCAGCCAGCAGGCTGACGCCAAAGCAGTGAAAGCACACGTGAAAATAAATAGCTCATCCAAGTGTCTTTATAAATTGGAACAGCTCATTGATGTGACCTGCTGGGAAAATCAGAAGGGAAACGGTGAGAATTGCTGCCATGCCATTACTGTGGAGGGATATTTAGAGATGTAATGATGCCAAATTTCTGTTTCCAAGAAACAGGGCAGTGTGGTGTACAGAAATAAATAACCCCTGGAGCAGTGAGTGCCTCACCTTTGCAGTTCTGCATGGAAAGCAGGTTATCAGATATGCTTGTCTGTCATGAAACTTTCATCTGCTAAAAGAATGATTGATTAAAGAATGATTGATTGAAACCAACTACTTAAAACTAACAAGTCAGCCAAGAAGACCACTGTTCATCCCCTCCCAGTTCTGTGACACTGTAAGTGCTGGAGAAGCCTCTGGTATAATAAACTGTCCCAGCAACTGGGGAAATTATGGCAATCTCCAAGTGATGTCAGGTTTGCTGGAGACTTAATGGGCATCTTTGAGGGAGCTGTGTGTTGGAATCCATCCCTGGGTACATTCCCTCCACACCCACCAATGTGTTCCTTAAATGAGAGTTTCCCCAGAGAAAACAACACAGGAGTAGTATAAGCCAGAATTTGTGCAGGTAGAGTCCTGCACACTCAGAGTCAGGAGGTTTACACCATTTCTGTCAGACAACAGCCTTTCACTGTAGTGCAAAGGGGCCAGAATGAGGGCAAGGAACCAACCCCCACATTCGGAGGATCCAGTCACCAGGGGGAGCAAATCCTTTTTCCTTTCCCAGAGTATCCCAGGACTTCTTGAAATGAAATGCACAACACCTAATCTACTGTCTCTCCTTTACTGTATTGTCTGAATAGGCTTAAACATCATAAATGCAAATTAAAAGCTTCAAATTACATGGCTAAAGGGTAAGAAAGAGAAGAAAAACAGAGAATGTAATTCTTATACTGATACAGTCAGCATAGTAGCACTGGCCATCCACGTTCTGGTTTATTTTTTGGACAAAATTCCTGTTTTCAGATGAATTAACTTTTGACAATGTCTTAAAGACTGTGTGGTCAAATGTGTCAATGGACCAAAAATGGGATCAAAAGATTCCCATGGAGATCAAAATTAAGTAGGATTAGATGTAAACCGAGACTTGTAGTTTTCAGTGGAAACATATAAGATGGGAAAGTCAAAGGATGTGAAGGGAATAATGAAAAACCACATAGGATATCAGTGTGAACTGCGGACCCATGTCCCCTACATTCCCATAAAAATTCAATCTATAACTCATCGCCTATCTCATATAGATATATAAAATTAGAGTCATCCAGTCATCCTGGCTATTCCTGTAATTCCAGCCAAGCCAAATCAGAGCTTACAACATGAGAAACACTTTCAGCTGAAGTACTTGTAAAAAAACCCTGTCATTTCAATCAATTCCTCTCACATATGAAAGCAAAGTAATAATTAAATTAAATTTTTCTCCAGAAACATGCATTCTCATCTGGGATGGTGCACTTCCCCTTTCTCCCAGTCCTACTCTGGATTGCTCTACATTCTCAGGAATTCCTGCTTGGCCTTGGCCTTTGTGTAACGAGTTGGGTGGTGAAGTGTCCCTTGACCATCCCAGGCACTCTTGCATGGCTAAAGTGGGAGCAGCACTGACCATGTAAGGTGTGGGATACCAGCAGGAATATTCTGTCATTCCCTGACAGCCTTGGAACATTCCTTTCCTGAATTATAGTCCAACTGGAACGGTACCATTGTTACCAGAATTTTCAAAATTCCAGTAATTAGCAACCCAGATTGTGCCCAGGATGGAAATTTAGATACCCTACACCAAGCATCGTCTGAATGTTGCCACCTTGGATCCATAGTTGACTACTGCAGTTGTAGTAAACTCCTTTGTAAATGTTAAATTAGTCAATGATTAAGTGCTGCTAAAATCTCATGATCCACCTTAAAACTGTGAATAAACCTCAGTTTGCTGCTCCTTTGGAAGCTGTGTAAAAATTCCATCTGTGCTGAATTGCTACTTTTACAACATCATATTAAGACCACCTTTTGCTGATATGCTCGATGGTGGTTCTTTAGGTGATCCTAATTAGTTGCATGTGCAATCCTTAGGATATAAACCATTGATCAAGTCTGAGACTAAGATGGGACCTTGCTGCACCCAAGTTCTATCTGGAGTTTAACAAGCAAAGTCGAGTCTATTCTGAACCTTATGATTCAACAGAAGGGTCCCCCTTTTTTGCATTTTTGATCTCTGTGTAAATAATTTTGTCTCGATTCTAACTTTATTTTCCTTTGTATGTTTCATCCATGTAGTAATAGAGTGAATCTTGACATTGAACTTCGTTAAATCTCACTTTACAAATTCATAACAAACATACTTTTTTTGTGATCCCTTAACAACCTAAGCCCCTCACTGACAACACCATCAAGCTCGAAAGACTGAACCCAAGCAATCATGAAGGTTTCATCCAGGGATTTTCAAGGAAACAATGCCCAAAAGAGAGAGTGAGTTATCTTGCCTTTCAACTCTGAAAAAAGTATTTCTTGGTTTAAATCACTTCAGGCTGAATTTACAATGTCATTCACTCAGCAATTCAGTGAAATTACACATGCATTAAATTCTCAAAAGCATTTTATGCCATCTGTTTGGGATAGTTAGAGTGAACATATTTGGGGGGTGAATTTAGTAATTATAAGGGGAGGAAATTAACATATTGGACTAATTAACAGCATCTTCTGGAAAAGAAACAAGGAAAATAACCACTTACAAAACTTAATGTTTACTGTTCTCCCAGCTAAATAAAGACTGTTCAATATGGCTCTCCTTGGGTTTCTTTACTTGATTTTTTTTCCCTTCTAAAATATGATATCTGCACTCTGTTAAGGAACACAAGCCAGAGAAAAGACTCAGGCACTGCAGGCTCTGTGGTCTGAATCCATCCATCCCCACTGCTGAATGGAGCAACGTTCACACACCAGTGTTCCAATGTGACACGTCCGTGTTGTTGTGAGGGTTCAGAATGAAGGATGCACACAGCTCACCTCATTTTGGGCACCAAAAGATTAAAGCAGACCCAGTCATGGGAGCTCGTTGTCCTTGGATCCCATTAAAGAAAAGCATTTGATTTCTGCTCCATCTTATGTGCCCGTTTGGGATGAAATCACATTTTGGACTTTAACTGTAGCAACTAGAACTTGACTGACTATAGAGAGGAGATCACTATGTGGCAGAGCTCCATTTCTGATGAGATGTCTCACAGCTGAACAGTCCAGACTGTTTTGAAGATCCAGGTGCCATGGAACACAAAGAGAACATGTGGTGGATAGAAAAGCCATGTTCCTGTTGATGATCCACCACACTGAGAGAAGAACATTTACCTGTGCTAAGCAGAAAAAATGAACTTTTGTCTCTAGTATGTCCCAAAGTTCACCTCATGCTTATGCCTGAGTCTGGGCTTATGTCTGACCTTTGGGTTTTACAGTATGTATATATTATATGTATAACCCCATTCTCAAAGCAGAGTAGAGATCACAGGATTTTGAAGCACCATGGGAAGGCATGTTCTAGAAAAGCTGCAGGTTGGACTGTCTCCATATAAAAATTGGGTTGTCTCTATACAAAAATTGAGTTTCATTAATTTCAGAACGATTCTTTACCTCTGATTACTGACACATTACAGTGGTAGTGGAATAGAAGAGGGGCTTCTGTGGCTTCTCTCTTTCCCTTTCCTATTAAAATGCTGTTCTTGTAACCACACTCTGCCTGAAAAGATGTCCTGTATTTATGCATCATTTAAACAACCCAGAAAATTATTTTTTGTCAACAGTTGAGAAATAAATTGTTTGCTGACTTCTAAGACAGCCTGAGGAGGAACTTGTTTTTTCTGCAATAGAAGCTCTGCACAAGGAAAAATACATCATGAATAAGCGGCAAGTTTTATAGTAATATTTGCAAAAACATTTAAAAGGAAAAGAACACCTGAAAGAAAGGTCCAAGCACAGAACCTCATCTATCTCCCCTTTGTTTCCAGCTACAGAATGGTCATTAAAATTTATATAAATAAATAAATATGTTTCATGAGGCAGAGTTGCTCCCTGGAACAAAATGGCACAAGTTGCAGAGCTTGGGCCAGATTCATAAGGCAGGTCAACACACTCATTTATATGTAAATCAAGAAGCAGTTAAGCACAACTGTCAGACTCGAGTCTGATCAGCTTGTCTAGATCAGTTTATTGTCCTTAAGGAATTGATACAGTCATAGTAAAACACTATTGATCTGGTATGTTATACAGAAAGATTTTCTTCTCTGAGCCTCACTTCCTCTGTGATTTCTCAGGGTTGGAGAACTGACTGAGTGATAGTACCTAGATTATTTTTAAACTCCTCCCTCCACGAAGATTTACCAGGGGGAAAGAGAAGTGAAGGGGAAAGAAAGGAACAACTTGACAACTTCTCCCCCAGTAGCATCACTCATGGCAGCACAGCCCCCCCAGTCATGCTGCAGAGGAGTGGCTCTGTGTGTGCTCCTCCCACTTCTGAAGCCAAGCTGTGTCCAGTTTCACTTCTCTTACAGCATCATTTTTCTGCTGTATGAGATGTGTATTTTGGTGTACTTCAGCCAAGAGTCAAGTGCTTTGCCCTGCTTTCAGAAACTGGTCTGGATGCAGACACTTCAGCTGTTCTAACCTTCAACTGTCATATCAGTCAGCAAGCATAGCTAATTCAACAGATTAAATTATAACAAATGGCTGTCATTTTGGGTTCCCTTGAATGTGTAAAATTCCAAGTTTTCTTTCCGTGTCACACCGCTGTTCACTGTTGCCAGTGAAAGCCCAAGACTGGAGGCACTGTGTTTATCTCAGCAGGAAAAGATGTTCCTGGAGCAAGGACACTTTGAAAACAGATCCTGCAGTAACAAGAAGCCAACAAGAAAGGGAGAAATAAATACCTGTGACATTGGTGCGGGCTGACAAAGCCTCACAGTACTTTTCCAGCAGGACAGATAAGGGTAGGTTCACAGAAGATTCACAGTGGAGAACTATCTGGATGAACAGACAGAAATAAACCAAACAAGTAAATAAGAAACAGAGAACAGATTTTTCTCATTCATGAGTAAATCCCAACACTTTCGTAGCAGCTCCCATTACTAATTGATTCAGGTACAGATATCCCATCCTGACAGAGAAGGTTTGTGGTTACTCTTACTTAGCTCCAGGACATCACATGGAATTCATCTGACTGGATGTAGGCATCTACAAATGAACCACCTCTTCTGAACCTCTTCTTGTGGGACCTGCTCAATGCCATTAGCAAAGCACAGGGTCCAATTTTTGTCTCACCTAAAAGCAGATGCCTAAAATAGTGAAGATGAATCACCTCCCATCAAAGATCATGTGTAGATTTTTTTCAATGGTTACATGGGTGCTAAAGGATCCTTCCACATTCAAGAGAGAAAGCAACTGGAAAAGGGCAATTCAGGGGGCTTGAGGAAAGTGGTTGCATAGAATAAATAGGACAAATAGGCATCCCTATAAGGTGATTTTTGGTTCTTTTGAGACAGGAAAATAGATATGAGTTTCTGATCCTCAGAATTCAGTGCTGAGCCCACTACTGAGGGCAAATGCTAGTGAGAAAGAACAGCAATGTCAACATGGGCACTTCAAGCAAGCTGCAGGTTCAGTATAGCATAATACTACATCCTCAAGTAAATTTTAGGAAATACATAAGTAGAGTTGAAATCAAGGAGTATATTGTAATTTTCACTCTCAAATTAAATAACTGAAGTGCCCAGCGCAGACAGAGGAGACAAGCCCCCAGAACTGTACATCCCAACACACAGCTGAGTTGGGAACCTGCTTGGAGGAAAAGAAGCTCTTGAAAAGCCCTTTAGGAAAGGCAGAAAATTCGGGAGTGAGACATCAGCGACAGAAACTTTCATTTTCAGAATATGAAACACAACCTTCCTGACTATTTCTGAGGGGATATAAAGCTGTGGTAACACACATAAAATGCCTTTGCTTTCTGTATAGGCACAATGACTCCAACACAATACAGGCGGCTTTTACTCAGGGAAACGACCCTGCTCCTTCAGTGCTGATGTTACATTTCAGTGCTCTGAGATGTGTTAAATGATTGCAGAACCCTTTTCACGTTACTGAATTCCTTGTCACTTAACAGGAAGGGGGGGTCACTACAACAGAATCCACCAGCAGTGTTGGTCTCTAAAGAACAACTGTTCTCTGTACGACGCCATTTCTACCTATTTCTCACTTTGCTTTCATTTTACAAAATAGGAAGCCCTGAAATGCAAGCAAAAAGCCTTTCTCAGACTTCATTCTTTTCACATAAACACCATGAAGCTGCTGTTTCTCCTTCAGGGAGAGTCAAATCCCACTTCCCATAGCGCAGCCTCCCAGGGTACTGACCACACATGGCCGGGTCAAGGAGATAGAGAAGGGCTGCTCTGCATCCAGGGCAGATTCCATCCTAAAAGCACAGAGCTCCAGCCCAGCCTGCCAGTAAGCAAACTGTAGTGGTCATGTCTCATGTCAGACCCAGACAAGTGAGCTGACACAGCAGAGGCATCTCCTCCCCTCCAACCCTCCACCCCTCTGCCACCTCACAGGCCAAAGCACTGTCTCACTTCAAAGAAGAAACTCGAGACATCTCCATGTACTGTAAATACGCTGCATGTCCAGCTGTCCCCTCCCTGAGATGATGGGAAAGAACAGACAGAGGTCAGGCACAGGCACAGCATGGGGAGGAGGAACAAGAAAGGTTAAATGTCACATTCGCTTTAGGGTCAGCTTAGGTTAATTTGGCTGGAGGGAAAAGCGCCTTCCACGTATTATGTTACTTTTGGTTTCATTTTCTCCCCTCTAACTACGGACAACACCCTTGTTGCGTGTGAAACATTTTTTAAAAAAATTGTATTTAAAGCAGACAAGCCCCAAAAGACTAAAAATCCTTCTTAAAATAATAAAGAACAGCAAAAAAAAAAAAAAAAAAAAAAAAAGAGAAACATTTCACTAATGTAGGACTGCAAAAATTAATAGTTGGGCCTGTGGTTGTGCATCTATTTTGAAATATTAAAATAATTGCTTTACTAATGCACTGCTTTACTAAAACAGCATTTCTTCTAAGACAGCTACCTCTGTTAGAGAGCATGAAACTACAAAACAAAACCAGAGGAACCCAAAATCACCTCTAGAGGAGGGAAGAGCAAATGAAAATGGCAACAACATTAAGAGAGGGTAACATCTTGCTATGGTATGTTGTTAGAAGTAACAGGACACTAACAGTGTGTACTCCTCCATCAAATGAAGGACTCCAATCTTGCAAACATTTATTTGTGCAGAATTTGTTCTTTATTACACAAGTACTCTCACTAACATAGAGTCCTAAAAACACATATGAAGCAGGTTACAGTGGATCTGTACAGAGAGCTCTGTGTAAAGACAAATATCTAACCCATCCTAATGTTGCCTCCTCACAGTTCCTGCCAGAATTTGTGGTTATTCCATGCAGATTACAGGGGACTTGTAATTTAATTTTTAAAAGAATTAACAGAGAGTCCTGGTTTGAAATATTATTGAGTTCCACTACGTTGCAATTTAGACATATAAAAGCAAATGAACACTGCTGTTGTAAAGTTTACCTGCATGGGAGAGGTTGTTTTATTCTCTCAAACATGTAAGAAATAACTGCAATAATATAAATAAAGCCCCAATGCTACGGATAGGATCCAAAAAATGTCAGTACAAGCATGTGGCTACCACAGACACACAATGGAGGATATTGTAAGTTTAAATATCTAACAATAAGTAGCAGCAAAGTGGATGAAGTCAGGATGACTGAAAGCTGAAGGAAAGAACTCAGGTGGAAAAGGATGACACGTGACAGTGGAACATTCCTTGCCAAGATGGAGGTAAGCTCAGAGACAGTGAATGCTGCCAAACATGGACAGATGCATGTGCTCCACCTTCCCATTCTCACACAAGAATTCCCAGATAACATATTCCAGTTGCCTAATAAAAGCCAGTTGTTAGGCCTCCCTGTGAAACATCTGCTGGTGGCCTGCTGAGCAAAAACAGGGGTGTTGACATCTGAGACAGCCTCAAAGTAACAGAGCAAAAACTCTTCCTTTCAAAAAAAAAAAAAAATAAAAAAAATGTTTCCAGTATTTATAAGGTCCCAGAGAAATCCATCCCATGGAACTACAGCAGCATCTCATCAGAAAGCCACTCACAGAAAAGCAGTGAGATTTGTATTAAATAGCTCAGACTTCAAAACAGAGAGAGCAACAGCTGAGCTGATCACCCAGGATTTCCTCTGCAATTCAGGAGGAGAAGTAGGACTTTTTCAGATGCAATTCATCTGTCGTATTTTAAATCTTTAAGTTGAAATTTCCTCCACTGACTGCACTAGCTGGGTCTCACCCCCTAGAAGGACAGAGTCACTTGGATGAATCTTTCCTAAATTTTCTTCAGACACTCCATGCAAAAGGAGAGGTAAAAACATTCTCAGAGGTGGTGGCTACAGGAGACAGGAAGACATCCCCATCTTATCTGGAGCACCACTCTTGTCTTTTACTGAGCAAGGTGAAGTGACCTTGATCATCAAACAATTTCGTAGTTATCAGCTACAAAACGTGCTCAGTCCACAGCTGACAAGAGAAGGACCCATCTCATGCCTCTATGGCCATACAGGAGCAAAGTTTCAGTCTAAACTATCCACCTGTGCTCTTTATAAAGTCAAAACACTTCCCCTTCTGAGCAGACACCTCTGGTAATGGCACAGATCACGTCTGGAACATGTTTATTCCTACCCTTCATCTTACTGAAGCAGCACTGCTTAAATAAATACTACCTTTTACTTAATTTTTAGTTCTTCAATTAAATAAATACTACCTGTATTTTTGGTTTTCAATTTAATAGATAATACCTGCATTTAATTTTTAGTTCTTCAATTAGACAATGCAAATAAATTCATTTGAGAGACACTCCTGGCTCAAAGGTAATCTTATCAAGTTAAGCTCTCCAAATGCACCATCCCCGCAGTGAGATCCTGTGCTCACCTCAATGTTTGGGAAAGATGTTCTCAGGGCAGAGGTCCAATTCAACATAAATATTGTTAGTTTGTGCCCACAGAAGCTCATTTCAGGGAGACACATGCATTTAACTTCACAATGAAAATGTAATTAGTGAAAGAGCTCAATGCAGCAAAAGCAAAGTGAATCCCACCCTTCCATAACAAAACCCATACTCCATTTGAATACAGCTGAGGAATTTCCAGGACAGGTGGGCACTTGGCAACTTCTGCAGGGGTTCCTGCCATCACCACTGTTGTGTATGAAAATAGATGCCCAGGGAAAAAACACCAGGTATTCCATGGAATACACTTGCCAGTGTTCATCTGAGCAACTCTTTCCCTCTAAGAGATGGCAACACACGGGAGGGAATGAGGAGAGCTGGAATATTTGCTGACTATTAATCACCTGAAGGAATATGCACAACCAGGGAGAGTGAAAAATGCTACTTCAGGAGAAAAAAAGAGATTAGCACAGGAGAGGAGGGGGAACTCATCTTTACTGTTGCCAGGATGGATTTATATTCAGTGGTGTGTAGTTGTTTCATACACGAGGTGTATATAAAAGAGATGCTTATTCAATGACAGTGACAAGAGGGCCAGAGTGGTCAAAATACTTGGCTTTTTGAAGCACCAAAAGATGTTTTTGGCTTTTCTCAGCTCAGTCATTTAAAACTTCTCATGTGGCAGCATTTGCCAGTATACAATTGTTTGGTTCTGCTTCAGCAGAAAATTAATTTCCATTTATGATAAAAAGTCTAATTACAAGTTTTCACAGGAACCTGCAACCTGAAGCCTGAGACAGCTGAGGTTACAGTAAAAGGAAAGACTCTGGGAATAGCTCAAGAAGAACAGTCTCCTTTTCAAGTCATCCTTCAGCTCCTTCAACTCCCTGTCATTACTCACCTCTAAGTTAATCCAAGCAGATAGATAAAATAGTGATACCAGCTACGGAACCCCAAATGCTCCAGGAGACACTGCTCTATGATCTTAGAGGCCAGATGTATTCTGCAGCTCTTCCAGGAAGTCTGGAAAAAGAGACTATGAGTCTGCATGGAATGGGAATTAGGACCCCAGTCCAATAAAGCAACTGAACACATGCTCAGTTCTAAGCGTGAAATTAAATTAATCCTTATTCAAAAATAAATTAAAAAAAAAATCCCACAAGCATCTGCTGCACTGAGCCCACCACTGAATTTCTCTGTTGTCTTTGAAACTTGGAGGTCTGCCTTCATTAAGCATCTGCCCACATGCTCTGCTGAATAAGGGTGTAGAGGGGAGGTTCTTCATCCACTGAAGCCAGGCACGTGCCAAGGGATCTTCTGAGTCATGAGACATAAAGGAAAATTGTTTAAGGCCACTCATGAGCTGGACTTGTCCAACCAAGTCTCCTGCCCTTTCAAAGCCGCATGAGATGTGCATAAAAGGAGCAAAGCAGCACTTGAATCACAGGCTACAGCTCTACAAAATAATATTGCTTAGTGGAAAGACTTTTCAATCTCACATCCCTGAAGAGTTTTGTTATTCATCCCCCACGTCTGTGGATATCATAGCCAGAAACTGGAAGGAGAGCCAGCACTCCTGACAATGTCTTCCCTTTTCCTAGATTTTCACACCAAACCCATGACTAATTCTTCCCCACTCTTTCCACCCAATTCTCATTATTCTGAATCCTCTCAGCAGCTCAAACGTGATTCACCTCACCCACACATTTCAGAAGGCATTGCTTTAGGTTCCCTCATACCCAATGGAAGAAGGAAGCACTATCAAGGAACAATCCATTGCTTCTGCTTTAAACACATCCTTCAGGATGAGATAACTTATGCACTGGAGACAAAACACACAGGGAATCCAGAGTTTAATCTCAAGTTTAAAAGTCGTCTTTGCCCAAATGAATGTAAGTACCTCAGCTACCTCTTATCTACCTGAATAGCCTCTGCAAAGATCCACTGTCATCACACTGTCACTACACTTCAAGGCCTCCCTTCACAGGCTCTCCCACTTCTAACTCAACAAATGTGAGCTCCTAATCTTTGTGTTTCAGGTCTCCACCAGTATGCTCCTGCCTGAAAAAGGTAAAAATCCATCTCCCATGCTTTAGGCTTTAATCAGCTACTGAACTCTGCTCAGCTTTCAATGGAATGTCAAAAATTGTACCTCTGTATTCTCCATAAAATGTTTCTTTAACCCAAAATTTTGTGGTAGTTCAGTCTCACCTCACCAGCTCATTTTTAATTCTCTTTCTCTCCATCCATTCCTTTTTCCTTAAATTTTTACCTCTTGGGCTGGAGTCTACCTTTACAAATTTGAAAAACGCATATCACAGGGAAATTTAACTCCAAGACTGGAACAAGAGAAGATCTTCTTCCTCCTGAAGAGGAATTACAGAGGAGTCAGACTCCTGTCAGGAGCTGACAGCAGAAAGACAAGACAGGCATCATTCACAAGTTGAAGTGAGGGAAAATCTCACAGAACATAAAGGGAAAAAATATGCACCATGACAACGACTAAGCACTGGAAAAAAGGTTCAGAGATGTTGTGAAAACTCCATCTTTGCAGATTTTCACAACTGAACTGGGTGAGCATGATGTGGTTTTGGAATTAGCCCTGCACAAATTGTTTTTCCATTCCTTGGTTCTAGAATCTATAGTCCCTATGGTAAAAAGAATCATAGATAACAATTACTCCCCAAACCTTTTGTTTTGGCAATGCAGTAATTACCAGATTACAGGCTGTATCTTGAACAATAATCAGCAATCTCGAGGCTTTGAGGGTTTTTTCATTCATGTTTCTAATATTTTGGACTCTGTTCACATAATAATAATTAAAATATTATGCCAAATAATGTGAAAAGACATTTCATAATTATTTTTGTATTTAAAGATAGAATTTTCTTTTATTCTGTCTGAAAGAAATACTGGAAGTCTGACAAGGCTTCAAAATATTCACAAAGACAGTTGTTCTGATAAAATAAGGGTTTCTTACACCTTGGGAGGTGTCTCAAGTTCAAGATGGACTAAATAGCTGATGTCACAGCAGGAAGGACTTGAGACAGGTTGAGGAAAAATCCTCACTGCTTCTGAGGAGGAACACACCCAGTCAAAATTCTTTCCTGTGCTCTGGGACATCATTCTCGTCAGCCAGAGGGATAACCCTGGCCTTCCTCTCTGCTTTGAAAGACTCAGTTGATAACAGGAGGAGCGGGCGGATCCCTGGATGCCTTCACCCCTGAAACAAGGGAAGAGTGGGAGCAGAGCACTCTTTTAAGTAGTCCAGGGGCTGGAGCAGAGAAAGCAGCAAGGTGACAGCTGTGATGGCCACACTGCAAAGTGCAGCCCCTGGTGCTGTCTCTGCTGGCAGGGCCTCCTGAAACCCAAGCTCTGTCTGGGCTGGGGGAGTTTGCTACTGCCACTCAAAGGGAATCGATACTTTAGTCCCGGCCTGGCTAAGCCACCAGCAGAGCCTGGCTGGCAGCCCCACAGCCAAGCTGCCCCCACACGTCAGCACACTTCCTTTCCTTCATTTTTGCCTTCTTTCCTCCTTCCTTTTCAATGGAAAAGCCACCTCTGCTAGAAGACAGCACTCCCAAAACTCTGGCAGCGCAGGGATGGCAGCGTTCAACAAGCCTCCCGCATCCCAGGAACCTGGGGAACAGCAAGAGAGATTATCCCACAGCCCTCAGATTGGCTCCTTTCCAGTCCTCTGGCACTTCAGCTACTATTACCAGGGCAAGGGTTTAGCATTGCAGTGAGGACAGCTAATGTATTTTGATCTTCATCTGCATTGCTCACTATTTACTTTCCCGGCACACACAGCCCAGAGTGGACGGTTACTCAGCCAGGATTATGCAAAAGTTTATAGGGCTTTAATTAGTTTCATTTTCCTGCAGCTCTGCTGAAGAAGTACCTTTGAGCTCTTGAATTACCACATGGATTTTCTCTCTTTTTCAGCGAAAACGCGCCGTGTGTCTGTACAAACACAGGCCGTGTCATTGATCATTCCAGGAGAAGGACCCTTCCCAAGTTCTCCACCCATGGAGCTCCACAGTGGAGCTGTCAGGCTGGGGAACACGACATGCACAGGCAGGAGCAGCACATTCCCAGCAGTGGACTGACTCCCAACCTGGGCTCCCTTGTCCAGCAGTGAGGGACTCATGAGCCAGAGGTCAGGGCAGGATGTTGGAATCCGTCTCCCCTCTGCCCCTCCCACAGCCCTTCCCAAATGGACCAGCCTTTGTCAGGATCCAGCAGAACATGTGCCTGGGAGAGCCACCCTGGGTGATCCCAGACCCAGAGAACTGAGCAGAACTTCCAACAGCTTTGACATGCTACGTGTCAAAGAGCATTGCAGGAAGCATCTAACAAATATCCCCACAGTGGCAACAGAAACTGGTAATGAAATTTTCATGTATTTGGACATGTCTGATGAAATTCAAGCAGACATTCCTCTGAAGGACAGTGCTATTTGCTGACTGATCACAGTGCTCAATGAGTAGTTTCCATTTGTCTTCTTTTGTAACAACGGCCACAGCCAAATTTATTCAACTCCTCAGGGAAGAAAATTAAAACACATAGAGCTCTTTACCCAACACCTGCCAGCTTAAATCAATTACAGCTATTTTCAAAGCAATTAAGATTTTAAAAAATGATTAGCAGTAAAGGAAAGTTATTATGTATAAAGAAATAGTTTGATAAAGCAAACCATCAGGAAGTGTTTAGTTGTTATGAGTAGATAAGGAAGCAAAGACAATGTTTATTCAGTGCTGTGACACGTTATTCTGAATCTACAGGAGACAGGGAGGTGCCAGTGGCTCGCTGGACAGCTCCAGCTTTACATTCAACAATTCATGTTTGCATTTTAAGGGAGAGTAGAACTACGTTTGGGATTAAAACTGGTGTGGATTAAAAGAAATAAATACGTGGACGTGAAGATCTATCTGTTTCAATTTATAGACACGATGTAGAAGAAGACATTCCTGCAGAAATGTCATTTACTGAATACATTTTTAATCTAAAGTAAATCAGCTTTCCCCCTAAGTCTCCTTTTTGGGTTTGCAGTGCTGCAAACCTGAAAGCGAGATAAACTAAAAAGGAACAGATTCAGCAGTGTGTGCAGCCTGTTGTTACCACCCACATTTCCTCACCTCCCCCTCTCCCCAAAAATAAAATCTGCAGAACCACTAAAAGAATCTATGTGTAAATGTTTGTTCTAATATAGTATTTTTAAAATATTTCCTTTACTAATATATAGGTTAAAATTAAAATAAAACAGAAAACAGTGAAACGCTTCCTTAAAAAGTTCGTTATTATCCACTACCCTGTTTTTCTCATGGTGAATCCCTCAGATCAGCACATCACCAGCAGGATCCCACAGTAATCCCTGACACAAAGAAAGCTGATTGCCAAATTCAAAGCAATGAAGAGTTTGCCTGAGAGGCAAATACCTTCCTCAAGCACTCATGAAGAGTGTGAGGAATGGCAGTGCAGCTACACTCCATCTAAGCTATTAAGGGACTGGAGCATAAGTCCTATGGGGAGAGGCTGAGGGAGCTGGGGTTGTTTAGCCTGGAGAAGAGGAGGCTCAGAGGTGACCTCATCACTGTCTATAACTACCTGAAGGGAACTTCTAGCCAGGTGGGGGTTGGTCTCTTCTCTCAGGCACTCAGCAATAGGACAAGGGGGCACGGGCTTAAGCTCTGCCAGGGGAAATTTAAGTTGGATATCAGGAGAAAATTCTTTAGAGAGAGAGTAATCAGGCATTGGAATGGGCTGCCCAGAGAGGTGGTGGATTCACCATCCCTGGAGATTTTTAAATGCAGATTGGACGTGGCACTGAGTGCCATGATCTAGTAAATGGACTGGATTTGGACCAAGGGTTGGACGCGATGATCTCGGAGGTCTTTTCCAACCCAATCGATTCTATGATTCTATGATAAATCAAGCAGTACAAAGGTCTGTTTTAAGTACTTAATCATTTATACTGTTAAATTTCTAGAGTGGTTCCTGGCCACATTTGTGCCCCAAGAAATGACAGTGGTATCTCCAACAGTTCCTGGGAATGATCTGGGAGTTAGGCTGCACCGTGGACCATCAGACTGGGCAGTTTGCACAGCACCTCCTTGTTTTAGAAGCTGAAGGAGCTCAATCCCACGGGCACAAACCACCCTCTGGCACTTGGCCTGAAGGCTGGAGAGCTGTCCTGCAAATCTGAATGTACCAGTGGAGTCAGAACTTAGGATGCTGACACTAAAAAGTCTGCACCTGATTTCTTCTTCCTGCACCTCCTTCTTCCTCCACCGGCTTCAGCAGGGCATGCACAGCCATGCTCTGATGTGGAATATGAAGGTCACAGAGTTTAGAGGACTTAATCATTATTTCTCCTCTGCTCTGGACAGAATAATAATGTGTAAGCAGATGCCTTATATGACCAAGAGCTAAAGCTGCTTTCTTGCTGGCTAAGGGCAGCTCTGATTCTCGTCACTGAAGTGTTTCATGGCGAAAGGACCAGTCAGCAACACACCAGCACACAACCACCTCCCTCAAACATCCAGTAATTGCCACGAGACGGTTACAGATTTAAACCCTGCCAAAGTCCTACCCCAGCAAAGGCTTCTCCTGATGAGTGAGATGTTTATGCTGCATTAATTCACAATAGGGCTGAATTTTGGCAGTCTCAGACCAGGAAAATTATTTAACTTGTCACCACTGGCTGATACACTCACACTGCCCGGGCTGTTTTAACAACTTCAGGAGAACATATGAATTATAGTGAGCTTTGCTCTTGGTTTTGATGAATAATCCCTCTCTCCAAATTATGTGAACTTAGCGAGGACTTTATATCAAAATGTCAAAAAGATTAATTTGCTTTAGGGTTTGTTTGGTTGGTTTCCACATTAAAGTAAATGCATTTTCCAGTGTATCATATGTAGAGAACCTCTTTAAGAGAACATAAATCTCAGTGTAAGTCTGCACCCTTTTTGCTGACCAGTTCTGTGAAATCTGTCAGCTCATTTGCACCAGCATCTTCATGTGGCAGATCTAATTCTGTGCTAGAAAATTGCCTCATCTCGTGGGCGTTGCAAAGCTGCAGTTCCCATAAAACACAATTGCTTGGCTGCTGTGAAAACTTAAAACTCCCTTAATTGGGTAAAGGGCTGCTCCCACAAGAAGCTATTCCTTTCCTCAAATCCACAAATGTGAATAAAGTCGTTGACTTTGAGTCCACTTTCGAGTGTTTTCAAGTTAAACAAGAATTTAAGAGCTTTGGGTTTGAGCCAGAGTTTCAAAACATTGCTCTTAAGCTTCTCGGTGCCAAGTTTCATCCAGCTGTAAAGCAGAGGTACGAATTTACCAACACCATTCATGGATGAAAACACTCCCCAGAAGAGCAGCAAAAGCTTTTGCTACAGCTGGAGCAGCCGGAGCTGTTCTGTAGGTGAGGCTGAAGATCAAATTCCAACAGGTTCTTTCCCTGACAGGTGTACACATGAATCCCTAAGATTCCCTAAATATCACACATCCAAACAAGATCCTTTATAAAAGCAAGTGGAATATATTCAGAGCACACATTTCCATCAGATTAAGCACCCTTCAGGGAAACTTGACATGTTGATTATTAATTTATTTTTTTCTTTTTTTTTTTTCTTTTCTTTCTTTTGAGGCAGCAGTTTTGTTTTAAAGCAGCAACATAGCCACCAAAATTTACAGAAATAATTCAAATGCAAAGTTGCAGCGGAACTGGAAACCTGTCCACAGATTATATCCACAGAGAAAGCACACAACATTTTTTTTGATTCGTTGAGAAAGAATTAGTCTGGCTAGGTACTCAGTACCTGAGTACTTTTGACAACCTCATTGTCAAGACCCCCTCTCTAATCGCAAACTGAGATATTTTTATGGACCAAAGTAAGTCAATAAAGGAAAACACAGCCTGGAAGAGAAAAGGGACTGCAAAACAAAGTTTAGGAAAAAATGGTTTGGGATTGAAAACATCAATGTGTAGACCCATTCCACTGTGATTCCATATGCACTGATCTCTGACTGGAAAAAAACCCACACTGGAAAGTATTCTCTGTCTTCTAAGAGAGCTACCACAAAGATTTTAAGATTAAATTGTTGCTCTTCAGATTAAATTGCTGCTTCTCTTTGAAGCCTGCTGCCTTTCCTGACCTGGCTTTTCTCTATCTTTCTTTGTCAATTAGAGGAGAGAAAAACAAATAAAACCACAAACAAACAAAACCCCGAACAAACCAAACCTAAACCAAAACAAAATTGAAGATAATTAAGGAAATAAAACAGATTTTCTTTCTTTATCTAAGGAAATGCTAAAGACAGGCCAATTACACTTTGGTTCAGAAGGGTCACTGTCACTTTTTTAAGGCTGTCCGAAAGGCCCTTAAAATTCTGCACAGGATCAGTGTTCCTCCTGCTTAATCCCTCACGTTTGCTTTGCAAATCTGATTTAACACACTTGAAACCATCGCTCAAAACAAACAAGCCACCAAAGCACTCAGCCTGACTTAAGAATGTGGGCTGGGAAAGCTGTTTTAAATCCAGCCTGACACAGGCCAGTCTTATCTCCACCTCATCTCAGCATCACCCAGGGGTTGCTCCTGATGAAGAAGGACCACGCCGAAAAGCTTCCCGTGCGTTTCCCTCGAGAGAAACTCGGAGCAAACGCTTGGATGGATGAGTGGGGTGAGCCCTGCCCTTGGCCACCCCCGCCGCTGATCCCTGCTCGGGCACATGCTGCGAGGGGCACCAGGGCGAGAGGTCGGGGACGACGGGCACCAGCCAGGGAACGGGGAGGTGTAGGGAAAACCCCTCCCCTCTGGGGCAGGGAGCGGGGTCCCTGTGCTGGGACTTCTTCTGGCAACGAAAGGGGACAGTGAGGCGGCTGCTCCACAGGGAGAGGGACGCTAAGAAGGGCTATGATTGAGCCCCGGGGCTCTGAGCGGACCCAGAGCTGAGCAGCCACGGGCAGAGAGAGGGGGTTCCTGCGCCCCTTCCCGAGCGCACCGGTGATGGAGCAGGGAATGGCCAGCGGGACGGATCCCTGGGCACCCGGGACGGGCAGGTCCTGCCAGGGAGCCCGCCCGGGGTCTCTCCGAGCCCTGGCGCAGCAGCACCTGCGGGGGGAGCGAGTGACAGTCCCCTGACGGAGCGCCCGGGGCAGCCCCGGTGTGTTCCCCGCGGTCGTGGGGCGTCCCCTTCCCTCCTTCCCTCCCTCCCTCCTTGCCCTGTCCCTGTCCCTGTCCCCTGCCACCCGCCCCTCTCCCGTGCTCGGCACTTACGGGCAGGAGCAGGAGCGCGGCGGCGGCCGCTGCCGGGAGGCTGCGCTGCGGTGCCCGCCCGGCCATGAGGGGCTCGGGGGTGTCCCCGGGGCTCAGCCGGAGCCTCGGAGCTGCCCCGGCGCTGCCATTCCTCCCCCCGGCTGCTGCCCTTGACCCCTGCCCGCCGTCCAGGAGCCAAGCCCGGCGCCGCCGGCGCGTCCCAGGGCAAACCCCCGGGAGGGAGGGAGGGAGGGAGGGAGGGAAGGAGGGAGAGAGGGGGGAGCCGAGCCCGCCCTCCGCCCAGGGTGCCTCGGGGATGGAGGCGGCGGGGGGCACCCCCGGGGGAGGGCGACCCTCACAGCCTCCAGGAGCGAGGGGGACCGTCCTCTCCCCCTGCACTGAGCGCAGGATTCCGCCCTCCGTCAGGCACTGGGTGCAAGAAGAACCTCACTGCCCGCAGTCCTCCAGAAGCAGTGGGGTAACCCCCTCCCCAAGCACTAAGTGCGCTGGGGATCCTTTTCCCCAAGCAGTGAATGCAATGGGGATGCCTTCCACACAAGGCTCCTCCACCCTCCCCTATCTCAGGAATTCCACTGCCTCGAACTTTCCAGGCGCAGGAGGATTTCCCCTGCCCAGGCTCTGGGTGCAATGGGGACCTCTTTATAAAGTTAAGTGAAATGCAGATGTCCCCTACAATCCTCTAGAAGAATTAAAAATCCCTTCAACACCACCCCATCCTACCAGGCATTAGGTAAAATGTTAACTCCGTTGCTCAAAAACTCTCAGGAGCAACAGGTTTCCCCCACTGCTCAGGCAAGAAGTGCAATGTGCACAAAGTGCATTAAAGGAGGCTCATAAAAAAGAGGAAAAGCAACTTTTTACTTGGGCAGATAGTGATAGGACAAGTGGGAATGGTTTTAAACTCAAAGTGAATAGATTTAGATTAGATATTAGAAAGAAATTCTTCCCTGTGAGGGTGGTGAGGCCCTGGCACAGGTTGCCCAGAGATGCTGTGGCTGCCCCATCCCTGGAAGTGTCCAAGGCCAGGTTGGATGGGGCTTGGAGCAACCTGGGCTGGTGGAAGGTGTCCCTGCCCATGGGAGGGAGGTGAAACAAGATGATCTTTAAGGTTCCTTCCAACCCAAGTATTTCTATGGTTCTATGACCCCCTACAAGTCTGTTAAGGAAAAGTAGAATCCTTCCTGACACTGTGCAACATGTTAATCCTCCAGAAGCAAGGGGACATCCCCCAGGCCCAAGATGCACCCCCAAGGTGTGATGAGGACCTCCACCTCCAAGATAATGAGTAGCAAGACTCCCAGCTTCCTGTGTACCCCAGGGCAAAAATGTTCCAGCTAGTTGGTCACCAAATCATCAGCAGATCTTTCTGAAAATCTCCAAGCATGTGGAGCATCTCCTTTGCTATTCCCCAGCTGCCATGGGAAGTCCTTTTTTCCCCAGCACTGAGCCTTTGAAAACTCCCCAACAGCATGTACACCCTTCTAGCCAGGCAACCCAAAAACTGCCTGTGCGGCTGTTCCTGGTGCACTTGGTCTCTGAAACAAGAGCCATTTGTCCTGCTCTTCTCATCTACAAATACTTGCCAGGTTAGACCCCTGTGCAAATAAAGGCAAAATGAGGTCACCCCATATCTTCATGCCCACTTGCCCAAGGGGCTCCTGGCCCTCTGATTGCTCCAAGGTGGATGTTGGTGCTAAGGGAATTGGAACCTTACAGGTTTGGATGCCTGACCCTGTTGGGGCCCATAAGTTCCTGGGTCCAATCACTCCATGATCCACCCAGCGAGGCCTCTCCATACAATGGATGTATTTGTGGAATTGTCAGGCTGTGGGCACCAGGCCAAGCCCTACTCTTCCCAGTGCCAGCAATGAGCCTAATAAGATTATTTTCTCCTCTGCTCCATCCCATCTGCCCAGAGGAGGGCCAGCTGTGTGTGAATCACAGTCAGCACCTTCCCCCAGCTGCAGCTGGGACTGTCCCCAAAAGCCCAGCCGTGTCCTGAGGCACACAGCCCTCAGCCACAATTCTGGAGCAGGAGCAGTCGTGACCTGCTCCTTCCCAGCACAGCTGCTGGATTTCCACAGGGAACAATGTCATACACTGCCTTTGTAGCCATCTATTGCCAGCTGTTTCAGCTGAGGGAGATGGTGCCTTTTCCTCCACAAAATAGTGCCTTTCCACCACCCTCCTCGTTTGGCATTTTTTACTCAAAATTGATTGGCATACAGGTAATAGTGACACAGAGGAAAGAGTTCTACAAATTCTCAGGGTTTACATTAGCTTAGCAAGCTTTACTCAAAAGCAGAAGTACCTGGACATCTTTGAGGCCTTGCTGAATTATTTTGCTTTTTGTCATTGTCTCAGAAAGGCATAAGACAGCTTCTGACCATCTCAAAGTAATCCTACTTCCTAACCCCATGCAGGAATCCCATTTAGTACAGTAAGGAGATGGGCACTTACACACACTAGAAAAGCTGAAATCCTCCCCTGGCCAAAGTTTTCACAAAGCAGCATTATTTTCCCTTTTCCTCTGGTTATTCAACAGTTTGAATATATTTAAATATTTAAGCTTGCCCAGTTTTTCCTCTCCTGTTTGTTGCACACCAACATTTGCTTCCTGTCATTATTAAAAGAAAACAAACCCATATCCCAAAGTCACATGCTTCCAATTAATATTGGGTTTGTTCATGAAAATGCAAAAAAGAGGAATAAATCCAGCACATTTTTTTATTGCATTTAAACATCCACCTCCGGGACTGGAAACTCACACATGACAGTATTATGTGAACTCATGAGAACTGGGAAAGGGAGCCTGGAGCTGCCTGTGCACAGACATTGGTCAAGTGCCCTGGAAGCAGGAAGGTTTTCCATCATGTGGCTCCACGTCTTTCTGTTATGATTTATCTGTGTTTTTTTGCACTATCCAGAACCAGAGCCTCGTAATCTTAAAAGTTGTATTGAAACAAAGCAAAACAACCCCAAATTGTGACTATGTAAGGATTAAACAAATCATTCCTGCAGTCTTATGCCCAGGGCTTTTCCCCCCACAGCTGGTTGCAAAGTCCAACCAAAGCTTTTTGTTGACTGGGTTGCATATAAGGTCACTTCCCTTCGGATCCTCTCTAGGTCTTTAAGGGCTGAGCTCATGCTGCAGCTTTTCCTTCAGCCATGGTGCTCCTGGGGATTCTCCCAGTCATCTCCTTTTATAAAACTTGTAGGATCATTCATCCTTCTGCCTGGCTTTATGGGTGAAACTGGTCAAGGTTAACATGGAAACAGAGGCATATAAAGGCACAGATACACACAGACTCATGTGTGTGGATATGGCACATGAAATGTAACCCTTGCTCTTTTAGGAAACACACTAAGACACATGAGAGCAATATGCAGAGATTCAGGAATGTGGGAGAAGACAATTCTGATCAGTTGGATGGAGCAAGTCTCCATATGGGGTCATGGCACGGACCCAGTTGTTCAGTTCTTGCCCAAACGACTTTCAGCTATGTCTTGCAGTCATGCCCATACAAGGATGACTCCCCCTTGCTTGTTTGGTAGTGCTTTTTTTCCCCCTCTTTAAAGCTCCTGAAATAGCTTATATCTTCAATTTTGAGCCCATGAATATTCCCACTGCTCTCAGTGATGAAACTGTGCACAAAGCATCCTCACTGGAAGAAGGACAAGGCCAGCTCCTGGTGTGACATCTGTAACACAGTGAGGTCCTTGCTGTATCCATAACCTTGAGGAATTTATACAATAAAACTAAAGTAACTTGAAAAACAGTTTCACAGAATCATAGAATCAAAGAATCAGCCAGGTTGGAAGGGATCTCTGAGATCATCAAGTCCAATCCTTGATCCAACACTGCCCTGGTTACCAGACCATGGCACTGATGCCACATCCAGTCTCATCTTAAAAACCTCCAGAGACAGAGAATCCACCACTTCTCTGGGCAGCCCATTCCAATGCCTGATTACCCTCTCTGTAAAGAATTTCTTCCTAATATCCAACCTAAACCTCCTCTGGTAGAGCTTAAGACCATGCCCTCTTGTCTTACTGATAGTTGCCTGGGAGAAGGGACCAAACCCCACCTGGCTACAGCCTCCTGTCAGGGAGTTGTAGAGAGTGATGAGGTCTCCCCTGAGCCTCCTCTTCTCCAGGCTGAACAGCCCCAGCTCCCTCAGCCTCTTCAGTAATAACCACAAACATCACACAGGACATGAGTAACCAAAGGGTAGAATTGGAGTGAATGAGGCAACAGTTTTGTCTCTCTGAAATATTGGATGATGTCTTAGAGGGATGAGATATCTCTCAGTTAAAGGGAACCAACAGAAAATACCAAATACCTCCCTCTGGGTGAGGTTCAGAGCCCTCTCCCATGAGTCCTCATTTGGGGACAGACTGGGTCTCCATTTGGGATGTTGGATAGATTTTTTTTTAGGTTTCCCACGCAGGATATGAATAAATCCAATTTTAAATATGTATCAGATGTTTTATTCATCCAATTAATTAATAAAGTTAAACCCCTTCCAGAGATGTGACAGCTCAGAACAGCCACAAATCTCTGAAAGTGCTGTGCTGCCCTGTCCCCTTTTGGCTGCATTGGTTTCAGCTCAGTTCCAGAGAGGCAGGTGAATTGATCCGGGTATGCCAGATCTGAAAAAGGTCAGGCTGGGAAAAGGAATAGGAGGAGTCCCCCCTGCTTCTTGCAGAATGAATGAATGCCTTGATGACATTTGAAACCAGAATAATGCCTGCAAGGGAGGAAAGTTAACTGGAGGGTTCTTATTAATAATGAATGTAATGGTTTCCTGAAATAATGGTGGGTCAGAGGTGGTAACGAGCACAGCTCAGGAAAACAGACATTGCTCTGATAAAGCAAAGGCATGAAGCCTTTTCCTCTTCAGTACCTTAGTCCTTGAAATTGTACTTGAATAAGGAATGTAAGAAGGATGGAGGAAAAAACTGTGATATTTAAGGAAAGTTCCATTGTTTCAAATCGCTCCAAATTGTGAAGTCTCTGGGGTGTAGTATAAACCCTGGGAGAGGGGAGAGAGAGGGAAAATGAGGTGGAAGCATCACCTCTTAGGCATAAAATAGATTTTCTGGCTTTCTTCACCGTAGAACCCATGTGGGTACTGCGTTCTCATGGAATAACACAGGGCTTTTCCTTGTGACAGCGTACCCAGCTTGGTGTTCTGCAGGTCCTATTGTCAGGGAGATGCAGTCAGCTCCTCACTTCCCAGGAGCCCCACAAAGCTCAGCTACCACCAAGCCCACATGGGCTGGGAGAATTGTTCTGGTGGCTGCAGGCACTGCCAGATGTTCCTCTTTCCCCAGCCAGATGTGGGATAACAAATCTGCCACATGTGGGGATGTTGATATGAAGTGCTTTGCAGTCAGACTTTCAGATACATTGCTCTGGGCTGTGAAGGACAGCTGGCAGCCTGGATGTCATTCTTCTGAGGGGATCCCAAAGTTCCCTGGCAAAGCAGTTTCAGGGATAAATTTTGTGTCTAAAGGAGCAGGCAAAGAGCCCTCTCTCAGCCCAGGACCCTCCTGGAGGGAAAACAAGCAACGTGTCCCCACAAGGTTTTAAGATCAGGTTCCCACCCCAGGACAAGGGGAGGGAGAAGAGCCTATCACAGACCACAATGGACATTAAATCATCCCTGTTACTAGCACTGTTCTGTCCTTGTGCTGTGAAAGGGACTGTTGAATCAGTACCTGGCAGACTTCTCATGCAAAAATCTGGGGAGGTTGTCCTGGCAGGACAGCACTTTCCCTTCACCTTTATCTGGGTGAAAAATTACCTGGATGAAAAATGCACTCCCAACTGGTTTGTATCATGTGTGACAGGAAAGTGGTTGGACTTGTTAGGAGGAAGGTAAAATAGTGAGACCAGTATCTGCTGCAGAGAGGTGATTGCAGGGACAGGGCAAATGTGGAGTGATGCTTCCATCAGCCAGAGAGAGATCTGTGGCAACCACTAAGTGATCCAACCATCTCTGTATCAATTACAAATGTATTATGCCCCATCCCTGCAAGTGTTCAAGGTCAGGCTGGATGGGATTCTTGGAGCAACCTGCTCTAGTGAAAGGTGGCCCTGCCCATGGCAGGGGGGTGGAATGGGATGAGTTTTAAAGTCCCTTCCAAACCACACCATTCTATGGTTCTATTTCATGTCTCAAAGTTTCTTCCTCCCGTGGCTTCCTTGGTTTTTAAGAAATTATTCCTGTGCCTCACTGAAAGAATAAGTTACTCCTTTTTGCATGGACCACATGAAGGAGAAGGAGGAAGTACTGGTTACAAAAGTGATGAAATCAATCCCAAGTTATTAAATCCCTAATTACACTTGCTTTGGTTAATTCATATTTATCTAAGCACTGAAACCTCTATAAACCTTTGCCATGGTTGCAATTACTTCAGTGGGACTTTATAATATGGTTAAATGTATTATCAAGAGATGTTTCACCTTAAAAATTCAGGAGGAAGAAAATTTGTCATGAGAGGAGCTGCCTAATTTGGCTTCAGAAGTTCAAGCCCCACTGATACCCTCTAAGTAGATCTGACATTTTGGTAGATCCTTGGTATGACTTGATTATTTCCAGATAACTTCCAAGTTACTTCTCTGGAAATAAGCCTTGGATTTTCAAATAGCAGAAAGAAATTTATGATCGAGCCTCCCTCTTTCACTTTTGTATCAGAAATATCTTCTGCATTTTACATTTAGATTGCAGTGTATTTTATCACACTGAAAGAGATCTGGCACCAGACAATCAAATGAAGACTGAGACCCACAATTTCTGCATCCAGCTTTAATCCCTTGTGATTACACTAAAATCTGACTCATCTATTTTCTGTTAAAAGTGCTTTCTGCAGGATGTAGTTTAAGGGCTGTTTCCTAAACTTTATGTTTGTTTTCCCAGTGTCTTCATACAATGCTCACTCTCCAAGGGGTGATTTTTTTATATCAGCAGTCTTAAAGAAAAAGAAACAACTCAGCTTGAGGGCTAAACCCCTAATCCTTTTAATTTGAAATCATTTATAGGCTACTGATAAGGCCTTAATAAGAAGAACTTTTATTTCAATACTTTTGGGAACATACAGCAAAAATGAGACAATTACTGGTTTGCAAAGAGATTCATGTAAGTCTTATCTCTCTCCTCCCCCATTTTCCCTTCGTCTTTGGACCTTTCTGATCCAAATAATAGCTTTTTGGGCTCAAGTAAGTTATTCATCTTTAGCTTGAAATGTCATCTTACATTCTAGAGTAGCTTTCATTCTGAACTGGGGCTCAGATACCCAATCAGATCGTGCAGTTTAAATAAGTTACTGGACAGGATTTCTCTTGTGGACTGAGAAAAATAAGTGTAGATGTCTCCATATTTTAATGCTGAGCTCATATCATCATCAGTGGAGATCTGGTGAAACCAGTGAAACCCAAAAAGTACTTTTTGCCTAACAGAGAGACCTCTTGGGGCTCAATCTCATTTCTGACAAGCTTCATCATTGCCTTTGAAACTTCCCTGCTGAAGGGCAGTTTCACCAGACAAAGTTTTGGGAGGATCCTTCCCTTGACAGGCTACTCTGAACTCTTTTGAGGTCTCGATTATTTTAGTCAGCAATTTCTGGTCCCAGATCTGCCAAGTCATTGGCAGGATTTCCTTGTATGGAACTACCACTCAGCATGTCAGGAATTTCCTTGGAAAACCTTTTTTTTTTTTTTGCCAATGCAATGTTTGTTTTGTTTCTTGCCATCATCTGATAACACTGCTCACTTTTCTTTTCTAGTGAAATGTTTGGAAATCAATTCTTTTTCTTTTTCTCTTTTTCTGGGAGCTCACAGCACAGCAAACAAACAAAAAGGTTCATGATATTTCTTCACATCCTTACCTGACACTGTCAGCTTTAGTGGAGAGGCTCGAAAATTTGACTCAGCAGTTGGCAGGTAAATGAATCAGAAGCAGTTTTACAAAAAATCATTCGTCAGTCACAGCAGTAATACTCCAATTTTACACTCTGTAGCCATGTGGATTTCAGTGAAGTAACACTGGAGGTACACATGGGAGAACCTGGCTTAGAGAGTGTAAGAATGCATAAAATGGGAATTTTCTACCTCCACTTCCTAGAATTCAGCTGTCAACATAACCTATCTCTGTTCATCTCTAGCCTAATAGTGCTGTGTCACCCCTGAAGAAAAGCATCACTCTTTTCCCAGGAATAACTGCCTTCTATTTTGGATTGTGCTTGCTGCATTTTTTCCATGCTGAGAGCCTAAAGTTAGTGCCTCAAAGCCATATGGGGCATGGAAGTATCTGCATCTGTGTGTTACTTCAGACTTAATTCAGCAAACTAAACATCACAGAATCACAGAATGGTTTTGGTTGGAAAGGACCTTAAAGAGCATCTCATTCCAACCCCCTGCCATGGGCAGGGACACCTTCCACTATCCCAGGTGGCTCCAAGCCCCGTCCAACCTGGCCATGGACACTTCCAGGGGTGGGGCAGCCACAGCTTCTCTGGGAAACCTGTGCCTGTGTTACATGTTCTGAATAAATTAGAATTAGGTATCCCTATGAGTTAGGACTCTCAGATTGGACACAAAGTTATAAAACTTATCCTGAAGTTACTGAATGTGACCACAGAGTTTGCTTTTACAACATTTCCATTGGTATATAAATTACCTGCAAAAATCTTACTGCCAAGAAACTGATAATTAAACAAATATCTTGTTTATCTTCTATTAGGAAAGAGAAACAAGGGATTTGCATACCATCTTTTTTTTTTCCCCCTTTTACTTCTTGCCCTTCAGTTGTCTCAGTGCTGTGAGTTACTGGAGTCAGCAGCAGCACAATATTCCATGTGGTAAACAGGAGGTCTAGAAATTATGTTGATAAATAGAAATAAGTGCAGGCAGACAGGCTGCATACTAATCAGAGCTTCCTGGTAGTATTTCAGTCTCTGTGTAACAGACATTCATAAGATATTCAGTATAGGACACAAAACTTTTAAAAAGGGAGGTAGGAAATGATGTTCTAGGAAATTTTCTGGCTTCACAAACTGCCACCATAGGCAGGATTGGGCTGAATAAAAACCATTATTATAATGTGCCTACAAATGATTGGTTTCTCCACTCTCCCTTTACAGCCAGAGGATATAGAGCTAATACAGTCAAAGAAGTCCAGCTTCACCTTACATCACCCTAAACTTGATGTCTATGGTCCACCTGTTGACTCAAATCCCAGTTCTGTCCATTCCTTCCCTTGACTGGGAAAGAAGCTGAGAGCAGTGAGTTCAGGTGGGAACAGCTGCATTGGAGATAACAGGAATTAGGTGATATGAATCCCACCCAGTCTTTAATGAGAGAAAAAATTACCTTGCCAGTGTCATAACTTGCCATATACTTCACTGTTTTTCACTGCCACAGTATTATGACACTTTACAGTGACTGAAATCTGTTCCAACACCCTTAAATCCTCACTGAGAGGCATCAGCTTTAGGCATGCGAGTATTTGATTCCTGAAGCTCGTTTTGTTCACAGCAATTAATTAGTGCCACCTTTGGCAATAGTTCCCTGAGATGAACATCTGCCTCCCAGAATGTGAATCAAAGCTGCATGTGCTGCCTTGTTGTACATGAGGGCTCTTACAGGCAGGAGAGCTCCAGGACCTTTTACTCATTCATGTTAATATGCCTCTAAATATTGCAGCAATCAGCCACAGCAGTTTCAAAGGGTCTGAAATTTTGCAGAGCGATGCTCCACGCACTCAGGCACTGCCTAATTAAAATACATGCTGGAGGCCTGCTGTGGCTCAGCCAAGATTAGCTTGTCTTCATTTCTTTTAGTCCTTCTGATTATCAGTCAAAAATCCCTTTCCATGGCATTTTTTTTGGCATCAGATGCCTCTAGCTCACAATTTCTTTACAAAGAAACACTGGCCTTGCTCGTGCTGCCTTAGATTGGGATGGTTCAACCTTTTCCAGGTTCCATGTCAGCACTGAAACCTCTCACCTGAAGGGGTAGATGAAGTCAGTGGTGGATCCTCTGAAGGATAAGGCTGTGCACATTATCAGTAAAAACAATTTGGCTTTTTGGGTCCATCATGATTCATTTCTAGCTGTACCCCAGTGTTTCCATGGACACTGCAGAAAAGGTGGTGAAGTGGGTGGACTCAGCCTGTAGATTACTCAGGAAAACATCTCATAGAATTCCTCTACAATTCCACCACTTTATTCATCTTAGCAGACACAAAGCTATCCAAGAACTTACAGGGATTTCCTTTTAGCTCTCCAGGAAAATTATTTTTACGCTGTTTTTTCACCATTCTACATTTCTTAACCATCTTTTCATCCATCTACTCTCCTGATTCTCTAATCCAGCCCATCCTGAGTTGCTGTGTCAGCTGAAAACAACCCCTTGCACAGCAGCATTCTTGTGAGTTATGGTAGCAGGAAAGGGATGCATCATTTCATGTTTATTTATCAGAGAATTGGTGATAAACAATTTTCTTTTGCTCAGAAATTGAGTTTTCTGGATACTGGCTGTTTGTCAATAAATGCTGGTTTACATCCTGAGGTATGAAAAGGAAAGGAAGAGATTATTATTAGTGCTAAGGCAATTTACACTCTAATGAAAACAGAGGGAGAGAGATTAAACTGAAGGCACCTGCAGTTGAAATGCTTAAGGGTGTCTAATTTTTGTCCTGTCTTCTTTTTTCAGGTGGAAAGCAAGCCAGACACTCTCTTTCCAGATAAGCTGATGGGAGCAGTTAACTGAATCTTGAGATTCTTCCCAGAAAAAAAAAAAAAAAACACAAAAAAACCAAGTTCTAGTCTGTGAAAGACAAAAATTTTATGTCTAAAATGGTTCAACTTCCTTCAGCTCCAAGAACAGGTAGAGAAGGTGTTTGAGAGACTTAACAACGGCTTTATTCAGTCTCATTTGATATCTTTGAAACAACTGGGTGAAGCATCTAAGGATGGCCAGAATAATATTCCCCAGTTGTCAATGTTAGTGGCTGAATGGCAGACAGACTCACAGACCTTTCCTTAAATCCACATAAAAAAATTCAGGATGCTGGTGAGACACACAGATACAAGTCATATTCTGAAAACAGTGGTTCCTGCACACCAGCCTGGGAATCAGGATATGTGTGATGATGAAATGCAGTTGGACTGCAAAATCAAATCATCCTTAAAAGGCTTGAATTAAAATTTGGGTACATGTGCAGGTACTCCACAAGAATTCCAACTCTTTTAGTGTTTCATAAAAATTATAAATCTTGAAATTCCCCTATTTGGAGGCAGAAAGAACCAGCAGTAATGAATGAAACCAATGTTGTCTCTTACCATGCTACCACATCCCTCCTGATCCAAACTGGATAGAACTCCAATGTATTCCACAATTTTTAAGGAAAAAGAGAATCAAAGGGTTCCTATCGGTGCCACAGGGAACTAATGCCGTTAAAAAGTAAGTTTGGGGATTTTCTGGGGAAAATTTCTTCTTTTTTTCATGGGAAAAGTCCCTGAGCCTGACTTTGAAGTCAGCCCTGCTTGGAGCAGCAGTTAGACTGACTCGACATCTCCAGAGGTTTCTTCCAATCCAAGTTTTTCTATGATTCTGTATTCCACTGCCATTTATTTTACATTTATTTTGCATTTTCCTTTGGGAAAAATCTTTGTAAAACTCCTGAGGGGGTAAAAAGTGAAGTGCAGTTGCCAGGTTAAGCTCTACCCATGTGATTTACACCAGGATCCAGATGCAGCATAGATGTGCTTCCTCAAATACCTGGACTTTTCACACACCTCCCTCCCAAGGATGGTACCAACCAACTGGAGGCAGGGAAAAGCAGAGTGAGTCAACAGTTGGATCTGGCTCGTGAGTAAAATTGTGGAGAAGACAAACAGAGCTCATGGGACCATAGAGTGAAACACAGACAAAAATACTTTTACTGAAGGAAAGGAAGAGGCATTTATGGCACAGGGAGTTTCCCACAGCTGAGTGAGTCTCCACAGAGCACTGCCTGCTTTAGAGGATTTATCCCCTTTTCTGGCATGGGACCATACCTGCCATGGAAGTAACTTCTGCAGCAAAGGGAAATGAAAACCCACTGATCCCTTGACCCCTCTATCCAAAGGAATCATGTTCAACTACTTTAAGCAGCAATCAGGATTAAAACAGGCAGCAGGCTTTAGCCCAGTGAGCCCAGTGGGCAGGTTCTCTACAGGACAAGACTGTAGGTTACACAAGTAAAGTTTAAAACCAAGAAAAGGCAGCCTCAAATACTCCTGACATCTGCATCCTGTTAATCTGTCACTGAGGAGGTGAGGGCAGCAGATGAGCCATCCCAGCAACACCTCTCTCCAGTGGTGCTGTCTTCAAGGAGGGCTCATTTTTCACAGTGTGTCTCCTTGCTGACATCCAAGGGGACTCAGAGGATTATTTAGGATTGCCCATTTCTCCTTCCTCTGCTCAGAAAAGGAGACTCACCGTGCCAAGCCTATGACTTGGCAGGGCTGGCTTAATTGTTGGACTTGATGTTCTCAGAGGCCTTTTCTAACCTAAATGACTCTGTGATTCTAATGATTCTGTGATGGATGACTGTCAAAATGCAAATGGTAGATTATATCAAATTCTCCAAGCATTAGGTTATAATAATCTGCATTCTCATACCATGTCAGTCTTTCTGTGTTTATTTTCTGCCTCCTCAGACCTCAATCTTTCTATACAGCAAGACCTACACTAGAAGGCTTCCCAGAACATGTAGTTCTCATAATTAATCACAAACTAACCAAGTATCAGATATCTTGATTCTTGGATTCAGAAAAAAAAAAGCCCCAAACATAAAATGGAGGAAAGACCACATTGATTTAATGGCTTAGGGAAGGGCATGAGAGCCAGGAATTCAAATCTCACTTGCTCTCCACTGCTCACATGTTGTGTTTTAAGTCAAGTATTTTCTTCTTTGCTTTCCCTTAGTATAGGGTTGGAAAGAGACAGAATGCTTATGTTGTTACCATAAAATGCAGCACCAGTTTGCAAATCATGGAGTGTGTGGTATTTATATCAACAAATAATATTTTTGTGCTTGGATGGCAGGCAGGAAGCTCCCCTCCACTGGATGCAGGGGGCTGCAGCAGTTACTGAATTTTTTGGAAGTGAACTAAAGGCAACTCTATGTGCCTCATCTCCATAATAATTTACTGCTGAAAGCACAGGGTGCTGTTTCCTTACTTCATTTGACCTATGGACATCCTATGAAACAAAAAGAGCCATGGGGACAACTTCTTGCTTTTCTTTCAGTCTGGAGAAGAGAAGGCTCCAGGGAGATGTTAGAGCAGCTTCCAGTGCTTAAAGGGGCTATACAAGAGCTGGAGAGGGAATTTTTATAAGGGCATGGAGTGATAGGACAAAGGGTAACAGCATTGAACTGAAGGAGGATCAATTTAGATTAGATATAATAAAGAAGTATTTTAGCATGGGGGTGGTAAAACATTGGCACAGATGTTCCATCTGTGGAAAGATGGAAGGTCAGGCTGGATGGGGCACTGGCCAATTTGATGTGGTTGAAGATGCTCCTGCTCATGGCAGGGGGGCTGGACTAGATGACCTTTAAAAATTCCCTTCCAACCCAAACCATTCTATGATTCTTTTTTCTTTCAATCTCAGCCTCGAATTTGACATTTCCTGTATTCTTATGGCCAGTCTGTTACAATAACTAGTGTGAGTCAGGACCACTGGCATGAGGCCACCAGGATTAATGTAACCAAGTAATCCAATCTTAATGAGGTTTAAAAAGGAGCTTGACAGTAGTTCAAAAGCACTTATTAGATGTATGGCTTGTCTGTGATTACTGAAGCATGCAAAGAATGTTATTAATAGGTCTGCAGTCAGGTGAATAGGTCTGCAGTTTTTGGATTAATTTCATATAGCAACAGGCAGTGGTGATTTAAGTAAGTGGAAACTTCAATGACAAACATGTTGATAAACTTTCCAAGAGCTTGAGGAAACACAGCAATGGAAAATGGATAGGGATAAATGTGTTGAGTCAACAGTTATAGCTCAGATTCATCCCTCAAGTAAATCTGCTCCACTCATCTCAACTGCACCAAATCCCCTCAGGTGAAAACACACTCTCTGTAATCTGTAATTATGTATCTGGTTCCTCATCTGAGAGAAGGCATAAAGGATTATGAAAAAAAGTGACTGCAATGAGCAGAAAATGCAGATGTCCCTGATTTCTGGACAGGTCTGTGTGAGCCCAGCAGTTTCACAGTTCATGCAGTGTGAAGAATCACTTTCTACCACTGTTTTCGAAACCAATTCTTGGTGGTTTTATCAAACAACTCTTAGTTCTTCAGTGGTAAGAAACAGTAAAAGAACATTCTTTGGCCACCTTCTCCAGATACTTCAGACACCAAATCCTTCAGGCTCCAAATCTTTCAGACATGGTGTTTGCAATATAGTGCATTTTAAATTCAAAGAATACTGTTGTGGAAGCTAAAAAAGGGTGATATAGCAAATATCCTCTTGGTTTTGTATTTGCCACGACCATTTGTAGTCCACTGGCTAAGTCTGTCCTGTCCTTCTCTGACAGTTCAAGGTCTAAGATCAATAATTCTAGTTGTCTCAGAATTGAGGACATAATGACTCCCAGGTTCATGTGTTTAAGTCAAAAGTTCAATGGCTAAAGACAGGTTGTCAGTACAAGAAATAACACAAACATGCAGTCATTTTTTAGAGGACAAAAAAGAACATCAGTTTGGGTTTGTTTGGTTGGTTTTTTTTAATTATGAAAAAATAAAGACTTTTGTGTGAACATCATCTGAAGCAGAAAAGAGATGATGTGCTATTGCTAGAGCAAGTCAGCTGTGCTGGAATTTTCCTGCTATGCAGTTCCAGTGAGAATATACCTTCAGACTTTTAAAATGCTCGAACTACTGAGCCAAATCTGGCCCTCATTACATACAAAAGGCAGGAATTCTCATCAGACTCAGTGGGGAATCTCTGCTTAAAAGCTGAGTCCCAGTCCTTGTTTTCAAGGAATAAATGCCTTTCAGTAAGTTCATTTTACACCAATAGTAAATTCAGTCTGTTCAGCTTCTGAGGTTAAATCTGGAGACTTAAGTGATTAGTAGGGGAATGCTCATTAAGAGTCAAGACATTAAGTCTCACATTAAAGATTTTCTACAGTGCCTGTGTTCTCATGATAAAGAGGCATCAGGTCACCTGCTGCATAGAGCCCTGGTATTTGTTTATAGATTCCATAAGGTAGAACACAAAATGCAGTGACCTGTCCTCCCCCCCGGAATTATTATGACTCTTTCCAGCAACCCACAAGTTGTGCCTTTACTTTAAGAACTGCAGATCGTCTGAAACAACCCATCAGAAACACACCTATGGAGTTTCCCAAGGGGAAATGTCAACCTGTCAAGAGAAAATTGTATCGTGGAAATATGTCAAGTTTGATAAAACACCGCGTTGAAAAATCAGAATAGAACACATCCATGGAAATATTCTCCTGTCAGTTTTTCAGGAGCAGCAGGGTTTGATTTCCATTTTAAACCAGATTTTAGTTTTATCTTACTTCCCATGAAGAAAAAAGAAGGGAAATCATAGAATAACAGCATGGTTTGGGTTGGAAGGGACCTTAAATATCATCTATTTCCAACCCTCTGCTATGGGCAGGGACATCTTCCACTATCCCAGGTTGCTCCAAGCCCCATCCAACCTGGCCTTGAACACTTCCAGGGATGGGGATTTCATAATGGAACATTTTTAAAGCCCTCAAACAAACAGCATTCAATGTTACTGTTGATTTCATTTCACGGGGAATTTTGTTTTTCTATTATCCATTTAAAATTCAATTTTGTTTTCCCTTGTCAGAATTATAAGTGAAAAAGAAAATCTATTTCCCTCTCTGGTTTTAATTAAACCGTGTGTTTCTCAAGTGTTTAATCAGAAGTGGAAGGTTAAAGTCCTGCAAGCATTATTAAGTTGAGTGGAAACAGGTAAAATGAAGTTGTGGTGGGAAGAGAGAATCAGAAAGAAGCAGAAAAAAAAAAGAAAAGGAAAGAAAAACAGTCTAAATGACAAAGACTATATTTGCTCCTTAAACTGTGCCTTTGAGTCCATATCCCTTCAAGTCATTTTCACCTATGGATTTTATTTATAAGTGCACTGCTGTGTAATTGCCATGGATTTTCACATTTAGTGTGCATCTCTGTGTCTGGCTGTGTGGTAGGACCTGTTCATTCTGTGCTGAATTCCCTGGATGAGACAACTCCTTACCTGCAACTCAGTACCTAAAGTCAAAGTCAAAAATAAAACTGACTTAGGAGTATCATGTTTCCACTCAGGAACCACATGGCCTAAAATTCCACGTATTTTCCTGCTCCCACTCGGTGATGTTTCAGTGTGTAGCTGTGGCAGGAGTCCTTATCCAAGAAAAGGGGAAGACAATTCAGATTCTCTTTCCCCGTTAAACTGGAGAGAACACATAAAAAACATATTTTCCCCATAATTAGACGGTCCTAGAAAGAGAAAGGAAAATGTAGAAACCAAAGAAATATATAGAATTAATAAGGAAAATTGGAATAAGTATTGAAATATCAGGGAAAATTCATAGAAGAAAAATTTTTAAGGGTTTTTAAATACAAAGGCATACCATTTGACCTTGGGAATCTGGATGTCTGCACAAAGATCTTCATGGACACGAACACCTTCACTTTAGCAGGGATGGGCTGCTATCAGGGCTCAGTCCAGTGCAATAATCAGCATAAATTTAGGCTAATTCTGGCAATGAAGCAAGAATCCATGATTAACCACTGGGTAATTGGGCATAATTTACTTCTTCTGAGACTTGTTTGCTTTACCCACGGGTGTCCCATTGTTGTCTCCTAAAGCAGTGTGTGAGCTCTCCTTTCTGTGGGAAGCTCGGGATGAGAGTCATGGAAACTCATCCTGTCCCGGGCTCTATCCCTCTCAGAAGGGAGTAATGTTGGGTCAGCTACAAAGGCTAATTCATCTGAGTGGAACATACAGACACAACTATGTTGTTTCCATGTCCAGAATTAGCTTGGTTGAGACCAGACTGAACATCTGAGCCTTGGCAGCACATGGCACAACGTAGATATTTCCCAGGAGATAAATCCACAATCTATCTTCTCCTGAGACAGATGCTGTCAGCTCTCACAAAAATATATTATTGCTTTCCATAAAGGATCAAGAACAACAGCAGGACTCTACAGATTCTCTGGCATTTCCACTTCTTGGATTCAGAGTGTATTTAAGGCTACAAGTGTTTTTTGGCTCTGTTATTTTGTTTTGTGGTGGTGAGAGAAAGTAGGGGGGAAATTCAAAACAGAAGAGATCTCCTCCAAGATTGAGGTGTTGGAATCTTTAGTGATGGAAACTAGGGAAAGGAGCTGCTTGAACTTCTTGAGCAAATTGTCCCATAGACAGATACCAGTGGCACATGGGGGTTTATCCTGGGATTTTACAGAGGTTGATTGGGGAACCACAGAATTACCAGAGCCCTGGGGATACAAAGCGATGTCCTTTACCAGCTGGTGTCCAGGTGACAGCAAGTGAGTCACTGTAGCATCACCTAAAGGTGGTAAATGCATGGATTACTGAGGATCACCAGAAGAAAAAGATGGCAATCAACAGAAAGGATGAAGTACAATAAGAAAATCTGGATCATCTGAGAGTCAGGAGTCAAAATTCAAAGGCTTCATATCATCTTCCTAAATAACACCTGTTTGGCTTTCCAGAGAGAGAGTCTCTAGCTTGACTCTTTGGTTCTAGGATTTCAGCAGCATCAGGTTGGATTTTGCAGACCTCAACTTGCTTCCTGCCCTTCAGGCAAGAGCAACCTGATCTTAAAAGATCCTGAGGAGGGCTTGCCTGATTCACTTACTCTCTTCTGTGTGCAGAAACCAGTATAGTCCTCCTATGGAAACTAAACTGAATAACTTATATTCCAGTTTTCAAAATTGCCCTGTTTCTAACTGGGATGACAAGTTTCCTCTGAATAGGGGTTCATTTTAGGCTGTTCTCCACCAGAAATCAAGACAGACTCAGGAAAACGCTGATGTTAGACCCGATGTGAGGTTTATCTGATCAGCTACAGGTGTCTGAGCTTGCTGTCTCTGTTTCCTTTATAATCAGTGAACAGAAAAAGGCTGCAGGGTGCTAATGGCACTGATGGGCTTTATCAACCCTGACCAACCTCTCCTGAGGCCTCTGTGAACACCCCCTGCTCATGGGTTCTATTTGAGTTCAGTCCTGGTCCTTCAGCCCGGGCCTGAGTTATCCTGTAGGAATATCTGTCTTTTGCCAGTGTTTGGACATGGGCACCACTGATTTAGGCTCTGACACCTCCCAGCCTGACCTTGGACCTACCTTGTCACCATGGACCAGCATGGCAAGCACAGGACTATGTCTGACAGGTTATTATTGCTAGACCTGATCCTAACCTCAACTTCCTGGCCTAATCTTGGATTTACCTCATCAGTATGAACTTGGCTGAAGTTTTGGACTGTTGGCTGAACTATCTCTGGATTTGCCTCACTTTTGAGGTGCTGCAAGGCAGGATCTTGTCCAGTGAAGTCCTAGTCCTGCTGTCTGGTTTATCACTCTTAGTTCCTGGTCCCTGCACCTCAGGGAGCAACAACGGCAGCTGCTCCCTGACAAAGGTATTTTATAGCTCATGCTGTTCCATGACAGCTGTCTACTACAACCTGGATCCACACCAGCTCTCCACAAAAACTGCCAAACCCCCCCAAAATGAGGAGCAGTTTTTCATTACTTGAGCTGTGGCTTAATCAGCAGCTCACAGTTCCAAAGCCCTGAGGTGACCAATCCCACCACAGACAAAACCTCATCTGTGGGGAGAGAAACCTTTAAATGAAGGAAACAAAAATTATCTTGTGCCACTGGGTAGCAGTGGCAAGAAAAATGTGGAACAGTGTGAGGAGGAGCATCTATTCAATGACTAGTTAGAACTTTCACTGTAAAGTACTTCTGCCTTTGTTACAAGTGACACTGATAAACTTCATATGTTTAAACCAAGTATTACTCAACCAGTAGGTCAAAAGAGAAGCTAAATACATAACTATTGATTAATAAGTAGGGGTTTTCCCCTCTTTTGCCTCAGCCAAGAGACATTACCTAAATGAACTCAGGTTGATCAGGTTTGGACATCCTTATATTCACTGCAACTGCAAGAACTGAATTTGAGGGGGAACTGTAATTCTTTTATCCCAAGAAACAGCTGTTTAGTTCTGTAACAAGATGAATGAAACTTGAATTGCTTGGCACTTACTTAAAGAAAAGCTTGTGGTCTCTAATTTCTTTTTTCCTTCAAAGGCTGAGCTGTTGATGGAGCTGAAGAATATTTACCAGATCAGCCTGAACCACGGCAGTGGTATTTTTCAGATTAAATACCAAAGCAATTAAGAGTTTATGGTAAAACCCCCCCAGCATTTACATCAGCCTCCTGAAAGCAGTGCACCTGAGGGGCTTTTAGCTGGTATTTTAGAAACTTAGTGTTAGTAGAAACAAGCAGCAAAAATGTTTACCTGTGTTGGTTGTTTTTTTCTCACCCCAGTTGACTCAGTGATCTGGTTTCCAGTTTGGCTCACACAGAGTTGTAACAGCTCAGTGAGGTGCAAGTGAACTGACATGAAGGTGGAAGTGAAAAGTGAGGGAGCACGAACCATCTTTTCCCCTGCAGAAAATGCCATATGGAACCAGGAGTTCTGCTTGGATACAGCAATCACACCTCTGAAATACTGATCACAGTGGAGGTTACTGAGTACCCAACAGGTAACGAATCCACTCCAAAGAAGAAAAGGTGGGTTGAATTTTTCCCTCTCTCTTCCATTGTGCATCGTAAATCAGGCTTTGCATTTGTTGCTGGAGAACCTTTAAAAGGTTTTTCAAAAGACTTTCAAAATAACAAGCAAATGAAAAAGACAAAACAAAGCAAAAACCTCCAATGCCAAGTCTTAATTATTAGGGTTAACTGGTCTTGACTGTAATTATTAAGATCTAATGAAATTATACAAGAACTATTATTATTATTAAAAAAGCAAGCTAAGCCAGCCCTTAGCCAAGCTAACCCAGTGTGCTTTACACAGTCTCTGCTTCTTGGGCAGTTTCTGGTGGGAAGTGATTTTTAAAATTGCTCTTGCCAATGCTAATCATTTAGAAATCATGAAAAGTCCTTCAAAAGGCAGAGATTGAAGATGCTTATTTACAAGTTTCTCCCTGTAGTTATGGGTATTATCTGATTTCTTTGCACCAAGTGTTCAGGACCCTTTCCATAAACAGCCAAGGGAGAACAAAACTGAGAGGGCTCCCTGGGTTTGGTGCACTAAGTTCCTTTCCAGTGGCTTTGTTGCAAAGTCTGTGGAAGTAAGTCAAGTGTGAACAAGTAGGATGCTCACAGTGAAGGGTGTGAGTTGGCAGTGCTGAACAGTGGTGTGGCATGAAATTATTGTGCTCTTCCATCATGGTGGGTAGCACAGAATTATCAAAGAATTTATGCAATAAATCATCAGTCACTGATGGCCTTCTGCAGTGTGCCAGCCAGGGAGAGGCAGAAAGCTTTTTTGATCATGTTTTTGAGGAGATTTAGGGGTTTTGTTTATCCAGGATATTTGTGCATTGACTTGATGCTGCTCTTCTGTCCCAACAACCCTTTCCAGCCTGGTGTGCTGTGTCCACTCCACTGTGTCTCCATTTCACTCACAAACCCAACAATTAAATATAATCTTTCTCTCTACCCAGCTAAGAGAACACACATTCACACTTCCTGTTTGAAACTGCAGCACTAAGTCATATGTCTCATAACACAACCCTCCTTTAAAAATAGCAGTGTGTGTTTGGGAACGCTGCCTGCTGTCCCTGCCATAGGATACTCCCTCACCAGTGCGTTTCCCATTGTGTCAGCACGAGGCTTTTGACCCTGAAGGTGGAGCCAAACTTTCAAAGTCTTCCTTGAAATCCCAGCAGCTGCAGGACCCTCATGGTGAGTGCTTATTTTTAGAAAGGTAGCTTTAAAGGGTCTAAATCTGTCCTCCTTCACCCAGGAGCATCTCTAAGTAAATTCTAAGTAAAGGAAGCTGAAGATACTGAAGCAGTGTGTGCAACAGTAGATGCAGGGCATCACAATTCCTTTCCAGCTCAAGTCAAAGTCAGATTTTATAATTGCTGCTGATTCTATAGAGAGGATGTTTCAGTGCTGTGGTGGAAGCAGCACAAAATAAAAGGAGGCAGACAAATTGCACCTTTTGCATTGGCTTCACCAGGAGTAAAGTCAGGTTGTTTTCATCTAAACATCAGGGAAGAGCACAAAGGCAAGGGCTGAGTTCTCAGAGCAGAGAACAGTCAGGATGGTTCAAACATGCAGCTGTGCCCCAGACGTTGCTTCAATTACCCACCAAACCAATCATTGTGCAGAGCTTGGGGTGGAAGCCTTAAAAGACCTTGAGGTCAGTGGATTTTTCCCCCCCCATCATTATTTAATGCAAATTCTAGAAACCGTCCAAAGATATGTTCCTATGCCTCCCCTTGCCATGTGAGAGGGGCATAGGATCCATCCCCAGGGATCCTCTGGGCTCTGAACCCTATTTTTGTGACAGTATTTAACTACAGACAGAAGTGGCTGAATCAATAGGAGAAAGCATTTTTACTGTGTTTTCTTCAGCATTTCCTACTGGTCAGCAACTGGTGCCCAAATCAGCATGAGAAATTTGAATAATCTCAATGTCCCAACACTTATCCCAACCTTGGATCCATCCCTTTGTCACTAAATTATGCCCTGTACCAGTGGGCTGATCTTTTTAACTGAATAATCCTCCCAGTCATATGGATTAAAAAAAAAATGTGATATCTTCCTAGTTTCTTTCATAGTTTCATAACAGTCCTTCAGCTCTAAACTGGGCAGATTAAATCTGCATACTTGTTTATACTTGCTAAACCACAAAGCTTACTGTCAGTTCTGAATGCTCAGTTTGAAAGCCCGATCAAGCCTGATGTTTTTACAAGACACTTCACACAAGATTCTTGGAAAGGCGTTCCTCAATCCAGTGGATTATTGAATTAATTGTCAGTACTAATGCCATTGCTGTGTACAGATGGGAAAAGGAAAGCAGAACAACTCACTGACTTGGAATGGAGACAGTCCCCTGGGGATATTAATGTCAACGAGTCCGTGAAGGGATTATATGGATCAATAAAAATAGAAACAAAGTCAATGTCGCCTTTAAAAAGACAAAGAAGGTCAAGTATAACTTGATCAGGGCAATACAGGGAAAGGGACCACAAAGGGAATTGCAACACATTCATCAAGAGTGAAAAAATACCTTTAAAAGAGTGATTTATTCTCCTGTTTCTCTTTGTAAATTGCCCTGGTCCAACAGCTGTTACCTCCTTTTTCTTCTCCCCTTTCCCCTCTGCCTGAAATTCTCATTAAAACACTCCAGAATGTAACACACACTCTTTAACTTGCTCACCAGCAGTTTGTGCCAGAATGTAATATATGACATTGAAGAGTCAGCCCGTTTCCGTGGCCTGTGGTGTCTTTGGGTCCTCCTCAGAAAAGGATCACAGATGAATTATCCTTGCATTACAAAGAGCCATGTTTACAAACCTGAAAGGTACAATTAGCAGTAAACAGTCTTTTCTGGGTAATGAGCTTTTATGCTCCAAAGAACTGGGCTGAATTGAAGAACAAGCAGTTGTTTTGTCCTCCAAGCCACTGGAGCTGCTGAAGAGGGAGGGGTTCTTGTGTGTGATGCTTTATGGCACTTGCTGTGACAGGTCTCCTGTCAGCTGGATTTACTGGGCTGTTATTAATCACAGAACCACAGAATGGTTTTGGTTTGAAGGCACCTAAAAGATAATGTAATTCCAATTCCTCTGCCATGGGCAGGGATACATTGCACTATCCCAGGTTGCTCCAAGCCCCATCCAACCCTGCCTTGAACACTTCCAGAGCTGGGGCAGCAACAGCTTCTCTGGGCAACCAGGAGTGTTCTTTTTTTGTCAGGATTGTTTTGCAATATTCATGTAAAATGAGCTGTTCCAACCCTTCTTATAGTTACTAACACTGCTCTGGACACCAGTGAGGGATAAAAATAGACCTGCTCAGGCACCTGTAGATAACTCCACTACAGCACAGAGTTATGTCAGCAGGGTGATGTGTCTGTGGTGGCCTCCACACACTTGCTGTAGCATCCAGAGGGTGACCAGCCACTACTGGGGGGTCTGAACTGTGCTGGGTGAAGGATTTGGAACAGCAGTGACCACAAGCTGTTGACACCAGACATGGGGTTTTGCTCTGCTGTAGCCAGTCCTGCTGCCCCACGAGCCTTTGTGGGGGTAAAAGCTTGCTCACAGCAGTCCCTGAGGAGGCTCAACTCCCAGCTCCCCTCATACTGTGGTTCCTTTACATTCAAAAAGGCAGGAACATTATGCAATGTAAAGAGCTGAAAATTTTGGGCTCCTTGGACAGGCCAGAGTGGCTGCTAATCAAACCTGGTCGTTGTCAGGTAGGATCCTTGCCTTGTATCTCCTGACAAATTTCCCTCCAGGGTGTCCTGAGGTGATAACACTGACAACCAAGCTGGTTCATGTCTAAGTGCCTGTGTCAACCTGAGTCTGCCTCCTCCCAGAGAGCCTTTTTCTACTGTGTGAATGTGTTTATGAAACCAGGATGTTGTTTCCTGTGTATTCAGTCTTTATACTTCCAAGAGCTGTGACTGACGGGGAGGAGAGCTGTCATTTCTCTATTACTGCCAGCCTGTTCAGACACACACATGCCCACACAGTGCTCTCTCCTGGGCAGTGGTGCAGCTGTTCTTTTAAGTCTGATAATTGTTTTATTATTGTTGTTCAGCTAACATGAAAACTGGGTGGCTGAAAATAAGCAGAAAGCTGAAGCAGATAGTGTCTAGAGAACAGTGAGTGGATTGGAGAAAAAGGAATGATTATACCAAAGTGTTCTTAGATGATTGTTGACTGATTAAAGAATAAATCAGCACCAGCACACCTAGATGATACAGGAGACTGAGTGCAAGCCCCTGGTCTAGCTCTCACAGGAGAAAGATTTGAATTGCAGTCCCAAAGCTCCTGGAATAAACAGTGAACCATTGCTCCCTTAGTCAGACGCCTCCTTGACCAGACATTACAGGCCTGTTGAAACACTGTTCTAATTTCCATAAAATACTGATAGGTTTGAAGGGAAAAATTAAATTGCCAGGAATTTCTTGATCAAACCTTCTTAGGATCATGTCAGTGTCTCTCAGAGTAATCTCTTCTGTAGGCCAGTTTTCAATCTGATTTATTTGCTGGTGTTATTTACCAAATGAGGAGGGTTCTGACATGATTTACTCCCATATGCAAACATTAGCAAGGCTGCAGCACAAACAAGACTTCTGCAAATAGATATGTAAATGTACCAGAAATTGCCTCTTTCCTGGAGTCAAGAGGTAATTCACGTACACAATCCATTGCTCTCTCGTCACTGAACTTTCTGCTGACAGGTTAAAGAAACTTCTGCGGAAAAAACAAAATCCAGAATGAAGGCAGTGAAATCATACAGTTTTTAAAGTGGTGGAAGGACTAGAACACAAGTTTCATGAAGAGCAGCTGAGGGAACTGGGAGGGCTCAGCCCGGAGAAAAGGAGGCTCAGTAGGGACCTAATAGCTCCCTACAACTCCCTGACAGAAGGTTGTATCCAGGTGGGGATCAGTCTCTTCTCCCAGATAACCAGTGACAGGATGAGAGGAAATGGCCTCAAGTTGCACTAGGGGAGGTTTAGATTGGATATCAGAAAAAATTTCTTCACTAGAAGAGTGATCAAACATTGGAACAGGATGCCCAGGGAAGTGATGGAGTCTCCATCCCTGGTAGTGTTCCAGAAGGGTGTGAATTTGGCCCCTGAAGGTGGTGGTGATCATGGCTAATGGTTGGACTTGATGGTCTCAGAGGCCTTTTCCAACCTTATTGATTCCATGATTCTCTGATTCATGAGGCTGATGGTTTCTGGGATGGCACCAGTGCAAAGGGGTGTGAGGTGTGGTGCCAAGGTACTCGTCACCACCAGAGAACCCAAAGGCATTTACTCACCCATAACAAAAATACACGAGAGGCCATACGAAAAGTCTGATCAGAGAGAAGTTACAGCTCCTGGCCATGTAACTGTTCTGTGTGCAGCCATGGCCTAGAGCACCAAACTGAAACCTGAGAGATCTTGCGTTTATTGAACTGCAGTGTTTCTGGCAGTGCTCAAAGGATACTCATAATTCTCTTCCATAATCCAGTGCTGACCTCTGAAAACAGGAGTTGCAACAAAGCCCCCATGTCAGTACAACCCAACACCCAACACACTCGTTCACCAGGTGTAGAGCTGTGGAAAGGGGCCACCCCATATGCTCCAGCTCTTGCTGAGCAGGAGTGATTGTATGGAGTGACTGTATGGATCTATAGGTTCTCTGACCCTGTCAGGGCTGTTTTCCTCCCTGTTCATCATTTTAAGGAGTGGATGTGGGAGACAGCTGGCTCGGATTCCACACCCACCCACAGCAGTAGCATTTTACTGCCTCAGTGTCAACAGTTGACAAGCCTAAATAGTGAAGTGCTTTAGGAGCAGTGTGAAAGTTGAGATTGCTATGCTGTGAAAACCTTTACTCCCCTGCAGGAATGATGCATAAGCCAAAGGTTAGAACATATGACTGACTGTAGTGTAAATCAAGCTTTTTAGCAATACCAAAAATACAGTAGATTTGTTAATATGAAGAATTTTTAAACAGCGGAGCAGATTGAGTGTGTATGTTTTTTATTTTTGGTCCTTTAAACTACAAATATTCAAGAGGTGTTCAGCAAATATTCACTCCTGATTTTAAATAAACCCTGGTTTGTCCTGATACTCGTAACGTGTTTGCTTTGTGCAACAGTCCAGAGAATGAATTTATTTGTCAGATCTGCGAGTGATTCTCAGTCTGTACTTGCTTTACAAACATTCATTCGTAGGTTTGAACACAGGCATTCGAAGTTCAGGATGTGTTGGGTGGCTGCTGTGCATCTTGGTTGCTTGCACAGGGAACAGAGCCACTAGAATGGCTTTTCCTCGGGGAATAATTCTGTTTACAAATTTCAAACATACTCCCTGCAAATGCTCCTGAGTATTAACCCAAATTGGTTTGTTCCCACAAGCACAGCAGATGATTTTGTCTTTCCCTTTGACATTGGACTGTCCAATTAGCGTCTCCTTTTTCATGGCTACTCTACATAACTTTACCACTTTCTTATAGCAGCTACTTGCAGAAGCAATAAATAGTTTATTACCTGGCATCTGACACAGAGACAGACTACAGGACATAGACTATAGAAAATATTCCAGGTCAGCAATTCAGCTTGTTCAGCTTAAGGTCAGTTAAATTCCAATTTATCCCACGAGGAAAACTTGCCACAAACTTGAGCTCCCTGCTCCCCAGGCACTCTGTGCTTCAACCAAGGCCTTGTCAAAGCTTCTTTTTCCCTGCCACTATGGTTAATTGGATATTTAAATCAGCTTTACCTGACAAAAATAACTAGAACTGGACTGAATTTAAAAGGTTGTCTTCCAGAAGGAGTTGGGAGATTTCTCCACTCACTGGCAGAATGACCAGCAGGATCCTTTGGAGGATTTCCATTTCCTAAGGTACTAGGTCAGGCTGAGGGTTGCAAGTGTCTTTGGTTGATTCCTTCCCTGTCCTGTGCTTAGAGTTCCTAACAAGCTTCACAGCAATTTTTAACACTGAAATGAGCATATAATTTTAAATGCTGGTGTGTCCACATGGCTGAGTTTATGGAGCATGTACCACTACATTCAAAATGGAATAGGCTTAATTGAATTATCCACACTCTTATAAAGCCACTTATCACCACAAGCTGCATGACATGGAAACACTGCTGCATGAGTTCCTACATCCCTCCTGCTACATGGAAAATTATCATCTGTAGCTGATAATCTGAAGAGATAGAAGATGATATTTTCCAAAGTCTCTAAGTGATTTTTAAGATCCACTTAGAAAACTTCCTGTGATTTATACAGGATATTAAAGGAGAAGAGCTTAAAGCCACTGGCTAAGCCAAGAGCTTATCCCAGATCCTTTGTGTCCTATAGCAGGTGCAGAGGTAACCCTTATCCAAAGGGAAGGCTGCCAGGCAGAATGGGGCAATGTTGGGGTATGAACTTATGAACTGCCACAGGTAAGCATTCAGATCACTATTAAATACATACCCAAATCCCTTGAAACTTCTGTGTTGCTGTTATGGGGTTTTTTCATGCAAATTGCAGAGATGTTCACCTGCTATTTAGAGAAAAAAAATCACTTTTTGTTTTAAAAAGGCTTTCTGAAAGCCTTGAGGAAAATAAAATAAAAAAACCAACAAGTTATTATTCTAGAATTACAGAATAATTTATGTTGGAAAAGACATCTGGAGGTCTCTGAACTGGCTGCATAGAGGAAAAATAATTTTGAAGTTACAGCAGGTTGCCTGACCTGGCTTTGTCCAGCTGAGCTCTGAAGTCTTGCAAAGATCCCACTCCAATATCAGGCCACATCACTGTGAAGAAATGTTTCCTTTTCCTGTAATGATTTGACTTGAAGTAGTCAAATCCCCTTTCATGGGTAATTCTTGCAGCCATTCTAGGTAGAACAGGAGGTTTTTAACCCATACATCATTCCAGACATATGGACAAGGGTTCTTTCTGAAGTCTCAAAAAGTGGGTATATACAAGCATCTATTCACCCTCCCTCTGTTATGACAATTCCCTCCTCCCTTCACACCACCCTCTTCTGAGCTTGTACCCAGAACTTTTAATGAACCTGTTATTATTGATTATTAACAAGTAATAACAACTGTGTAGAATAACAAACCTATAAACAATTAAAAGATAATGAACTTGTCATCCGGCTTGACAAAACCCCATTGTCTAAAGACACTTTGCATTGTGAGGATGACTTGGACTTGCTGTTCAGGAGCTGGAATAACCCTTCAGCAGGACACTGTGATCGTGTTCCAAACGGAAGGTTTTGAGAAGAAATCTGTAAACTGATTTAAATAGCAGACCTTCTAACAAACTGTGTCAGTGATGTTCTCTCTTCACTCTTACAATTGTAAATAACCTTTAGCAAAAGTCAGGTCAGACTGGGAGAGCTGATATAACCCAGTATCCAGATCCTGCCCTGCTCTTGCAGGAATATCCCAAGCATGACTTAAATTTCCTTGTGGTTGCCTCGTGTGTGCTGTACATTCTATGGAGAAAAAATTATCTCTGCCTGCATGTCTTGGGCTCACACTGACAATATTTTTCAATCTCCTGATGGAATCTCTCTTGTGCATCCTCCTCTGCAGATTTACTCTATTAAAATGAGGCCTAATGGGTCCAAAGATAATCGGATTTTGTGTGCTGATCACATCCACCTACCTGGAGTCCCTGCTGTTCTACTTTGCAGGATTTATGTCCTTCTCTGCTTCTTATCACTTAATTTCTGTTTGAGACAGGGACACCTGCCAGGAACAAGGAGGTGAGGTGCCATTAGACTCACAAAATGCCCTCTGCTGATATAATAGGCTACTCAGTAATTACCCCAGCTGAAATTTCCACAAAAAAAGCCACATGGACACTTCATAATGGAGTTTTCTGTAGTTAGTTCTTTGATTTTTTTTTGCCCCCTGTTATACCAATGTGATCTCATGGAAACCTTCCTGGAAAATCAGGTTTTCAACCCAGCAACTATTAAGTTTTCAACACCATGCTCAGAAGTGGGAAACAGACCCTAAACTTTTTTCAGTTGCAAATTTCCACAAGGACATTTCCATGAAAGTCTGTTCCACCTGTCTCAGCAAGAGCTAGGAATGGTAACTTCCCTGCTTCTGAATAACATGTGCTTTCTAAGATTCATAGAAAAGATGTCCAGAGAGAGCTGTTGGCTGTAACGTGGTTTCCTTGGAGTTATTCCCATTGCGCTCATATGAATCCTGCAGCCAGAAACAGCCTACATGGCTCCTGCCTCTGTATCCAGCTCAGGGCCTGGAGTTCCTATGGACTGAAGTGGATACTGAGATTCAGCCCTGATTAACCATCTTTAGGGGCAGGAATGCTCCTTGACAACTTGGGGGAAAAAATCAAGCACTTGCTCTAAGCAAACAAAATGAAACAGTCTATTTTTCCTCAAGGTTGCTGTACCAAAGCCTCCCCTTGCTAAATTTTTTTCCCTCTGGTATATTGTCCCCTCTGCTGCAGGACTGAAAGCCACCAGTTTTCCCTAGACCTTTCCCAGACCTTTGCTCTCCATGAGCACCTGGCAGCCTTTCAGTGAAGAACTTTTCTCTGACTCACTTCACTGCTTTCCTCCAGATTTCCACACTTTGCAAAAACCAGCTGGTCGGCCACCTCTGGTGCACACCAGAGTTTTTCAGAGAACATCCATCTAATCTCCAAAGTCAGGGCAACCTGATAACACAGCACACTGCTGTGATGCAGGGCTAGAGAGGAAACATCTGCCCTCAACAGGTACTCCAGGAATAACCAAGAGGCACAAAGTGTTCTCTGGAGCTGAGGATGCACTGATGAGAACAAGAGAGTCAGCTGGGAGCTCGTGGTGTCTGTGTGACATGAACACTGATGGGTGGAAAACTTTCTCTCTAAGCAAAGACAGGTCTGTGGGCAAAAGTATCTCCTGCCCTTCTCCATAGGAGAAGAGGAGGGTACCCAATGTTAAACACTTGCCATCTCATGTGCAATTTAATGCCGACAGGCAGAGAGGTGCTGCTCGGTTGAACACCCAGGTCTTTCCACTGACCATGCAAAGTGACATAATTGCCTGCTGTATGGTGATTACCAGGGACATAAAGCACTTTTTTCATTAAAGCTCAATTTACAGGTATATTTATCTGCTGGCCTCTGCCTCCAAGGCTTTTTTCTCCTCTGAGGCACTGACACTGTCAGCTGGATTAACTAGGAAACCACAAACTTTTTGCTCTTGATTTTACTGCCTAATGAGACCATCTGCAAAATGAATTTAGCACTGAAGTGAAACAAGAACAGCCTTTTAAAACCTCAGATCTTTGCTTGAGACTGAAAAACCCACTAATAGCAATTAAAGGAGTCACCAACATCATTTAAGGGAGTGGTGGGACAGAAGGAAAAATACAAAGCTGCTGTTGATTTTTTGCATCTGCATCTTGACTGGGCTTCACAGTCTTCATAGATGTTTTCCTTCTAGCAGGTAAGTAAAGAGACCAGGAAACCTGGCCCATTTTTAACTCCCCTCTGTATTCAACAAAAACATCACCAGCATACACAAGCTCCATCACTACCACTGCCATGAGCTGAGAGTTCAGCCTAGAACTCAACAATTGCAACAGTTTGCTTGAACATCACCTGACCTGAGCCCTTAAATATCTCTCTGTGGTCTTTACACAAAATCCCCCGAAACCTTTAAACCCACAGCAGATTCTTCCACAGCATTAAAAACAAAACTCCAGGATAAAAAATGCATTATGGTGAAGACTTGCTTCCTGGAGCCTGGCATTCCTTCCCTCATTGCTATTCCTGCTTCAGGGGGGCTGGGATAAGGCACTGGGGCCTTTCTCAAGAGCACTGCATGGATTTTTACAAAGGGCCAGCACAGTTCTTATAGACCCAAGACAGGCAAAGCAAACAGCAAAATAGGCTGAGAAAGGGGTAAGGAAACGTTCCTGGTGAATGAGAGATTTTCTTTGGCTCCTGTACTTGGGACTGGAGTGTCTGAGTCTCTAAAAGAGTTTTCCTCCAGCACCTCTACTTCATGTAGGCCTATGTCCCTCTCCTCATTCCTGGTGTTTACATGTTTATCTTTAAGGCAGAAGCAGATATTTATAAAGGGAAGAGGAAAGAAATCACTCCTGCAGAGGGCTGTGCTTTATCCCAGACTTTTGCAGCCCAGTCTGAAAGAATTTTAACAGCAAAGACTGTGCTTGTAGCTGGGGATCTCGAGCAGCAGTGGCAGGTTATATCTCCCTGAGGGCAGGACCAATTTCATTTTCTCCTGGGTTGAAGATCACAAAAGGTTGTGGCACAGGAACAACTCAATGTGCTCAATTTGGGTTGTTGGAAGACAGCTGGGCCCATCACACTCATTAGGGCACCACCAGTAGATCAGGTATTTCTTAAACCAATGAATGTTCCATGAAAATACACTGTTAGAAACAAACCTGAAATATCCTGAGATGGTTGGTTCATGTATTAAAAATCTTGCTTTTTTTTCCGAAAAAAAAAAAAAAAGACAAAAACCCCCCCAAGAACCAAGGGAAGAAAACAAGAGAAGTGCTTTAACACTGTGGAAACATTGTGTTCCAGCACTTGTTGAATGAAATGTTTTACTCTTTTTGGTTTGTATTTATTTATATTCTTATATATATATATATATATATATATGTGTATATGTATATATGTGTATATGTATATATATATATACACACATACACACACATACACACACATATGTGTGTATATATATGTGTGTATATATATATATATATATATATATATATATGGGTTTTTTTGACAAATTCTACTTACAGGGATTATTTTAAAGCACCCATCCACATTTCCCTTGGGAAACCCGGGAAAAATTATGCAAACTGCCAGGATGTTGCTCAGTGACTGACACTTCCTTGTGTATTAAATCAGTGAATTAAATAGCTTCAAAATTAGTACTTTTTGAAGGAAAAAGAAAAGAAAACGAGGAAGATAAAATAAAATAAATTAAAAGAGACATGCCTCTCATTTCCAAATGTTTTGGGTCCACAGGGATGGAATTACCCATCACATACACAGATTGATATTGAGGGAGGACTCCAGTTCAACAGATTGTTAAAGTTATACAATTGCCTAAATTTCATTATGAGGCTTCAGAAAAATATCAGAAATGTCATAAAATATAATAAAATACAGAATACAAATTGACTAAAGACTCATAATAATTTAGAATAATTTAGAATAATTTAGATTGGAAAAGAACATCTGATGCCTCTGATAGTGGGTTGGGTTCAAAGTTAGGTGAGACCACCCAGAACATTATTGACTGAGTTTTGAGTGTCTCCAGAGACACTGATTTTCATGTTTCAGACCAAATTAGTGATCATTTCCAGCTGGCTCCCTTTCTCCCTGGCAGATGTCTGATAATCCTGACTTCCAAGTCAGGAATTTATCAATGTCTTGTTTGAACCAGGCAGCAGAAACTTTGGGCACTCAGGTGTAGACAAACCTTTGTCTCAGAAACTACACAGTTCACACTCCTGAATGTTATTGAATTTTTTTACATGTTCTTCTCCAAACGTTTCCAAATATCCAGCTAATATGGAACCTATAAATACAGATGGCTGTCTAACCAGCCATAGCTCTCCTTTCCTTCCCTGTTTCCACAGCAGGAATCACAAGAAAGGAAGACAAAATTAATCTACAGTAATTTACCAGAAATTGCCCAGAATTTTAGAAGACCCCTCTAATATTTTTGACTCTCAGGTTGCTGTCCCAATCTCCAGACAGCATTTGCCATGTAAGAAATGCATAACCATCCTAAATCCAACATATTAAGGCACTTAAATAAGTGCTTAAAACCTTTTTTGATTCAGAAATAATAACCTGAATCTATACATACAACAGTCTGCCTACACTGGTGGGATAAAGAAATGGATCCTGCCTCTTTGTATGGAATTTGGACTTGCTCACCAGTCAGTTAAGCTCGTTTTATGATAACAAGCTGAAAAATATGACAGAAAAGCTCAGTGATGCGTTGTGAAATAATAAATGGTTTTGCTTCATAAAAAAATAGGGGGAAAACCAGCAAATTCTTCATTTAAAACACTCATATCCAGACAACAAAGAGCATTAGTTTTCAGGAATGAAATTAGACAGAGACAGGTAGATAAATATCTGCCTGTGTAATTCCTTCTTGAACTGTGTCTGCCTCCAAATATCAAAGCAACCCTTAAGAATTGCAAATGGATTTTCAGAGTTCAGAAACAGTAATTTTACTCTCAGCTGGTGGGGAGTTATGCCAAGTTGGTTTTTTTTAACTTTCTCTGGATCAAACAAACTGTGGCAAACAGTTTTTGGAGGATCAGGATACAACTAGGAAATAATCCAGTGATACCTGGTGACACTGGTGTGGTATTTCTGAAGGGGCTCTCACTGTGGGGTGGGGACAAACAGCTTAAGACAAGGCATTAGTTGCTAAAATTCTTCAAGGGGACTGAAAGATGACTGATTTTAGTCCAAAAGGAGAACATTGGGTGGTGGCAACTAGAAAATGTGACACTGGAAAAGCGGGAAAAGAGCAATAACTCCAGTACATGAAACACATTTCCAAGAGCAAGATGACTCCTACAGAAATGCCTGTATAAAATATGGATCCCTCCAGTAACTGGCCTTGGACACTGCCCACCCAGTAGCTGCCCTTGGATCCTCCCATCTCCAGTTGCCTCATGCACAGCCACACAAGCAAGAAACCAGGTCTCTCAGCAGATTCCCAGACCTCATGGTCTCTCTGGCTTGGGCCCCTTTATTCCTCCAGAATCCAACTCATCAGTCTTATGTCTCTCCCATACCTGGCCCAGATTTATGACCATCCCAATACCTGGTTTCCAAGCCTCTTATCCGTGTGACCTGTCCCTTTATCCCGCTGTTTTCCCGTGCTTCTTCCTCTCCAAACCAGCCAAAGTACTGCCTTTTCCTTCTAATTCCTCCCCTTAACATCCCATAAGGAGCTCCTTGTTTTCAGTATCTGATGGGACATGTGTCACTCTTAGCACATGGGGTTGAGGCTCTCCTGGGAGCCCTGGGATGAGCAGGATCCTTGGGGTTGTTTCTCTGAGTAGATTATTGGTGTCTATCACTCCCCAAAGCTACTTTATGCTCCCATGTGTGCAGGGTAAAAACCATTAACCACATAAAAAGGTTCCTTAAAATCAATGGTCTCCTTCTCTGCCCTCAGGAACCTAAAATGACCCTCCTGGCTCTTCAGCTTTGTTTTTGTTTTTTTGTTTGTTTGTTTGGTTGGTTGGTTGGTTTTTTGTTTGTTTGTTTTTTGTTTTTTGTTTTTTTTCAACAATGCAATTTCTCTGTGTCTCTGCCTTTCATTTTATTGACTGCCAGAGAAACACATTAAGCCCAGTCCAATTTCACGTGAAGACTCACGCCCCTGAGGCATCTGTATTTCAGACTTCTCTTAAAGAACTGCCTGAAATCTGCTTCAAAAACCAAAACCACTCCCCTAAAAAACCCGACTCCCAAATATCTCAGATCTCCTGCTCTCAGCAACATTATTATTTTCTATATTTTCTCCTTAGTCTGTAGACAAGCACCACACAGATATTCAGTTCCTTCGTGTTGTCCTCTGCGTTTACAGAAATCTTCATTTCTGATGAGGCTGTAAATTATTTTATTCTTCAGCACATGCCTATTTATTGACTTGTCTTTTTCCCGAATCAGAAATCGCCCCAATCACTCCCTGGAGGAACAGAAATCTCCTGGGTGTCACCATAACAATTCCCTTTTAGGTCTCAACAACCCCAAATTCGCATCCCCCTTGGCCCTAAATACCCACTTGTTCTTGCACATGCTGTTGCCAGTGGGAAGAAGCTGGGAAATGTATGATTAATGCAGCTATCTCACATCCCACATCTCACACAGAAATCAAGATGCTGTTGTTGCATCCTACAGTCCTTTCTGGTGAAGCCTGGGACTCTAGAAACAAGCAAATAAAGTTGGTGGCTAAAGCCACGTGCAGAAAAGTGGCTGGAGGTGACCATGACATGGCACCAAAGCTGTGAGAGTCAGTCACAGTCAAGGCCAAAATTCCAAGGAAATCCTTGACCCTTTCTTCCTGGAAGAAGGCGGCTGTTGGAATGATCTTGGAAAAAAATCCGGAGAATCTCCAACAGGATTTTGGACTGAGTATAAGCTTGGGGTAAAATAACTTCTGATCAAGTTTTAAGCACTGTTATGTGTTCTGGATTTTTGTGGGGTTTTTTTCAACACTTTACCAACTGACAAACAACCTGGTGATGTATTTTTAAAAGTTCATCCAGCGTAGGATAACTTGTGGCCTTTCAGGAACAGAAGAGACACGGCCAGATAAGCATCCATTTAGCTAAATCCTCATTAGGTGCTTTCTGCCCCTAGGCCTCAGTGAGATTCTTGCATAACCCAACCAGGAATCAGTGGACTAGGGAGTAAAAACCAATTCTGTTTTTAAATTGCTAATTGAAATAAGGCACCTCAGGTGGTTTGAAGTGGTGTGACACAGTTTGAGATAAAATCTTTCCTCATGCTGGTCACCCACAGCTCCACAGTCCCACCAGCTACCAAAGAGACAAACTTCAGGCAACACAGTGTAAATCCTGGGCTGTAAATCAAAGGCTTGTTAAGGGGAGTGATAAATAAAATAAACTGACTGTTAGGACTTACAGTGATTCTGCTTAAGCTTTTGAACCTTTTTTTCACCTGGTTCCTCCACATTCTTTGTTAAAAATTGGGACTCGGCGCCAGAGGCAAGTCCTTGTCGTAGCTGAAGGGAAGCAGCCAGGTGGAGGGAAGGAGGAAGATCTCCTCTCTGTTAGGCTACTTACTGGTGAACAAGAAATGTGTTCTGTTTTGAACTGGAACACCCCAACAGAGGACCAACAGCACAGCTGAGACTGACTGAGGGATGGAGCTGTCTCCCCATACCCCGAGTCTTCCACCCTACCAGAATTTGCAGCAGGACAAAATGATAACACAACATTCTGGTTTTGCTTTTTGGAGTAAAATGAGCTACTTATTGCCCATTATATGCAACAGAAATCCAAATGTCTCTAATTCCAGAGCATGCAAATAGCCAGGATTTACTGTGTTTTCATCATGGAGCTGACAGATCCCCATGGCCTTTGATCTCCCCTCCTTTCTGGACTTCTCTCCTGCACTCTGCTGTCGACCCTATGCTAGACTAATGCAAATGTGGTTGGAATTTATTCCTTCTGGAAAGTATCAGACCAGCACTGAAACCTGTTCGGGCTCAGCCTGTGGCTTCACTCCTGACTTTCTCTGCAAGCCTGGCAGATCTCTCAGCTTTTTTTTTTATCAGCTTTCCCTGTTGGCCAGGATTACAAGCCCTGTGAGACAGGAGACATCTCTCACTGTGTTTCAGTCCCACGTGGGACCAAGACCCTGACAGGAAGCCAGCTTTTGTAGTGCACAAAATACATTTTCTACACTAGTGAGGGCTGGTGGCCTAAGGGTCCAGATATTCTTCTCAGCTCGAATAACTCCAGCCATTTTCCTTGGGTTGTTTATCATCTCTTTTGGAGATAACGAAGTCAGAAATAAAAAGTAATTTTGGATTTCCTCTGACACAGAGGGCATTTGGAAGGGATTTTGGACCTGTTTCCTAACACTTTCTCAGAGGGAAATATGAGGGATGTGCATTTTCCATGAGGCCACAGACGATGTGAAATTAGGATTGTCAAGAGGGTCTATAGCATCTATGTACTCATTAAATTCCCAGCATTATTAGCTTTGTGGATTCCAGGGAAATGTCTCAACCATGTTTGAAAGACCTTGGTTTGACAGTGAGAGCTGATACTACTCACAAGGGAGGACATCAACCTCCCCCCCACAAGACTAAACTCTTTAGTTTTTGTTGGCTGGACCGCTGAGTTTAATTAAAACCTTGTTTTTAAGTTCCATAATTTATGAGGTTTGTCTCCTTCAATTAGTGACATGTGAAACCTGAGGATGAAGGCTGGGAGAGGTCATGGAGTAGAGGAGAGTGCAATCTAGGAAATAGCAGGGCTTTTTCTGCTGGAGATGGAACGAAACCAAAGCTAAGCCACAATGTACAAATAACAAAGCAAACACAGAATTGCAGATCTTGACAAGGCTGCACGTTCTTAGAGCTTCATTGAGCTGCTGATGGACACCAGCCTAAGGTGAGTTGCTCTTCTCCATTAAAATACAAAGCCTGTACTTCACACTCCTCTATTTTGCTTCCTCTCTCTGTTACAAAGTCAAATTAGCATCTTCTTTACCATTCTAAGTTTCATTCATCACTTCACGTTCAAGATATATGAGATAATTCCCTGTTGAGTATATGTCTGTGCATACAGGTATATAATATTATGGGAGATACCTATTTTTCAGCTTCACTTTGCCAGCATTAAAATCCAATGCACATTCCTCATTCCTTCATTTGCATGATTACTTGCAGTCTTACATATTTTTTATTAAAATTTACTTCCAGACCGTAGAACATTGGCCAAACTGCCTGCACTTCATAAATCACCTCAACCTATAACTGGAGATGTGTTTTTTAAGGCAGATTTTAGCCTCAGTATTGAGGTTTGTCTAATCAGCCATGCTCTCATGTTTGTTGAGTGGAACAGAACGAAGGACAAGAGGAAAATGCCTCAAGTTGTGCCAGGGAAGATCTAGGTTGGATATTAGGGAAAAAAGTCTTTGCTGAAAGGGTACTCAGGCATTGGACCAGGCTGCCAAGGGAAGTGGTGGGGTCAGCAACCCTGGAAGTGTTCAAAAAATGTGTAGATGTGGCACTTGGGGACAGGGTTTAGTGATGGACTTGGCAGTGTTGGGTAAGTTTGGACTCAGTGATCTCAGAGGTCTTTTCCAACCGAAAAAATTATTTGATTCTATGAATGATGAGGCTTTAAGTTTGCACTGCAGGTTTGAGCAGATCTGACCATGTCTAATCCAGAGGCTTCTTTTTTAGGGCTGGCTCTGAGATCACCCAAGACAAACTCTTTGCCCTTCACACAGCTGCATATGAGGCCTGATCATACACACAGGTGAGCTCTTTGCTGTGACCCTGGCAGGCTGAGGGAGCATTTTTTCAGGGATCTGTAAATTCCCTTCTGTAAAGACTTTCTTGGTTTTAATAGGTTTGTTGTAAATCTTCCCTTCTTTCTCCTGCAACAGTCAATAATCCTCTCTCACTATGGACAGAAGCTTCACATTAGGGGGCTAAAAAAGATTTATTTTAATTTTTAAAACAAATCCACCTCTCATCTGGTGTGAGGCTGGCACGATGCAGAGGCTGCCACTCAGACCACTACCCTGAAGTTCCCACATACTCAGACTTGCTCTTTTTTTTTAATGTGCCTGCTCTCCTTCCTTTCAGTTTGAGGACCTAAGAAGGCAATACAAGGAGGAAAGTGGATATTTAAGAGAAAATCAAATTCCAGACCTTGCTTGAAAGGACACCCTATTGCAGAAATAATTTTTGCTAAGCAGATGCAGTTTAGATCCCTTATTATAAGGGATCAGAGTTATTCCCTGCACAGTTTAACAGCCACATTTGTCCTGACCCGATATTTTGCATTTTATCCACACTGTGCTGGGAATTCACAAAAAGGGTGAGGGAGGGGGAGAAATCCCTGTACATGTTCACAGTTCATTATACATTCAAACTTCCTTTGAAAGTCTCTCACACTGAATATTAAGTTTTCCAAGCTTTCCCAGTGCTCCCTGTCTCTGAGGCCACACTACAAATCGTTTCCCAGTAATTATGGAGGGGAAAAAAAAAGAAATTAATTATAGCAACTTGAAAACTCCAGAATGACCTTAAAAAAAAACTTCAAGGTCTTCCAGGATGGTCTCCTTGTTGTCCCAAACTGGATCCCACCCTTGTTATTCCTAGGAGGAATACCCCAGTGTCTTTCTGGGTGTTTTTTATGAACATGGAGCTGAAGACACTGTAATGGGAGCATGTGGGTGTTGCTAGTGTGCTTCTTAAGGAACATCTGCCACATGGATGTGCCTATTCTCTCTTCCTGACCTATAGACTTTCCTCCACCCATTGCTGCCTTCACAGCAGTGTCATGTGCCCTACTTTGGCAGAATAAAACCACCCAGGCTGATGATGGTGATGTCAGTAGACCCTCATTGCCAGACATGAATTGTCAAATGTTTACCCAGAAGGAAAAGAAATATATCTCAGACATGTCACTCGTCTCTTGTTGTGGAGGAGTGAAGAAGAACGAAACAAAAATAAAATCAAAATATCAAATTCAGAAGTGAAAGAAAGGATCGATTTTCCATTTGATGAGCACGTAGATGCAGGAAACCAGTTGCAACAGGAGACACTCTGGCCAGGAATCAAGGAACACTCAAGGAGGTACAAAGATAACGTGGATATCCTGCAGTACTACAGCTACTGCAATCTTTATTTTTTTAAGATGATACAGTGAATTTGAGACTAGGGGTAACAAGGATGTGGGCAGATTATATGATATCTGCTCATCCCAGGGCAATCCCTTGGCCTTACTCATGAAAAAAGTGGTGACAGTCTTTGAGAGAGGCTTCTGGAGATGGGAACACCAGATCACAGCCCCAGCTGCTCAGTTCCCCCATTTTTTTTTTTTTGTGGGTTTTTTTTGTTGTTGTTTGTTTGTTTGTTTGTTGGTTTTTTTTGTTTGGTTGGTTTTTTTCCTTAATCACTGCAAAGGAACCCACATTTCTCATTCTGACCGTCAATTTTCAAGCCTTGTGACAACTTTCCAGCACCTAAAGGAGCAAGTTTTGAACTTTTCAACATTTTCTACATCAGGGTTGGGAGGTGGAGGGGGACTGGAGGTTGCTGTTTCCTACCTGTAAGCATTGAGTAGCCAAGACAGAGCTTGCTCCCTCTCTTCCATGCTCACCTTGGCATAGCTGGGGAGGAGCAGAAAGTCTTCATGCACTGAGTCTGACATCTGAGAGGGTTCTTGGAACCCCACAGCAATTCCGGTTTTGCCTGCTGAGGCTGCTGTAGTGCCTCACTGAATCCTCAGGATTCGTTTGGTTATCAACCAGAGTCATTTAGGTAACAGGATCAGACCTCAGCACGAGCCTGCAGTTGCTCCTTTAGGTTCAAAGCTAAACTGTCAGTCACAGAAGGTGATTCAGAGGGAGGCAGATGCCCGTTGTCACATGGTGGTGGGGCACGAAACTCAAGGCAGAGGTTGTGCCAAAGCAGATGGCAAAGGGAACATCCAGCCTGCAGGAGGGTGCAGCAGTGGGACTCTACACCCTCCCGTTTTTCCAGGCAGCTCACACATCTAACATCCCACCTTCTCTGTTTCCCCCACCATCTCATCTTGAGCTGTTATGTATGACACCCTTTCTGATGATTTGACATCCCTCCTTGTGATTGATTTGAGCTATTCTTATCTTATCAAATTAAAGAAGACAGAAAATACAACGAGAATTAACCATTGCTCCTTGCGGAAGGCTAAAAGAGCCTTCCTGTAGAAACCTGTGAAAAATAAGTGTATAAAGTCTCTAAAACAGGGCATAAGACACGTGCTGATCGACAAAGGGCTTTCATTCTCTTTGGTACAACAAAGCATTTCATTTTTTCTCCGTACAATAGTCAAATGTCTCACAAACGTCAGCAATGTCAAATGAATCTTTTGTTGTTTCCTTTCTTTTTGTAGCTGATGTTTTTTTCAGATACAGGCACAAGTGGCTCTGCCTTTTTCCAGCTTTCAGAGAGAACATCTTAAGAATCAGTATGGATGAGGCCACTGGATTTTGGAGAGCAGGAGCAGGGCAGAGTTCAGTTTAAAGACAAAAGCCATGACATTTGTCTTCAAGGAGAAAGAACAGTCCTTGGCTCGGATCCCCCAGTTCCAGTCAGGTGGGAATTGGTCCTTGTTTCTTCCCATGGTCAAGCTCACAGCAGCCTCTGAGGTTGGTTTTTCTCTAATCATTGCAAAAGAATCCACATTTCTCATTCTGACCATCAGTTTTTAAGCCCTGTGACAAGTTTCAGGCCCCTAAAGCAGAAATTTTTGAACTTTCCAACATTTTTTCTACATCAGGGTTGGGAGATGAAGGGGGACTGGAGATTGCTAATGTGGCAGGAGAACAACTCATGACCTTCAAACTCATTTGATACCACCAATTACTTTATTTTTTTCTCCCCGCTGGAATGGTCTATTTTATGCAGCAAATTGCTTGAGAATACTGATTTTCCAGAAATCTTGTGAGTAAGTCTTATTTTTTAAAAGTCAGACAGGCATTTATGAATCTCAGTTCCACTGAATATCAAAAAGACACGAGACTCCCGAACCACTTCAGCACACTTTAATGTTTAAGTTTAAAGCTATACTTTATAGCATTAATTCTAACACTTAGAATCTTGGAGTTATATCTTGCTCTGGGAGCATTGACAGCAAGACACAGTTGTTACAGAGGCAGTGAGGAATTATTCTGCATGGGTAAATGGTACAAAATTGGGCTCCAGGTGCTCAGATTCATGTGCTTTTAAAAAAATACGAGTTGATTACTGACATCAAAGTGTTACAGTAATGATCAAGCATAGCAGGAAACACAAAAATCATAGATTGAGTGAAAAGAACCCATAAACAGCAAACTATGTACAAGCAATATTATGACATTATTTAAACAATGTAGTACCAGAGTGAAAAACTACAGCAACTGCATTTTGACTTTCATCATCCAATGCAAAAGGGAACGTTACACTAAGTGTTTATGAGTTAAATTTCACTTCTCCCCAGCGATGGAAACAAAAATGCCAGCCAATAACTCAGTAAGATGTGCTTCCAGAGAGGAGTTTGAATAGAATAAATGATTAACTTTTCAAAGTAGAGGCTTAAATGATCTTAATTTTAGTCTTCATTTGGCTCAGTAAAAATACATCAGATCCTCAGTAGGGACAAGTGACAGGTGAGACCTGAGCAGCTCCAACAACTCTTCTATAAAGAACTACATTTTCTAAGTTTCAGCTCAGGGGATGAGCACAGAGATGCAGGATTTCCATTTTCATATTATTTATTTATTTATTTATTCATTAATTCCAACCGGCTGAAATGAAGAAGTGGACAGAAAGTAAAAAATTATTTGAGCTCATTCTGAATCGTTTCATTTGACCTAAAATTAAATGTTCCATGAATTTAAGGGAACTAAAACAATTATTTCTAGGGCAATTTTTCAATTGAAAGCACTGCTTTTGAAATGAACATTTTGTTTAGCAAATCTGAGAGAAACACTTTGCTATTTATGATTTTACATGATTTTTCAGACCAAAGTTATTTGCAAAATTTGACCAAGAGCCAGGCATAGCTGTAGTATCTCTAAACTTCATTTTCCAATTTTTTTTCATTTTCCTGGTTTACTGAAATATTTGCAGGATATAAAGCCACTTGTCTCTTCCCTGATGTTGGCAATAATTATAGTTTGTACAGAGTGTTACCAAAGCACTAAGAACTTGCTTATGAAAATGTAAATGAGTTTTAAATTCAGTGAATGCAATGACTTGGAGTGAGTGAAAGAAAAATACCAAAGCAGCTCAGTGTTAATGCTCAGCACTCCCTGATGAATGTTAACTCACAAGCAACGTGCTCTATCTCGTGTCTCTTCAGGCAGAAAGTGTGAGCAGACCTTTCTGCTCCTACACCTCATTTTCTTGAGGGTTATAAAATTGCAATTTATCTCCAGAATAAACTTAATCTCTGGAAAAAAAAATAAAATACGATTTCTTAGTCACTTCTTTATACCAGGTATTAGTGCTTCTTACAGCTGCCACCTGCAGCCTGCTGAGCAATCAATAATTACTGCTCTCTTTACGTGTTTGACTATAAGCCCCAATAATGAATGGCAGTAGCAAAGGTTGCTGTCACTTGAGAACTCCCCACAGAATTGGGTTTAAATATCATAATTCCATCTGCTCCCTCTCCTCCTTATGCATTTCTGTGGCTCAGGGTGATGTACTCAAACCCAGGCAATGATTTCCTGCTGCTGCTGAGAGCAATCACAGAGAGGGAAAATATATTTCAATTCCTTCCTGGAATATTTTAATGAACATCAGTGCAGGCAGAAGGAGGGAGATACCATCTTCTCTGAACACTGCCAAGTGTTTTCATAAAGGCACAAAAGGAAATAGAAGTGGTGCCTAAATTAGACAATTGCCCATGGAGGTTTTCCTAATTAATATCAGTGATTTGTTCCGAATCAGCTCACGCAGTAATTGCTGCTGAGTCTGTAAAGCCAAAGGGGTTTCTGATGGATAAGCAATACACAGGTGATTTCAAACCTCTGTGAGATTTGAATCGTTCCTCCCCGAACTGAAATCGCAGAAAGAGGAGCATCCATTTGAAGTTCAGGGGCTGGAGAAGACACTGGGGTGCCTGGATTGATGCCATCCATCCATTCAGCTTATCAGAGAGGACTGACTGCATGGACTTGCTCCAAAGACAATATCTGTCACTGAGTGACATTTTATGCCATCACAGGTCTCCTGATGCCAGCAAGTGAAAACAGACAAGTTCAGCTATTAAATACAAAATCAGCTCACAACTATAGGGTAGTTAATAGTGCTGCCTGAAGTCACATTGTAATGGCTTTTCCTAAATGGGAAAAGTGTTTTGCAAAATCACATTTTGTTCTCGGTGCCGTTCGTCCTGATTATTTTGCAGGATAAAAAGAGCATCTCACTTTATTTTCTATTTTGCTCAATACCACTTGTTTCCTACTTTGCTCCAAGGAAAAGGCTCCTGTCTCTCAATGCCTCATGTGGGGTTTGACCAGACAAAAGCAGACAGGGCTCCCTCAAACCACATGGGAAAGAAAGGTCTGTGCCTTAAAAGCACCACACATCCCTATTTTTCATGTCAGATGGAACCTGATTCTAAATTAAACTTCTGAAGATTTCTATTCTGAGGGAGGGGAGGAATAAAGCTTGTCTGTGTCATCAGAGAGCAGCACAGACAAGTGTAGCTGCCTGGTTTGGCCTCAGAAATGGTGTACTGAAATTCCCTGCTCCAATATAAATGCTATCCAGGTTGAACCCATTCCTACCTGCAATGAGACCATGATCCTGGGAGAGAGGCAATGAAAGGAGCAACATGCTTTGCAGACAAGCCCGAGGTAAAGCAGTGAAAAACTCATTAAGACAATCTAGCAAATGGCATAATGATGGAAATGGGCATTTTCTCTCTGAACAGTGCAATTTCTCTATGGAAATAAGGATAATGACTTTCTTATACATTTTATGCAGGTGTGTAGAGTGAGGCACCCAGCAGGGAAGGGCCCTGTTATGATCCATTAAGGTAATACAGCTGGATAATAAAATTAAGCCAATGAATAACAGGATGAGGATCAAAATAAGAGCTCTTCCAAAGAGCTCCTCCACCTGAGTCACCTGGAATTTCCAACAGCACCAGTGCCATGGAGTCAAAGGTAGTGCCTGTAGAGTAACACCAGCATAGAAATTGAGGTAGTGGGGACAGAATCATGTAATCCTGGGATGGTTGGGGTTGGAAGAGTCCTTAAAGATCATCCAGTTCGAACCCCCTGGCACGGGCAGGGACATCTTCCACTAGATCAGGTTACTCAGAGCTCCATTCAACCAGTCCTTGAAGACTTCCAGGGATGGGGAGTTCATATCTTCCCTGCATGACCTGTTCCCAGAACATCTGACCAGCACAAGGATGGATACATGAGGTCCTATAGGTCAGCCAAGCCTCAACCAAAATGATGTAGCAAGAGCTGAAACCCTCCTCACTGTCCTGCAGCAATTAAAACCTCTGTATCCAGGAGTACCTCCCACTTTTAACTGTGGCTGCAATAGGATAAGTCAGGGTAAGGAATTTCAATGGCATATTTTGCTCACACAGCTCAGCTTGAATACATTTGCACTTTCAGAATGAAACACTTCTCATTTCTCGCCCAACTTTCAACATGATTTCTGCAGTGAATTTATGGCTGTGAGTTGCCTTATCTAAGAATTGCTGGGAGTGAAAAGCAAAGCTCTCCATCCAGCCAGTGCCATGAATAATGTGTGCATGTGCTCTCACATATACCCATGTGTGCTGTTGTCATTTTTGGACACTCTGAGATTTATGAAATGTAAAATGCAATCCCCAAATGCTGGCAATTCTTGCTAAGAATAAAATTCAAGAGTGAAAAATGTATATGAATGTCAAAGAACAGAAAGATCTTTACCAGGGAACATGTTCAGGAATCATAAGTCATTCACCTCTTAGGAGGTTTCATTTCTTCACTCATCTGTCATCCTTATAAATTGCTTCTTTTTTTTTTTCCTTGCAAGAATGGAGAGCACAAACCATCACAAAACTTCTTTAAGGGAGAATTTCCAGAAGACAGCATAAAGCAAGATTTTCCCAACATCTTTGGTACCCAGTCAGTTCACAATCCTTTTGCAGAGCCGAAATGATTCCACATGCCTAATCCTGCACATTGCAAGGAGCTGGTTTGCCACAATTCTTGTTCCCAGTATAAATGTTGTATAGCTACAAATAACAGGTGTATGAGAATGAAAGGTCACTTTTAGTGGGAGTAAAGATGTGTTTTTCATTGGAAGCCAGTTAAAAAACAGAACTCAGAGAGCTTACTCAGAAAAATGAGGTAAAGAACATGTAGAGATACTGAGTTAACCTGTTGGCATCAGAGCCAGGTCAAAGCACGGCTCTTCCAGAGACATAATCTGTGGCCTCAGATTAATAATTTAATTTCTATGTATGGTACATTTAGATAAATATTTAACCTAACTGCTCTCTGTCTAGACATCTATGAAAACAGTAGTTATCAATCTGTGAAACAGAGGCAAGGATCATTCCTATATTCCACCCAGGCTGGCTCAGACACACATAAAACACCCCAAAAAAGCATTCAGGGTCTCAGTTCTCAGCCAGGACCTCTGTCACAGTATCTTCAAGGCTGAGGTTTAAGGTTTCAGTCATTTCAGGCATAATGTGGCTGTTCCTTCCACTTGGGATCCAGCTCTTGGCCAAGGACAAGGGGGTTGAAACTAAATGACCTTTAAGGTCCCTTCCAACCCAAACCACTCTGTGATTCCATGACACCCTCAGAATATGAACAAACCACAACAAGGAAGGGATTTGCTTCTTTTCTAGATTTTGTTATCTGTACTAATATGTGAAACCATTGTGTAAGGAGAACATGATTCAACCTGTAGGGTCTGGATGCTGGGAAACAAATCAAATGGGAAACACCAAGGATGGTATCCAGGAGAAGGCATCCTGGGCTAAATCAAAGTTACACATCTCAGCTACTCTTGGTGAAATCACAGTGCCTGGCAGGAGAGATGCAATACAACAATTTTCGATCCTTTAAACCAACAACTTTCAAATTGTGTTGGAGAAACAATCAAGAGTTGTAAACATGATATATTTTCAGCAATTTTTGGTGAGGACATCAATTAAGGCAGGACAGTGTTATTACAATATTTAACTACAAAGCCTGACACAAACATAATTCCAGTCAATCCCAATTTACTTTCAAATACACATCCTTCCTAGTAAATAGATATCTGTTTTCTTCAAAGTTCTAGCTCATATCTGTCCCACGCATAGTATGAGGTATTAGGCTGAACTTGGGGCCAAATGTTCAATCTTTGGGTTTCTGAAGTTAAATGAATGAAGTAAAAACTGAATATTTGAGTCACCACTGAAACTCATGGATTCTGAGACACCAAGTCCTTCAGATTTAGCAGAAAGTGGAGCATGGGAGTTTTTACAAGGGGGGGGGGGGGCAGTTAAATATTAAAATGGGAAGAAATGCTTTAAGTGATGCTCCTTCTCCCATTTCTTATCCCCCAACCCTCCATTCTGAGTATGATCTCAAATCCTCTTCACCTCCTCCTCCAGTCCTTAACCCTACAATATCATGGATTTTCCATCCAGTCAGAGTCTTCATCAGTCCTCTGAAATCATCATAAAGACTTCAAAAATGGGAAGATGTTAAATGCTAATATTTAACACTAGCTATCTTATTCCCAATAGGTCAAGAATTCCTGAAATAGCTGCCTCCTCCAAGGGAAGCATGAGAATGGGCAGAGAGCCATGAACAGAATTTTACCCCACATCTCCAGCTCCTGTTCTCCCAGCTCTCTGAATCAAAAATGTTTGCTAATCTGGCCATATCAGTGTTTCATATTCCAGGTGAAACCCTGTTGCCCTTTCAACCTCAAAATAGCTTGACCTAGTTTGGTGGAACAATTCTAAAAAGGATTTCAATGTTTCTTTAAATTTTCTGGGTTTTTTTCCTTAAACTGGTCGAGTATTTTCTGAGAGAGAGGCAAAACACTTGTTTATTAGCAAGTAGATTCCCGTGTTAGGGTTTTTTTGTGAATAAAGAATCTCTCTTTGGAGCTATTAATGTCTTGTATTTTCCTGAACATACTTTCCACTGTGCTGATCAAAACCTTTAAGAATAATGTAACTTCTTTTGTGTGATTTCAAAAATATATTAAGGGAAGCCTTACCATGCAGATTCCTTTGTGGGCTGCTAATGTGCATTTAAGTTGTACTTTAAATTTCAAACTTAAATTTAAATTTTAGAGGTCTGGAACCTCTAGCAGCAGATAAATTATGAACTGCTTTGTGTGTGGGATATCCTTTCCATTTACAAGTTTGAAGCATTACTATTTTAATTTCTTCTTCTTCTTCTTCTTCTCCTTCTTCTTCTTCTCTTTCTTCTTCTTCTTCTCTTTCTTCTTCTTCTTCTCTTTCTTCTTCTTCTTCTTCTTCTTCTCTTTCTTCTTCTTCTTCTTCTTCTTCTTCTTCTTTCTTCTTCTTCTTCTTCTTCTTCTTCTTCTCTTCCTTCTTCTTCTTCCTTCTTCTTCTTCTTCTCTTTCTTCTTCTTCTTCTAACATTTTTTAAAAATAGTGGACAGAAGTTCTAGTCCTGCACCAAGACCTCCTGAGCACACAGGGCAGAGCCCCAGAGGAGCAGCCAACACAAGCTCCAGGGGCAAGCATTTGGCTTGCACTGGAAGAAGAAGAAGAATTTACTAGAAATTGAGATAATAGAGCACTCAGGGACTGTGTGGGGTCTTGACTGTGACTTTTACACCAGCAAAATGGGGGAGAAGAATGAAACAACTCAAGTTTTTATAACTATTGACCAAAAATCATGTTGTTTTGCCAAAAAACTTTCCAAGCAGCCACAGGGAGGTTATAGAGGATGATTCAGAGCCTTGTAAACTCAGAAGAGAGGTGATCTTTAATCCTAGGAGTGCTGGGGGTGGTGAGGAATGGAGCACCACTGTGGTTGGGCTGGGAATGCAGCAGCTTCAGGCTGCTCTGTGTGAATAAATCTACATGTCCAATTAATTTAGCACCAACCCTGCCTGCCTACACAGCTCAGAATTTTTACCAGAGATGGAAATAAATGATTCCACACACCCTATTTAATACTAACAACCTCTTGTGCTGCCAGGTTTGTAAGAACACAAGGTCCAACAAAAGGTGTGGGTGTATTGCTCCCTACAAACTAATCTCCAGAGCATGGAAATGAGAAGCCTTGACAAAAGAGATTGAAATAGAAGGAGTAGATTCAGATAAATTCCACTTTAACCTCTACAAATGCTAAGAAACTGTTGATGTTAACCAGAGAAAATAATACCCAAGTAAGGATCGAAGTATTTCTAATATAACAGACAATCTTTTACTCTTAATAGTCCTCTTTATGCTTGACTTTAATTAGCAGAAACATTATGCAGGCAGATGTAGGTGGAAAGGGCTTGGATTCAACCCTCAGGTGTCACTAACAAATATCATCTTGGGGTCCCACCCACACCCATCCTGGTGCTGGTTGAGGTGAAGTTCCTACTTGCAAACAAAAAAATCAAAGGACTGAGCCAAACAATGTTTTATTGAGGGAAGAAAAGGGCAACGAGGAAGACAAGCAGGCAAATATGTGACAACCACTAAGCATTTTTCTGGAGTACAGTGGTGATTTCTTAAAGCCCTCCTCTCACTTTTATGTGAGGCAACTGCCCTCCCACTGCCCACTCTCCACCTCCTGCAGTAACACAGCATTCCCACTTGGCAAGTCCCTGTCTCTGATCCAGTGAACCTGCTGCACAGAATCACAGAACATCCTGAATTGGAAGGGACCCAAAAGGACCATCAAGTCCAACTCCTGGCTCTGCACAGGACAACCCTGAGAATCACACCATGAGCCTTGATGGCAGGAGACCTTCAGAGAAGGCACAGCTGACACAAAAGCACAACCTGCCCATGATCGACACCCCTGAGACCTTCCACTACCTCATTCCTCTGTTTCCAGACTTCTGTGCTAAAAAGGTCCCACAGAGAGAAGACACAGCCCATCCTACCCAGTGAAGACCATGGTTTTGAAGTCCTGTTTACCCCAAGGCACCAAACCACAGCCCCAGGTAGGTTGCCCACAGCTTGGCCTCACTTCTGCATAGTCAGTTCTCCAAACTTTTGCATGTTGCTTTACTACATTCAGCCTGTCTCCTTTTCCTAATCAAGAACACTTCCCAAATATAATAAAAGACAACTCACAAACTGAGTATGTCTTCATGTCTTCCTCTCGGGTCCTTTTCTCTGACAAGTCAAAATCCTCCTATTGAGGATTTCCACCCATATGGAACAGTGTTTTAAGGTCTGGTCTCATCACTCAGGACTCTAATTCAGAGATGCTGAACAGCTTGTGCTCTGAAAGCTCCCTTTTCCCTCCCTTCCAGCTGTAATTTATTGTCATTGCAGAACTGACTTTTAATTACTGATTTAACCGTTCTTCATAATTTGATGACCTTTGCCAGCTCCTCCCTTACAAAATTCCTTGAAATCTTCAGTTCTTTCCATTCCTGAGAGCTTAACACGAAACCAAATACCAGCCAGACCACACAGACTCTTTGCATCTCATCAGAATCAATGAAGACACTTCAAATTTGAAACCTTGTCCCAGAAAAGTCCCTTCCTTACCTCAGACTACTCTGGCCAAGCAGTGACAGGTATAATCCAGGCAGTGCTGTGGCTCCCAGGTCAGATGGAGAGGTGGCTGGTTGGGCAGAGAAACACAGAATCACAGAATATCCTGAGCTGGAAGGGACCCATAAGGATCATCGAGTCCAACTCCTCGCCCTGCACAGACACCCCAACAATCCTCCCCTGTCCCTGAGAGCATTGTCCAAACACCCCTGGAGTTCTGGCAGCCTTGGTGCTGTGTCCACTGCCCTGGGGAGCCTCTTCAGTGCCCAACCACCCTCTGGGGGAAGAACATTTTCCTAATATTGTAGCATCCTTTTTGGTCTCCAGCACAAGCCAGGATGGCTGGAGGAGAACATCTTCATTATCCTGCTCAGCCCACGAGGCTCTCCTGCAGGCCTTTGGAAAACATTCCAGATGCCTTTTGTCTCCTGGGATATTCAGTCATTTTAAGGCACACTAGGCAGTGAGTTAGAAATGCATCGATTCTTTTACAAGAAACCCCCCCAAATGACCTTTACATTTAATGTTTGAGTTTGTCAAGTGCATTAGCAGCAAATTATTTCCTCTCACTGCACAACAGTCCTTGGCCCTCTAAACTATCCTTTATGCCTTCTTTAACCTCACCCTGGCAGTGCAGAGGGAAGTGCAGACACAAGAGAGCCTGACAAGCTGTCAGATTTTTAATTCATGCTGAAAAGTGGTAAGTGGAGGCTGGAAGCATTATTTCCACAGGCTGAAAGAGTGGATTTGGAACAAACCCTTGCTGATAAACCCTCCACCAGAAACTACATGAAAAGGGATTATTTTCAACCAAATATCAGGTCTGACCTTCAGCTTGGCAAATTGGGTATACTTTTCCCCTCCATCATTACTTTCCCCTCCACTCTGCATCAAAGGATGTGCATTTCAGTGTTCAAAGTGCCTTCAGATCACTGCCAGAGCTCTGCCCACTGCCTTCTCAGAGACATGAGAAGTCCCACGGTGTGGAGGAGCTGCTTCTACCTCCTGAAATCAGCTCCTGAAATCAGCAGAATTATTTCCAAAGGTTGCCACGCTGCTCTTCTGCTTCTCCAGGCAGTTCTGCTCCTCTGGCAGCCACCTGCCTCTCCGATGGTAGAAGGATTTTCCTGAGAAGGAAAATCAAGAAGTGGTGTCTGTGAAGCCCAAGTTCCTCCAGATTTCCAGCCTGTTTCTCTTACACCATCCCACCACAGCCCCCCCCACAACCCAGCAGCTGTCCCCGTCATCCCCACCAGCCCCAACACTGAGAGGACTCTGGAGGGACACAAATGCCAGCTGGAAAGCCACAGACACTGAAAATAAAGTGTTAAGCTGAGAACTTCCTGCTTTTTTTCTTAGTGGCCATTAATTTGGGTTTCTCACCCTAAACCATGTGATGTGCTGATTTTCACAATACTTGAAAGAAATTCTCTGTTAAATTCCCTTATGTTCAAAAATTACTGGAAAGAAGACTGGAAGACAAGTGGACACAGAGCCTTAGGAGGCTGAGTTTGCTTAGGGACTCAGCTGAAATACCACTTTCACTCTGGTCACCCAGAATGTGTTGAATTTAGATGATGACAAACTCTGAAATTTCAGCATATTCCAACAAGTCTGCTTGGAACCCGACCATTTCAAAACCATTTTGGCCTTTTTCTGACCTGTGTGCCAGTGTGAAACCCTTTGCTGCAGTAGAGAGGGGGAAGAAAAATTCACTGAAACAAAAAAAATGGGTGGGGTGACAGGACAGGGTGGTCACCGCCATTCTTACATTTCAACTATTCCTGGTTTCAAATGCAGCTGCTCAGCTTCTCTTTCCCAGTCCTGTGTTTCTATCAGCTCTTTTCTGTTGCTGTATCTATGTCATCCTTGGGTATCAAAAACATGCTCTGTTCTCATTTTCATGCTTCTCTGCTGCATATCCTTAATCTGTTAATACTCTTTTCTGCTGTGCCCTGATACTGGAAACATCCACTCTTCTTCCTCCTAAGGCACAGCTTCTCTTTTCCTGTGGTTTTCTCCACACTTGTGATCGAAAGATTACTCACCTGGGGAGATAACCTGTCATTTAAACTCTTATCTCCAGACCTGGCTGTACTAAAGTCTTTTATCTTGTCACATTCTGCCCAAATAACACCTCCTGGGGACTGAAATGGTTCAGTTTTACCCTTGGTGCTGGGCTTAAGGACACACATGACATTGAGCAGATCAGTCCATATGACCTATTGCAATCTTTCTTAGCAATCAAGGAAATCAGAAGCTTTAATATTTTTAAGCAAAATATAAAACTCCATTTTGCCTTAAGTACTGTGGAAAGCCAGTTTTAAGCTTATGCCCTGAGCAAGAGGTTGCTTCTGGAAATATAACATGTCTGGTGTAATTAAAGTGACTGTAGTGTGAACAAAACCATGGGAAGATTGATCTCACTGAAAGAAAACTGGGAAAGTATCTTCAGCTTCACTAGAAGCAGAACCAAATCCAAGAGAAAAGAAGCCATGGAGTGATAGGACAAGGATAATGACTTTAAACTGAAAGAAGGTAGGTTTAGTTTAGATATTAGGGAGAAACTAATCCCTGTGAGGGTGGTGAGGCACTGGAACAGGTTTCCCAGAGAAGCTGTGGCTGCCCCATCCCTGGAAATGTTCAAGACCAGGTTGGACGGGACTTGGAGCAACCTGGGATAGTGGAAGGTGTCCCTGCCCATGGCACCAGGGTTGGAATGAGGTGGTCTTTAAGGTCCTTTCCAGCCCAAAGCATTCCATGGTTCCATGATTATATGCTGCAAAATGATCTCTGCACTAACAAAGCCCTCGAAATATGTGTGCAGAAGTGCAAGGCAAAGCAGAGATTGTTACAAGAACAGTCACTTCGTTTTCTCCCTGGAGAAGTTAAATCTGCACTGACCAACTTTGCCTTCAAACACAGTCCAGAAAACACCTTCCCAAAGCCAGTCAAATTCATAAAGCATGTGCTATTCTGCCTGAAGCACTGGCTTCTACTGCTTGGATCAAATGAAGTATCATAGAGTCCTAGAATGGTTTGTGTTGGAAGTGACCTTAAAGATCATCCAGTTCCAACTCCCTGTCATGGGCAGACACACCTTCCACTAGACCAGGTTGCTCCAAGCCCCATCCAGCTTGTCCTTGAACAACTCCAGGATTGAGGTGCCCACAACATCTCTGGGCACCAAGAGGATTGGTGCTTCTTCTTGTTCCTAAATTGGTTTGGTTTTTGTTCTTCCACATTTTAGCTCTGCTAAGCACAGCCAGCTGGGAAGAGCTCCTGTTGCTGCAGAAGTGCCCAATACCTGGAAGTGCCTGAGCTGTGATAATTAGTTTTTCTGGCACTGTTGTCTTGAATAAGGCTTTTCTCTCTCTTTTTTTTTTTTTTTCACCCTGATGCTTTTGTTGTATTCCACGTACAGCTGCAATTACTGTGCTGTTCAGCCTTGAATGGTAGACTATTAGATTCAAATCCTACTTAGAGATGATTTAAATCACAGGCTTTTAAAGCTGCAGTTTGTTCTCATGATTAAGCTGTCATCATAATTTGTAAGTCACTTTGGGCCTGAGTTTATGCAATTTGGTATAAGTAGCATGTGCAAGTGAGGGCAGGCTCACACCTTTATATAAAAAGGAGTAGCTGTCAGTGAGAACTTAGATCCCTCTAACTCGGGTGTGCTGAAAATACTGTGGCAGTACTATGGAAAACAATCCTGTGAATTGAGTTTTCCTGCATAACGGCCCAGTGGGACTTTTCTGGAAGAGTGAGAAGGGAATTGGGTCTGACCACAGCTTGTGCACAGAGTGACACTGCAAGGCAAATACCACAGGGTTTGCAGGAAGAAAGTAAGAAAGAGAAGAGTGATATGAATGAAAAGATAATAAACCAAGACAAAGCCATTCTGCAGAGACCAGACTGTGTGTGGGGTTTCAGAAGATACAAGTTGCTGGCTGACTGCTGGGAAATGCCCCATCCAGACACAAGGCAGAGGTGAGGCTGACGCATCTTCACATCCCCAGATCCAGCCAGTAGTGAGGCTGAGCCTGCATTTCCCACAGGAACACACACCAACACAGGGATATCACCTGTGTACACACATTTACATGCACACAGCTGGTCACACAGGGCAGTGCAGGCAGAAAATGCAGCACTCACACACACCATCAGCACCTGAGGTCTCACCCTGTCACTCCTCTCACTAAACTCCCCTTCAGGGCAGGTTTGGGTTGGTTGCTGGCAGCTGGCCCTGATCTGAACACAACTAATAAAGTGTTATCATGGAATCATCATATGGTTTGGGACACCTTCCACTAGAGCAGGTTTCTCCAAGCCTGGTCCAACCTGGCCTTGTTATGACCATAAGATCTCACTGGTACCAGATGTTGCCCAAACAGAAAGCTGCTTTTTTCTCTTCTCCTAGGACCTCCTCCCCTTTGGAGACACACTGATGTAAAAGTGTCCTGAGTAGCAGGACACTTACGCAGAAATTTTATGCCAATGCTCCAAAGCTGGCTGTCAAGCCTGCATGACCTTTACTTTGGAATCAGTTCCTGCCTTAGTTGTTCCACGATGGCACGTGAGAATCGAATAGATTTTTACTTGTTCACATTACCAAAATTTTACTGTGGGTACAGACCCTGCTTAGGTATCTGCTGGTGGTTGGATGTAAATGTTGCCACAGCTTGAGGTGTGTAAAATTAGGTGGGTTTTCGGCTAGTCTGTGGGTGTGCTGAGCTCTGTTTGGTGGTAGACAGCTGGGACCTGAGCCAGTGAAATTCCTTCTGCTCAAGGTGGCAGGCTCAGCCTGGAAGAGGTGCTTCCACCTGCCCAACATCTGGCTGCACAGCTGGTGATGAAAGCAGGGATTGGCTTTGGAGAGAGAGGGAACAGAGCTGCCTCCCTCGTTGCTCTGAAGGGCCAAGTCTCTTTATGCAACATTGTGTGAGTCCCATCAGTAATTTATGGATTTTTCAGCAATCTTGCAAATTAGACTGCTATTAATCCCTAGAGATGTGCTGGGGTAAGGTTGTTATTGCTCTGAAAAGGTGAAAGTGAATGTTTGGCATTTATCTGGGTGACACAATGTCAGTGACACAGCCACCTCCTCCCCAGGGGCACTGCAAGAATTTCCTTGACATGAGCCTGAAACGCAAATAAAAATTTCCGCAGACACCAGACATGTCACCAATCTGCTCCCTGTCCCAGACATACAACAAGGCCAAACTCCTTGCACTCCTCATGCTGGCAGGGCTCTGAGGAGCTTGCAGGGTGGAGACCTTAAATTTGAGGTCCTGCACATAACACCACAGAAAAGCTCTGCTGATCAGAGCTTGTGCAATAGGACAGACTGTCATGTGCCCACCCCTTGCTTCCATGAAAAGGGAAGAAGAATTACCACAGGAGCCAGTAGCAAGGTACTGTATAGATTCTCCAGGAATTTGTCAGTTGTAAGGGTGTCAGAAACACCTCCACTGCTCCACCTGCCACTAACAGTGTTTTAAGAATGTGACTGTATCCCTTATCCCAGGAAAGATATCAGAGGAGAAGTAGTTTCTGAGGTAGAAAGTTTTAAAAGCTGTATTTTAAACAAACACAGAACGTGCAGACAGTTTAGTATTTCATGCTTGGCTTGGTGCTTGAAAGCAGCCCACCCTGGAGTGACTCTATTCCATATTGCCCATTCCTGATGCTTGATGTTTAGCAGAGTTCTTCAAATCACCCTGTGCACCAGGTTTTTATTAATCCTCAATTTTCTTACTGTGACAAACATTGTCAGTTCATTAAAAATAACTGGTCCATGGAGAGGACTGGGCATTTCAAGAAGCCATGGAGGTAATTTTTATAATAAGATGCAAAAGTCTTGTCCAGAGCCCCGTGACCATGATGTGTTAAGGCTCCTCAATATCTCCTGCAGGTTTCTTCTTGCAACATAACTTGGGAATGGTGAGAAAGTGCTTAAATTACATGTCAGCAGTCACACAGATGGTCTCTGTCAGGCCACAAGCTGCCCACAGTGCATTTCCCTCTCACCTGCTACGTGGCAGCTACAGGGAAGCTCTTGCTTTTAATTCAGTGTAACATGTGAGCTCAGCCTCCTCACTGAACACAGCACAGATGGAAAAAGCATTCCTGCTCCAAAGGGTGTTTCCAGCCTAAGGACAGCATCCTAAACACAAATAAGCCTGCGAGAAGGGAACAGATTTTATAGAGTCAACAAAGAAATATAAGGACACGACAAGAGGAAACGGCCTCAAGTTGCACCAGGGGATGTTTAGATTGGAAAAATTTCCCCACTGAAAGGGTGGTCAGGCACTGGAACAGACTGTAAGGGAAACTGGTGGAATTGCCATCCTTGGAAGTGTTCAAAAAGGAGTGTGACACTCAGGGACATGGTTTAGCGGTGGAATTGGAAGTGCTGGGTTAATATTTGGACTCGATGATCTTAGAGATCTTTTCCAACCTTAATGATTCCATGATTCTGTGATTAATGGCATGTCAATAAGAATGGCTCAGCTCATGTAAAGCATCTCCACCAATGACCCTGAATCCTCTCACCATGTGTGGAGACAGTTTAGGTGCAAGCAGAACAGGATACACAGGTCTAAGCCAGACACTGAGAGATTTTACCTAAATTTCCAGTAGACCCAACACTGACCTGCATGCTAGGGTTTCCAGAGAGGAACCCCAGGGGTGTGTCCATCCAGTTCATAACACCAGGCATATTTTTTTTCAGTGTTTCCTCCTTCTGCATGGTTTGCAGCTGGTCACAACAAATATTCCTCACTCCTTGCCCACTTTACCACTTCCAGCCAGTCTGCAGGGACAGAGCAAACCAAGGATAGCCAAACCCAAGGTGTGCTGTGAATGGGTCAGGAAACCAGGACAGCACATCTGACTACAGCCCTGCTCCTGTCACAGCTTGGTCCTTTCCTCTACAACTGTAGTTCTGAATATGGGAATAAACAGGGTGATTTCATATCATTTTTGCAATTCTGCTGATTTTAGAGGACTTGAATGTGGGTGCTAACACCTGTCTCATTATGCCTCTGCTTCATGATAATCCAACAACTCTGGAGCCTCCCTATTCTCCCCCCATGCCAGCTCATGTGAAATGAAAAATATACACATTATATACAATATATATGTGTGCAGATACATGTCCCAAAGTTCTCTCATAAAGATGCCAAGATTTCTCATGGGAAGGGAACTGAACCAACATGACTTCAGAGCCAGCAGTCTGAAGTCTCTAGATTAATTTATGGGCTGGAGTCAAGGCCCTGGAATCACTAGTGACTTTTATATTAAGGATAAGGTAGGGGGAAAACCTCCAAATATGAATGGGAGTGTGCAGAAAACACGTGGGCTACAGGCCCATAAGCTGAAGGGTGAGCCAAGGAGTGCCTGGATGGAAGCATGAGGCAGTGGCCAGAGCCTTAAACTTTGGGATTTTAGATCTGAGAGACCACAAAGCCAATAAATCCAAGAGGGAAAGGAGCAAAGAGCTCCAAAAAGTCTGAGCTGAACAGAGAGGATTTGGGGGACGTGGGGGTCTCTCTGGGGTTTGTGCAAAATGAGGGGTTGAGCAAGGGATGATACACCAGCTGCTGACTTCAGGGAAGCACACAAATAGATCCAGATCTGCCTGGCATTAGCACCAACCTTTACAAATGAGCAATCCAAGCACGCTGCTGAAAGCCCAGCAGCCTATGGAATTTCATTCCCTGTCTCTGCCAACAGCCTGTCTTGCCTCTGGCTATAAATGTGTAAGACTCCAGGGACCAGGTAACACATGGAAAATAAACTGTTACAGCAGTAACAGAGAGAGCAGGCAGAGCCATTTTCACCACTCGAGTGTTAAATGGTCCCAAAGGATTTCTCCTTGCATGAATCCCTCCAGTCCTGCTGGAGCAGCTGCCTCCTGGGAGGATCAGTGCTGGGGATTTCACACGGAGCAGGGAATAAGCTGTGTTTGTTGGGAACAATATAAGAACAATGTGTGATGTCAGCCTTGACAGACGCTTTTCCACCTACATCACGGGTGTGTGACACTCCAGGTCCCACTGCAGCCATAAGGATGTTGGAAACATTCATTCCCTTGCCTTGGCAGTGGCACAGGAGAAGGAAAACGCTGTGAGGGAGGCAAGCACACTGCTGATTTAAGTGAGCTGGGACAGCAATCAGCTCTATTTTGACATCAACACCCTGCTGCTCTGTGACAACACGTTTTGCTGAGGTAATTTTCCATTGCCATGCAGATGCACGCCCATCCAGAGGCAGATCTTCGCTCCAGTCTCCTTCAGAGCTGCCTGAATCTGCAGTTATGGTGAGCCTGAAATGACATCGAGAAAACAGCAGTGTCCTTAGGGATATAATCCAGTCTAACTCCTTCAAGGTGATGCCACATGCTGTCTTCCCTCTCATGCTCTCATAACTTCACACTGATTACCTTTTCAAGACAAGAGGTGCCTGCTGAGGAGGCTGAACCCAAAATCAGCAGGCTATGAGAAAAAACACATTGCCCACACTGTCAGAACCTAAAATACTCTGGTTTGGGTTTTATGCAATGGCACCAACAGCTTAAAAATGTGCAGCATATGCACAGTTACCACACACCACAGCAGCCTGAGGAGACATATTCATAAAGTATTGGGAAAGCCTGGTCATCTTTGGTTTTCTTGTACACAACTGAAGCCACAGGAGGCTGTGACCTTCTGAAAGTTGAGAGGGTGCACATCAGCTCCAGATCTTGCTGCAAATCTGATCTATAAACTGGCTGTAAAGGACAACCTGGAATACTAAAAGAAGTAGTAGGGAACAGAGTTGGAAGCTTGACCCTGTCTCATTTGGTGTCATGGTGTTGATGAGGTAGACCCACCTCAGTGGATAAAGGGCCAGGAAAGGACTCAGAGGCTCAGAGTCCTCTCCTGGGTGCTCTGCCTTGGATGTCCCTCTACAATCCCAGATCCACACCTGAAACCTGTGAACGAGAAATGTCCTATAAGTAGGGTTTTCTTGGAACCATTATGCCTGCTCCATCATTCATTTTTTTAATCTCCATTCAGATTTGAAGAGTAAAATTGTAAGTTTTTCTCCAAAATGAAACAAGGATTCCAAAAAACACGTGTCTCAACACCACTGCAACCGCTACCCTTGGAATGCACATTGCTGCACCACTTTCACCAGGCTAAATCCCTGCTCCACTCTGTGTTTGGTATTTGATGGGTAAGGCCCAAGACTCCTCTCTCCAGAATTCCTTCATCTGCTAGTGAAGGAAGAGGAGTTCCCCCAAGAGGTAGTTTAGAACTGGGACTTCACAGAAGCTGAAGTGGCAGGTTAAGGAGATGGACTTTCCACTCTTCATGATCAACTACCACGTTACTGTCTCCCACTGGGATATTCTCATCAGAGTATCACAAGTGGATTCAAACAGTTCATCTCTATCGCTGCATTACATCTGAATTTAAAGACAGATGTATTTTTGCCAGAAAACTCTATTTTTTTTTTGGAACGTGCGTTTTCTAATTAATTTTTATTTCATCATCCCTCACTGAGCTCTAGTTTAATTGCTTTTTGGTGCTGACACTTTGCACAGACATTTTGAAAGCGGATAAATCTCTCACAGTTGTTTCTGAGACTGGAAGAAACAAGCAATAACTTCAAGTCAGTTTTAGATTTGGACAACTTTAAAAATGAATGATAACTACGGATACGAGTTTTATTGTGGAGGAGATGATTTGTGATCTCAGAGGGTACTTACTGTTTCTTCCTTGAATATATATATATAACCTTCAATGGCATTTTTATGACTCCATATTTGCTGAAAGAGAATCAACTGACACAGTTACATGTGCTACAAAGGGTCTTGTTTGAACACATTCCTTCTCTACACGATTTTAATGGCAGTATAACCACGGTATTTATCTGTTGCAACCATGAAATCTGGATTAGGAACAGCATTTTTTGGAATTCCATTGGGGACTTTTTGTGGAAATCACTTCTGCTTAATAGGATGGGCAGGAAGATAAATCTGACAGACAGAGAGACTGGAAGCAACCAAACTTTGGAGAGAAGTTACTGATGTTGAAGCTGGGGCAGGATATTGGTTGTGTCCATCCCCTCCTGACCCCACAGCCATCCTCAGTGCTCAGAAATGGGAATTCATCATGAAAAGAAGTTTTCATGCAAAAATCCTGCTCACGTTGTTGTAAATGTGCCCACGCTGATGGAACAGGAGGGAAAAATCCCCGAGCACACACAACACACTTTTATCACCTCACTGAGGTCCAAGGAGACTGGGGTCTGTGCAAGGAAACTGGGTATTCCTTGGGTGAAGGTACATCCTGTACTAACAGACGGGATCTGGGATAGCTTCCCCCAGTTCTTCATGTGAAAAAAAAAGTTCTCCTGACTCTTATTTGCTGTTGTAATTGTTTATATGAGGGCACATGGCACAAGGGAGATGCGGCCACTACCGCTCAAATTACTGGCAACTGTTTCATAGACAACACTCCAGACTCTCAGGTTAAAATTCACCTTTGGGTAATCAAAATACCCCTCTCCTCCTGTCTATATGACACACCAAAATGGAAAGAGTTGAAGTGGAAATAACCTTAAATAGGGTTTACTTCCCCCTGTTTGAAGAATGGAAGAGGAACATGGGCATTTTGCCAGTCTTTTGCACAGGCAAATGTCCCCTGTGGAACTCTGCCCAGAGAGCACATTTCTTCCACAATATTTGGGAATTCATGCCAGACGCCCAGGAGCAAGATTTAACACATGATTCCTAGAAGGTGGGATGTGGACAGCTATCTAGGACTGGTGTGATCACTGCCACAGGCTGACACTTCTCTCTAGTGCCAAGAGCAGGCACGTTGCCCAAAACATTATTAATTTTACAGCCAATCAGTTTTCAATGGAATTACTTCCCACTGAACTGTAATTTATTTGTAATAACAACAACTTCATTCCACTGAATGGCTTTTTAATACTTCTAACTATGAAAAAAAAAATAAATTTTACCACATGTCACCCCTCATTATCAGCTCAGCAGTGGATTATCCTAACTTGGACTGAGGCCTCCAGGGCCTAAGTGTGGATATGTGATAATCACCAGATGGTTTACCTGAACAATGGAGATTTACTAAAATAAAGGAAGAGAATTACATCCCCGTATGTTTTCAGTTATCTGCAGAATTAAGGGCTTTTTTTGTCACAGCATCCATCACTGACAAGCACCAGAGAGCTGGAAATTAAGCATGGAGTAATAATAATCACAGTGTAATGGCCTCCTGGCTGGGCTGAGCATCTGTTTTGCCTCCAGCTCAGCCAGTGAAAACTCTCTGCTCTTAAACGGGAATTCATCTGACTAAATATAGGCATCTCTGAGGAAGCAGGGTGTCTGAATTTGTTCTCCTGGGCTTCCCAAACTGCAGAATCTAGGAGCTGGTCATGGATCTGTGCGTCTAGGGATGTTTGCTGCATGTCTTTTGGTATATTCCCAGGTCTCCTAGAATTCCCCTTCAGTGAGGTAGCTTCTGGCCTGGCCCCAGGAAGGGTAAGCAAGGGCTCCTCTGGACTCCTGTTCCAATCCAGATGTCCCAGTGATGTGACTGTGCTCTCTGGTGTGATTCATATACTTGTGGCAAATCTTTCTCCACACCAGAGCCCATGCTGTGGTAGGATAAAGCCAAAACAGGCAGCCTACACTGGGAAATCACAGGTAAAGGAGTAACCCCAAAGCCCTGCTTATCCTTGCTGCAGATAGTTTGCTCCTTCCCAGACTAACTCATTCATCCATGCCATTTTATTCCAGTTCCTCTGTCAGAATTACTCTTGATTTACTGTAGTCCTCATGTCAGGTAGATGGTGTCCCAGGAACAATTTTCTCATGGTTTCCAGTCCCAGCAATGGGGAAAAAGCATTGTCCACTGCCCCTTGTCCCCCATTTTGGTAGTGGTGTACTCATGTATAACCACTGCAGGGTAACTGGCTGCATCTGCCATGTGCAAGGTGATGGATAAAGTGGCCAAGAACATCAGGAATACAAAAAATTAACTGGGATTTACCACCACGTGGGCAGATCACTCCCCAAGGTGCTCCTAAGGGACTGTTTACCAGGAGGCCTTCTGTGTGCCACAGGTCTGGTGGCTGTTCCACCAGGGCGACAGGAAAAGCAAAGGACAGCTTTGTGCTCCCTCTGATCCGTCATGGACAGCCCATGGCACACTGATGAAGGTCACAGCCTGGGAAGGGGGGGAAGTTTTGGCCATTAGGCTGAGTTGACAAGCTGAAACCCAAAAATTTAGGAAGGCCAAGGACATCTGAAATGCTCCTTCAAGAAGGAAGAGGAAGATTGAACTGACAGGAGCCTCTGGGTCTCTGGTACAAGGTGTCACACAGAGACTCTGGAGAGAGGGAAGCAACAGCACCAGCACAACCCCCCATAGCTTGGCCGGATTTAAGGAGAGGAGGCAATAAAACCTTGTGCACCTACTCCCCCCTCACTTTAACAATTGCCTGACATTGCTTTGTAGCTCAGATCAACCAAATTAGCTCCTGGTCTTGGAGAAATTGCTTTTGGGTCAAATCAGCATGTTGGCAAATGGGATCCAAGAGAGGAAAAACTGTTGAGCAGCGGAAGGGCACTGCTCTGAGATGGAAAGAGGGGATCTCTGAGGGCAGATTTAACCTGTCCTTGTAGACAAAACCTTACAGAGTTTTTACTAGGGAAGATCATGTACACTCAGGTGATCTCAAGCACTGCAAATCTACCCCAATAAGCCCAGTTCTTCTTCTTTTTCTGACAGGAAAATGTCTCCCTTACATGTTTATTACAGACACTCCTTTCTGAGATGTGTACAATTAAAACCACAGTCATCAACACAAACATCTGCTTTGGTATTGCCCTGAGCAGCAAAGCATTAGGTGTAATTAAACATTAATGCCTTTCTTCTATATCCCTCTATATAAAAATTAATTTACTTAACAGGAAGATTAGAAGCTTCAATAAACAACAGGCTGTTATTAGTCCTGATTCCTGTCTTTCCCTTATCTTCTCTTTACACAGAGGATGAAAATGGCTGAAAATTACCCTTCTGAGGCTTGTCTGGTTCTTTCCAGGCCAAGAGATTGCCTTTCATTTTAGTTCCAGGCATGGAGCCAGAGTGTGATCATTTTTAAAGGTTGTTTAGCTGAGATAAGTTGTGCTTCTGAGTGGTAACATTTTCAAAAGAGTTATGTCTTATAGGACCTTAAATCAAATTTTTACTTGTGACTTATGAACGTGGGTGTGGAACATCAATTTGCAACAATGTCCCAGGTCCCCAGAATCAAATTCTGTCAGTAGGAGTCAAGTCCCTTTGAAGATCTGGGTCCTGCATGTATTGATATTCCAGGGGTTTGATCCACCAGCAAGATCCTGCAAGTTGTCTGCTCTGTGGTAGTTGTTTATGTTCTTGGGCACAGGACTGGGATGTAAACAGAAGGCAGTTTATCCCTTAGGAAAAGAGAAATTCAAATTATATTTTATTTACCATCACTATCTTCTGAAAGGTAAAGGCAAGAACACAGACAGTCATGGAGCAGTTGATGAAGAAGTTTATTTACATAGGAGCCTGAAGGCTCCTAAGTGACAGTGTCATAATGAAAAATAAGATGCTTGCTCTTCCTCAAAATTATTTAACCAAGGTTTAAATCACACTGATTTAATGTGAATGGTCTTAAAATGCTTAACAAGTAGTAGATGTTAACTCTGGGCCAGATTAATTCCTGTGTTATGGCAATTTAGTCTGGGAAAACTTTCTCAGCAAACTTTGCTGCGTTTTGTTTCAATACTGTTTCTCTTTTGCCTGTTTGAGGAAATTAAATCACATCTTTAAAAAACTGTAGGTGAGAAATGTATAGAGTGACTCACTTGAGGAGACAAATTAGTTAATTCAAATATTTTTGGTCAGTTTGAGAGTCCAGAGTCAGGAAGGATTAGGTAATTCATCTTTGTGGTCCAGGTCTTCCATGATGGGACTGACCTAAATATTATTGCTGCTCTGTGCAGTCTCAGTCACCCTTTTCCTTTGTTTACATGGCAAAACTTTGATTATAAAGTCCCAAGTTGTTCCTGCTGACGTGAATAAATAAGTCCCATCATGCATAATAATCAGGACAGGGGGTGGAAATCCTCAACAAGTTATTGATAATTACACAAAGATGCTGCATCAGCAATGCAGCAACATCAGACTATCAGGAGGATGAACTGACATCAGATGACTTATACCAAGGTAATTTTTCATACTCCTCTGTGGGGATACTGGGCTAATTGAGAATGTAATTAGGCCAGATGTGAAAAACTGTAGTAGTTTTTAGTGCTTCACATTCTTGTTTTAATCCTAAAATCATAAAATGGTTTGGGTTGGAAGGGATCTTGAAGATCGCCCAGTTCCAAGCCCCTGCCACGGGCAGAGACACTTTCCACCAGCCCAGGTTGCTCCAAGCCCTGTCCAACCTGGCCTTGGACACTTCCAGGGATGGGATCTCTGCGGAACCTGTGCCAATGTCTCACTAATTAACTCCTGAAATATGGGGTAGAATGAGTTCCAACTTATTAACCAGGGGGATGTTGGATAGAACACTTGTTTAGGAAGGGATGAGCTTGTTTGAAACAGCACCAGAAAGCTCAGCAGCAGCAGCCCTTCATCTTAGTGCTGAGGAGGCAAAGCCCTCTGCAGAACTGAGCCCAAAGGCCCAGCACCACTGAGCTGTTTTAGGCTGTTCTGACCTAGTAGCACAGTTCAGCTGCTTGCACAGCCACTTTAGTGTCATCAGAAATAAGCTGGGCTACCTCAACAGTTGCTAAATGTGGGTTCAAATCTCCTACAGGTCCTCTTTCGTGCCTGGTAGCTCAATGCAATGTTTCAGAGGTCTCAAATATTAGGTATCTTTTCAGGTCTTCATGTAGAACCCTGGGGTCCACTGACAAAAATGGTGGAGGGCTCTTAATTTTATTTCTGAGAAGAATTAACATGAAAGTTAAAAATGTGGGAATTTCTGAAGTGTTACTGGTGTAAGGTTTGAGGCAGTAGCAGAGTCAGACCATGAGAATGGTGTCTATGGCCTTTCTCTGCAGAACAGCAGGAAAAATCCAGATCACTTTTTATATCTTTCTTGTATGTTTTGCATTTATTCTCATAAACTGAGCCACAGCCTTCAAAAAGTTTCTCTCTTGTCCTGCCAGCACTTGCAAAACAGAGACCAATTCCACATCAGAATTGCAATTTTGGCCCTACTGGGTGACAAATAAAGACATGTCCCTCTGTACACCTTCTCTCACATATCTATGAGACATAATGGCTGAGAGATTAGAACTTTTTTAATCATGTTTTTGATCTTGCCTCAAATCACAGGCACTTTGGAAAAAGCGAGTGAAACACTTTTCAAGGCAGGGACTGGGAAAAAAACCCCAATAACTCCCCTTCCTCTTCAAAACCACAAAGAAACCACCCAGGCAAAGCTGAAAATGTTGTTTGTTTGTTTGTTAGTTTTTACCTAAAAAGGAAAAGCCAGAGTGTCTCAGAGGTCCAGTAAAGACTTTTATATGGAGTAGATGAGAGTCAGAGAGCAGTGATGCAATGGAAGCTGGAAGGATCAGCAGCTGGTAGCACCAACACCTCTGGTGACTGGCAAGGCAAATGTAAATCTGATTGCCCTGACCCCTGACTTTCTGAGACATGACAAGGCAGTGTGTAATTCAGGAGCCTCTCTGCATTAGAAGACTCAGGGACTTGCTTTTTTCTGGGTTATCACAATTAAACTGACTGCTCCCAAGGCAGTACCCCCAGGCATCCTGGCTTTGGGATTTATTGCTCGAGACAACGCTCACCAGATTGGGAAAGAAAGGTTTTTCCAAATCTCTGTGTGACTCCTCATTTTATGGAGCTGAAGTAAAGCTGCTCCAGCTTCAGTTGCTTCGTGTTTTAGATATCACTGGGTTTTACGACTGCAGAATGTTTTCCCATTTATTAGGTGCTCTGCCTGGAATGCAGTGATGGATTATTTATTGAGCACAACAACAGCCCCCTCTGCAACTGCTGATGTGGTGTTTGTCCAGTGATGAGGGACTGGGAGTGAATGAGGTCCAGCTGTGTCCCTGGAACCAAAGCAGCCCCAGCCCTTGGAGTGGTTGTTCTCTTTCCTGGGATATGAGAATTTCTATCAGAGCTGACCTTTGCGCTTTTACTTCTCAGATAGGAAAGAGTTGCCCATTTCAATTGCTCAGATTTTGGAAAGCAGCTTACAGGGTAATGGCTGAACACTCACAAAATCATAGAAACATTAGGTTGGAAAAGACCTCCAAGACCATCAAGTCCAACCTTTGAACCAAAACCACAGTGTCCATTAAAGCAGATCACAAAGTGCCACGTCCACCCATTTATTCAACACTTCCAGGGATTGTGACTCCACCACTTCTTTGGGGAGCTTGTTCCAATGCTTAACCACTCTCTCAGTGAAGAAAGTCTACAGTATTAAGCCGTCTAAAGGTAAATCAGAAGACTCAGCTCCTGTTTCCATGCACTTCTTCAATCGTCTGTGTCACGACCTTTTCAAACTGACTAACATTTTGGCATTATTTCAAAATCCAATTAACTCAGCCAAGTCCTGGGGTACATTTATCCACATGGCCAAGGGATCTCTCTTCCCCAGCTGTTCCCAGAGCTGCCACTGACTGGCACCAGGATCTCCAGCTGAGGGATGAAACTTGGCTGGGAGCAAGGTAGGACGATTCCCCCCGTGGCTCCCTCCTGCTGCCGAACGTAAGCTGCAATTCCAGGGGGACCAAAGTTTCCTTTCAACAAAAGGGCATTGTTCTAAACCAGTCTCAGTGCAACCATCAACTTCCAAATATTAGATGATGCTGAAGTCCTTTTTCAAGCAACCCATCCCCAGCTATAACAACATAAGCACAGCCTTTGCTGCTGAGTTGTGTTTTTCCCCTTTAATTGGCCTGTCTAGGGGTTGAATGATCTCTCATTTCATATTTACTGTGCTCAAATTTTGCTGGGGGTGGCAGGCAAGTATTTTAAAATACATTTTGTCTTGCTTCTGGAATAGCTGGGAAGATTTTTGAAGGTCCTCAAGCACACTGGGGAGCCAGCTCACCTTGCACAATGACAAAAAAGAGCAATTATCTCCAATAGAAGCTGCAGGCACAAAGGAAAAATAAACACAAACTACAGAAAACATGCCAGAGACCCCACAGAGCTCATGGAAAACTTCTTTTTAAAGGAGCAGATTGGTTATGGAGTGTCATCTCCCTCCAGTGCTGAAGAGAAAGAGAGAGGGCAGCGTGAGGTTTGTAATTCCTTTGGGGGAAAAACTCGTGGGATAATTGGGATAATATAGCATGGCACACCATGGGTTTCTGCTCTGTGAGTGCCGCAAGAGAAATGGTGAAGAAGTCACCCCATGCCTGATCCCAGCACAGCCTCTCCCTGCACACAGGCCATGTGGAGGAATGGGAAAGAGGCACTGCCTTCTTGTGGGATGGAAACCTGCCCAAGCAGGGAAATGGCTGAGTCAGGAACAACCTGGGCTTTTCAGAGCTGCAAATTCACCTGCTGGAAAATGAGTCCTTGCCTAAGAGGAAGGACTTTTGTTATGGTATAGCTCAACACAGCTCCTAGGATGGAGGTTGTTGGTTTTTCCATACTTTTTTTTCCCAGCAGCATCAGAAAACAGTAAAACTCTCCCAGGACAGAAATGCCCCAGAGTGCCCACAGAGCAGAAGCCTGACAGGCTCCTTTCTTGGCACAGTTGTGTTTCAGCTGGCAGCTCCTTGGGATCATGCTCCATTCCAGGGTGAATTGGCTTCCAGTGGCCCTTCAAACATCAGACAAAAGCAAAGGCCACAGCTGAATGGGATATTAATACTCCTTTAGGAGGAAATCAGAACAGTTTTTTCCCTTGGAAATTAGATGTGTCTACAAAGCATAGCCAGGTGGAAGTCATTCTCTTCTCTCAGGTAACAAGTGACAGGATGAGAGGAAATGGCCTCCAGTTGTGCCATGAGAGGTTTAGATTGGATAATTGGAAAATTTTCCTCACTGAAAGGGTGGTCAGATATCAGAACAGGCTGCCCAGGGAAATGGTAGAATTGTCATCCCTGGAAGTATTCAAAAAACATGTAGATGTGGCACATGGGGACACGGTTTAGCAGTGGACTTGGCAGTGCTGGGTTAATGGTTGGACTTGATAATCTTAGAAGTCTTTTCCAATCCTAGTGATTCTACTATTTTAAGATTTTGAGGGCAGACATCCAGCACAGCTGAGTGCTGGTATATGGGACCTCAGAAACACACCGTCACACAAATAAATTGCAATGAGGCCAACACAGTCTACAGAACATTTGCTGGGAGGTTCCTGACCTCTCTACCCAGGTGTTGCCTACTTGGATGACATCTCAGGAGAGCAAAGTTAAAACTGATGACATGGACAGATCTGGACTCCCTTACCCTGCAAGCATGACCTGTCTTTCATCCACCAACACCTAATATAGAATTAAACCTACTGAAATGCAACATTTTCTTGCTGTCTCCTCTTTTTCTGAGAAACTAGCAAGGCTGGCTGCATTTTTATGGCCATTTGCCACCCAGGTGAGATCAGGGCAACATCCCTCAGTCTCTGGAGTTCAAGAAGCGCTTGGACAAAGTGTGATTCTGGGGTTGTTCTGTGCAGGGCCAGGAGTTGCACTCAGTGATCCTTGTTGGTCCCTTCCAATTCAGGATATTCTATGATTATCTACCTCTCTCACCACACGCAGGTTAAACAGAATGGATTCTGTTAAGTGTACACGGAAAATTCATTCACAGTCCCGTAGACTGACACTGACAGAGGTGTTGCTGTACCTGCAGTCTCAAGGTGTGCTCTGAGAGCAGCAGCTGAAGATCCAGGCTGACTTGGTGCCACGAGGCAGCAGAAGGAAGTTGCTTGCCTTTAAGCAGTGAGAAATCAGGTTTCCTGAGCTAAGTTTCACAGCCAGCAAAGCGCAGTGCAGATGGCAGGTCTGCATCTCTCTCGGCAGATCTATAAATTATGGCCTTCTGGCTCATTAAAATTGCCTTTAATTCTGCTGCCCTCTTAATCCATGCCAAGGGAAAGAGAAGTTAGGGATGCAAAACACTTACCCTCTCTGCAATTGCTGAGCATTAAATATTTTATCTGCAGGAGGGGAAAGAAAGGTAGGAAGAAACCTGCAGAATTCCCCTGTTTTTGGAGGTTAGTGCTCAGGCTTCTTGTGTTCTTTGTCATATTTCTGGATACTTAGTCTGAACACATTCTCTTCAGGAGCTGAGATACAGAAAACAGAAAGGAATGAGTTTGTTTTTAGGTATTTTTTATTTGACAGACACAAAATGTCTTACACCCTACCTCTGGGCAGGGTTCCCAGATAACATCAACCAGCCCAACTGGGTGCCACAAAAGAAAATTAAACCTGATAATTCACTCTGTGTTGGCAAAAAATATAAGTGTGTACCTCACTGCATAATTATTCTGATTTAGTATCTGTAGGTTCATGGTAGAGGAGCAGTAAAATGATCCATTCTCAAAAAGGTAGATTTCTTTTATAAAATAAAGAAAACCTTTTACTGAAGAAATTTAGTTATGGGCTAATCCTTTCCAGCAGTTTGAGGACAAAGTGGAAAGAGATTCCCATTGGTAAGAAGTCACAGGAGTTCACCAGCATTAAAGGAGATCCACGGGCAGGACAGAGGATGTGGGTCTCCTATAAATAGTGTGGGACGTAGGACTGAACTTGCTATTTCCTGCAGTGGAAAGAACTATTCTTTCTCAATACACCACTGAGAACAGTTCAGCCCACTAATTTAATGAGAGGGGAAATTGGAGGCAATATTAGGTCTAACATGAAATCCTGGCCCCACTGAGAGTCAGTGGGACTTTTTCCACTCATTGCACAAAGATTTTGCTCCGTGTCTTTGTGCAGGGACGCCGGGAAAGTGAAAAGCGGGAGAGAAAATTAGCGAAGTCTTGTCAGGCTTTATGGGAATTTAGGTTGGTAATTGAGCCTGAGTGAGCAGGATCTGGGGACAGTTCTTAAAGCAGGGAGAAATTTCTTTACTGAAAGGGTTGTCAAGCATTGGAACAGACTGCCCAGAGCAGGGGTGGTCTCACCACCCATGGAAGTGTTCAAAACATGTGGATGTGGCACCTGTGGACATGGTTTAGTGGTGAACATGGTGGTGCTGGGTTAATGGTTGGACCCAATGATCTTGGAGGTCTTTTCCAACTCTAATGATTCTACAATTCTATATGGTCCCTAAGCCTTCTGCCTGCTCCTCACCATCCCTCCCAAGAGAGAGGAATGTCAGAAACTGGAATAGCCTTTGTTAATATTTAGGTCCAGAGAAAATGCTTCTAAACCCTCATTATGGCTCTACTGATCAAAGTCTTACTGTGTGGTAATTTCAGTGATGCTCAGAGGGGCACAGAAGGTCCCACTCTGCCAACTCTGTCTCTAAGGAGACAAGAAACAAGACTGTCTTTGCAAACTCTGTTCTTGTCACAGAGGAGAAACAAAGATTTTATTTTTACTTCCCTGCAGGGAAGCTCTGATCTAAATAAATTATAGGTGTACACTAAAAGAAAGAACACTCCATCCTCTTCTGCACCTACAGAAAATTCTCTTAAATAACAAATCTGCATAGAAATAGGAGATGCTGTCATGCCTGATAGATGATCATGGAACAGGCCAATTGCATTACCAGGAAGACAGTAAACATTCTTGCTCTCATTTTTAAAATAAATTACGGCCTGTTAATTCATGTTTTGCTGCCATAATAATGCCAAAAATGAAATTACTGGTCCTGCATCAAACACATCAAAGCTAAACGCGCTTGTTTTCCGTTGCAGCTGTTGGATGCTCCCAGCTCTTCAAAGACCATTTCATGGGACTTCTTGAGAGTCTCCTCTCAGTGAGTCACCAAAAGTAATCTCCCTTCCCTTGAGATGACTGCTAGAAAGCAGAATTTCGGGGAAGCTGCCGAGCTGAGGGAAGTTTTCACAGCTTCCTTATAGACCTACTGCTGTTATTCCCTCTGAGGCACCACAGAGACCATGAGAAGATGTGGCCACCAAAGCTGCTCTGTGGCCTCTGTGAGCTCAGCAGAAGTCATGGAAAATCAAGTAACTGAGCAGCCATAAATTTTAAAGATGCCTTAACGTTAACAGGTCAAATTCCCTGAGTTTTTCTGTGTGCAGCCCAACAGCTCAAGGCTGAAGAGGAACCTGGTGTGTGAAAACCCTCGCAGTGGGAAAACCCTGCAGAAGCTGTTCATGTACCTGCTGTATCTGGTGACCAAAGAGTGCTTTGGGGCTGTAACGACCAAAAATCCATTTCACGACTATTTTAAGGCCATTGAATAACAATTCTCCAGGCTCAAAAGCCTACAGAGAGATGAACATCGATGCTGATCATCGGGCAATGCTACAGGAGAGAGCCAAGGTCGGAGTGCGGGTGTCCGGGGGAGGCCAGAAGAAGTTGGTGCAACCACAGGTAACAGGTCAATTTTTTAACTTTTGTTCTCTTCAGTGTGGCAGCTCAAAAGTACGAGCCAGGCTTCATGGATGTAAAACACAACATAGTAAAAATATATTTAAGAAAGGAACTAACCCTTTCTGTGGAAGATGCACGGGGCTGAATAACTGGAGCTGGCAGCTTTACGGTCACCCTGGTCTTTGTTAGAGGGGGAGCATGTAAATAAAAGGTGATTTCAGTGACTGAGTCACCTCAGGAAAACTGGGAGGGGTTTGAAGACATTTTAACAATATTGCAACCATTGCCAAGTCACGGTGTGAGCAGGACTCATTATCTACAATACTGGATCACAAATCGAATCACAAATCAAAGATTGCAAAGGCCCACACAAGAACAGTCCAATGCAACCAAAAAATAATCAACCCTTGAACAAAAAAGCAATCTGGAACGTATTTCTATGATACAGTAAGGCCTTGGAGGCTAAGCAGTGGGAATAGATATAATAAATCAATAAAAAATGAGACCTCCAGCCATTCTCTTCTGGCCCACTTCAAAGTTGCATTACTAGCAGAGGGAGTGTGGGTGAGAGAGAAGAAGTGATTATGTAAACCCTTCCTAAATTTTCTGAGCCACTCCATGAAAGGGACAAAGTGGAACCACTTATGAAATTAAACCAGAAGCCATTTGATGACAGTGCTGTGTCGTCGTATGGTACCTCCTAATTACTGTGGTCCCAGTGGTACATTAATTATGATGGTAACCAGCTGGCATTTCCCTCCTTTCAGACACCTTCCATTGCATATTGCTGCAGCCTTTCCCACTCAACAGGAAATATGATTACAGGATGCCTCGTTCTTTGCCCATAAAACGTTTGATTTCTTCCCAAATACACTGTAAGAGCAGGTGAGGAACTATGCACAGCACCAGACCACAGCAGGGGTGAGGAGAAAACACATTGCAAGGTCATTGCGAGAATTGGAGGAGCAATTTCAGGTGAATAGAGCAGTTATTTGGGATTTTTAGCTGTCCCTATGGGTTAATACTTGAAAACCAGTAGATTACATGTATTAGCATTTTTGCATCCAATGGCATGATTTACTGATCTCCTTAATTAAGTTGAAATCAATAAGATGACTTAGGAAATCAAGACCACGTTGTATCTCAGATTCAATGGTGTGGCTCAGATTTGCCCTGTGCAGGAGGTGAGGCAGTTTGGAGCTGCAGACACTGGCAGTGGACAATTTCTGGATCTTTCTACACAGGTCAATTCAGGATCATGAAAAAATAAGGTTAATGGGAAGATATCCCAAGGTCAAGGGCTGTGCGAAGAAAAAGGTCTTCTGTTTCTGAGTCAACATATTCCAACATTAAAAAAAAAAAAATTAATTCCCTAGGGAAGCACTGTCCCCTCACTGGGGACACGGACCTGTCCAGGTGTCCCACTTCATGCAGAGCACGCAGGGGTGGTGGCAGCTCATTTCCTTCCCAGGGAATGCTCCTGGTTGCATTTTATTGCTGTCCCTGCACCTGAAGCATTTGCAAATGCATGAGTGGCTCAGGAAACTGCCTGCCCTGGGGCAGGTGAACCCATTTCACCCAGACATCAGGAAGCAATAAGGGTGGGTATCTCTGTGCACAGGCACACATTTCTTTCAGCAGAAAGGCATCACCCCCTCTAGAGAGAGATGCCTTCATTAGCTGGCTTTGCTCAGCTTCACACTCAAACTGCTAATAGCCAGAGAAAGCCAGAACAGGGAGCCTCCAGCTAAAGGATCAGGTCTCAGCTGGTATTTGACACTCAAAGCATGTAAGTAATAATCATGCTGTGCTAATTTCCAGCAGCCAAAAATTTGACCTTATCAAGGTATTTTTTAAGACTTTTTGCTCTTTTTTGTCTGGACAGGACTCTGCCTGATGGCCTTGAACTGCAATTAGGTTGTTCTTGGTTACAAGTGGTGGGAATTTGGACTGGACATGATTAAATCTTGGTTACTGACTGTGCAAAGCCTCTGTAGAACTTCAAGTCAGAGAAAGACAACTTGGAAAAATCCCTCCAGGAACCTATAAATGTTCAGGGCAACACCTCTCAAGCAACTTCCAGACTAGTTCACAGTTCACTTTCTCCAGTGGAACCCACAGCACTGTAACTCTCTCTAGGACTGGGAAGAGAGAGATCGCAAAAGGAAGGACTTGATGGTCTTGGAGGTCTTTTCCAACATTAATGATTCTATGACTCTAGATATTTAAGCCTAAAGGAATAGCAGTAATTTAATTAGTAATTTAAGCACGAAACAGAGCCCCTCTTCCTCCAGGGTAGCTCTTACTGGCTCACCTCACAGTATCACTCCCAAACCCAGGCACTGAGGAATATAGGGCAGTGAGCTGAGCACTTTAAAATCTGCCAGGTATTAGAGGCCTGTTTCCCACGGAAGTGCCATGGCTGGAGAAATACAATTTACTCCCAAGGAGTGATGGGTCTTGGCTGCACAGTGATATAACTGCAACAAGAGGCACAGAAGTGCTGCACCAGGCATGGCCATGCCACCGAGCTTGTCCTACTGTGAGAGGTGATGGGATACAGATCCAAAAACTCCTCCCCTGGGAGGGATTTTGGCCCAGTTCCTGCATTTTTAAAACATAGGGTGGCCCTGGGAATGGTCAGAAGGAGAGGTGTGGGAGCCTGGAGGCAAACCAGGGGCTGACTCTCCAGTGGCAGCGCCCGGTGACACAGACAGTGCCTGGGTAGAGTTTGCAAACCCTTCATGGGACAGCAATAGATTTCACTGGGAGCCAGTCACCCAGCCTGCCTGCACACCTCACACTGCTCAGGTCCCAGGAATGTAAGTCCCAGGGATAGGACAAGAGGGAATAGCTTTAAACTGAAAGAGGGTAGGTTTAGATAAGATATTAGGAAGAAATTAGGGTGGTGAGGCACTGACACAGGTTGCCCAGAGAAGATGTGGATGCTCCATCCCTGGAAGTGTCCAAGGATGGGGTTCTGAGCAACCTGGTCTAGTGGAAGATGTCCCTGTCTGTGGCAGGGGGGTTGGAAGTGGATGCTCTTTAAGGTCCCTTCTAACCCAAACCATCCTGTGATTCTATGATTCCATGTAAATCAGTTTGGAAATCGAGCCTAGAGTTTTGTGAGTGAAAAGGGAATTCACTGTTATCCCATATCCAACCCCTGATAAGTTGAGCTGGGCTGTAGGGCCAGCCTGGGAAAAAGGCAGCAAGTAATAAAAGCGATCTCTTTTCCTTTGATGAATTTTGATGAATCACTTTAACATCAACTCTTGCTTAAGCAGCCGTGGTTTAGAGGGTGTGAATGTTACCTTTGAGGAACGAGGTGATAACTCAGCCTGTTTAAATGGAAAGACTCAGCCCAGTAATGAGTCTGACTGCACAAATATCTGTGCTAATCACATCTTCTGCAGTGCCTGACTATGCCTCGTGCTTTCTGAATTAGTTATGTGTTCGAGATTAACAACAGGATCCTTTACTCAATTACAGCAACACTCCTGATGAGTTTGTTTTCATATTTGTTAATTTTCCCATGACAGCGTGTTTTGGAGAGTGCACATCCATCATTAATGAACTGAAACTGCCTTGTATTTGATTAGTTATCTTTTACCCAGATGTTGATATCACCTAGAATCAGACTCCATTCCTGAATGGAATCCCCCCCTTTGTTTTGCCACTGACTTGTTTGCATTATATGATCCTGGCATTTTACATCAATTAATTAATTAACTAACTAACACCCCCCCCCCCCATACCTCCTGTCTGATTTTCACTCTCCAGACAAGAATTGCCATTGGAAAGATTTCTCTTAGAGTCTTGATCATGCTGTATGTACAAGTTAGGCTGATTTCAAGCCAAAGGGATGATAAAGTACATTGGATTGCAGAAGACACAAGTTTCACTCCTTCCTCTGCCACTGACCCCCTGGAAAACCCTGATCAAGTCACTTAGAGGACATTTCTTTACCCTAAGTTTAGACTCTGGCTCAAATGAGCTTCCCAGGCAATGGAAACCAAGGAATGGTTCAGCTGATGCTAAAATGAGAGGGGGAAGAATTAATCATCCTCTGGAAGAGTCTCTCTGCCTCTAATTAACTATCACAACAAATAAAAGAAATCAGGCAAACTAGCTGGGTGAGCTAGAATAGGTGGAAGAGCTGCCACCTCACTTGTTCTGAACTTCCAGAGAATTACAGACGAGTCACACAATTATGAGTGAAAACCATGTTTGTCAATTTTTAACCATCATATATCCCCATTCTGGGGTTTGGTTTGATCCAACTGACAATTTAAGAGAACAAAACAAAAAACAAACCTGAAAAAAAACCTCAAAACCCTCAGTGTAAAGCTGCTCCCAAGCATCTTTGTTCCCAGCCAGATCTAGTTACAGGCTCTGAAAATAAATCTCACCCTTACAGGATGCATGAAAGAAAATTTGGCTGCACAAGCCCTGCATGAACAAATGAAGAGAAAAGACGAGATGGGAGGGAAAGGACCTTTAAAAAAATGTTTTAACAAGCAAATGTGGCAAGAACTGAAATGCACAGCCCTATTCAACTCCCAGTTCAGCCGCCTAAACATCTCAGTACCCATTGTTATCTCAGGCACTGTGGGTGGATCCTGCCCAGCCTCTGGAGCCTTTGCTGCTTCTCCTAAATCCTGTCTCTCTCTGGAGCCACCCACAGATCCCCATGGAGGGTTGTGGCATCAGATGCCTCTGTTCAGGCAATTGAATTGTGCCCTGGAGTCCTCTGGAGCTCATGGAAATCTGCTCTTTGGGTTAAAGAGGGATTATTTAAGGACTATCTGAGCATTCTGGGATGCTCAGATTTCGACAAACTTTCAGCAAGTTGCAAGTGTCTGTGGGAACATGGGAAGTATTTTAAGCAGCAGAAGGAATTCACGGTGCCAAAGGCAGGGGAAGCATCTGGGCCCCGAAGCAGATTGTGATTTTTCACTCAGAGCTGAATTGAGGTTGAGAGTTGTGCAAATCTCACAACATTTTAGTCCAAAACGATGGAAATAGGTATTGCAACACTATCTCTAATTGACACTCTGATAACTTGTTAAATCTTTCCCTGAGCTCAAGTGCATGTTAAGTGCAGCCCAGCTGGAATAGACCAAATTAGGTCAGAGCCCCTAATTCTGTGCATCTCTGTAGCACATTGAAGACACTGATTAGACTAAGCAGAGATAAGCTCATCAGCTCTAACAGAACTTGGCCAGACTTCAACATTTATCATATTCTCCACAGAGTGACTAATAAAAATCAGATTCCGTCATGGCATTCAAATAAATTCATGGTCACCAGGTAAACTGAGATTTTGCATGTGGGGCTTGTTGCAACATTCTCATTTTCATGCAAGTTATTATTAAAAAACTATGGATGAGATCGATGAAAATTAGAAATTTCATCCTAAGGGAAACATTTTAAAATGTCTTCTCAGGCTGCACTGGTGCCAGGTATTTCACTCTGACAAAACAGAATGTTATTGTTTGGAGTTTGCTGTTACTGAGCAGGAAATGCCAGTGTGAGAGTCAGAGAAAAGCTGTTAATTTATTTTTGAAGTGCTTCATTGAAGAGATACACTTCTGCTGGATACCAAATTCCACCAAATCAACATACTTAGCTTAACTAATATTGTCTCAGGTTTAAAACACACATATTATGGGTAACAAGCCACCTTCAGCAGAGTGGGCACACTCATTGTCACCTCTTGGCATCAGCCCATTGTACTGTATGTTTGTAAACAGTCAGAGTGCATCTAAATTGGGGATTTAAACTGCAGCAGGAATTCACTTTGGTGTCACTTTGCCTTGTGCCCACATTTGGAGCCGGGCAGCGAACATTTCACCTGACTCAGGTGAAATTCAGTCCTTTTCTCTAAGTGGACCTGAGGCCAAAGCTGCACGTCATGGCACTGGGAAGGGCAGCCCATCTGCAGTGTGGGTTCATGGTACCTCCTTTAGGAGAAAACATGAGGACTTGCTCTTAAAAACCTTATTAGACAGAGGGTTGAACATCTCTGGAAAGGCCATGCAGCAAGATAACAAGATACAGGGATCACTTGTTAGCTGGACAATCCAGGTTTCCATGGAGAAACAATCAATGCCATGCAAAAATACACAAAATGGCTCTAAAGTTTGTCCTTATAAAGGACAAAACCTGCATTTCAGGAGCTGTCTGCCCATCACTACCTCCCTTTTTTCCAGCTGGCTGAAGCTTTTTGGATTAGTGGACAGAGCAAGGTGTGGAGCTTGCCTTGACCTCTTCTCTTTTGGACACGGGTTTGAGACAGCTCTGAAGCACCAGTGACCACTGCCAGAACAGGGATGGCCACTGCAAGACCTCTGTAACAGAGACAACGTGATCCCAAAAGAATTTAGAATTTAGCAGTTTGTGTCAGTATCCGTATTCAGAATATTTGTAATTCCAACAAAACCAGATTTTTGATTCTACGGAATCTTAGAATGGTTGAAAGGGACCTTAAAAATCATCTGGTTCCAATCCCCCTGCCACAGTGTGGTCTTCCATTAGACCAGGTTGCTCAGGGCCCCATCCAGCCTGGCCTATTCCAAAATTAATATTAACAACAGCAATTCAGGTTTGATGGACCTCTAATTTCCAGTTCTATTCAAGCTCCATCATTATGTGTTTGTTGAGTCATTTCTTCATTGCAAGCACTTTGAGGTGGTACTGACCCACCCCTTTTGTGACATATTTGCAGTTTCTCTGTTACCAGAATCAACACAAGGCAGTTTGTTCAAGCACTTTCATCTCATGTTGGGTTCCACATCTATAAAATGTGATTGTAATAAATGCACGTGCAACACATAGAACTTCAGAGGGGTCACAAAGTCAGGAAGGATACATATGGCATCTTTTCATGCCTCTAAAATGCACAGATTTCAGGCATAATGAGTGCTGGATTAAATCAGTATTTGCTAATCTGTTGGTCAGGTCGGTGGAATAATAAAGGGAAAAAGAACAAATGGGATCAAGTCACCATTTGTCACTTTGTGTGTTAATTCCAGAAGGCCACAGTGCCTCCAGCATCAGTTTGGATGCACTAATCCCTCAAGACAATGCTTTTAAGTGCAAATCCTTTGTTTCTCTGGCATCCAACACACAATTACACTGTACTTACCCAGATGGGAAATCCACTTGTCATAAGCTCCCTGAAAACAACTTGTCTTTTTTTCTCCCAGGTGTCTCTTGCAGGAAAACAGCATTTTGTACTTACATGAACCGCAAAAAAATGTCCCCATCAGGTCAAAAGTGAGTAAATGGCTGAATTTCTTTGGGAATGTTCTTTGTTTGGCAGGACAGCTCAGCATCACATATCTCTTGTGAAAATGAAGAGTGCTACAAAAAGGGGTGTTGGGTGTGAATTCACAATTGCTCCAGCTCAAGTAGTGTTTTCTTACTCCTTCCTGAAATATTCTCTGTACCAAAGCTCTGTTACACTGAGATACCTCAACATCTGTCAGATCTAAAAGTCCTGGGACTGATAGAAATACCAGCTCATGGTGTACGAGTCTCTCTCTCCCCATTAGCACTTTATCCATGGTGTTAAAACTTCCAGTCTTTCTCTTTCCTTTCAAACAAAGCTGATTTCTTCCATGTCCTGTACACATTACATGAGTTTTACTTTATCAAAGCTTGAGTGTAAGAGTGACTTGCATTTTGCCTCATCCTCCTTGGAAGGTGGACTGTCAGCTGCAATGACAGACTGAAGCCGCCATTACCATATACAAGGACACTATAAGCTACTAAATGCCACAGGAAAACACAAAGTGAGGAAAAGTCACAGGGCAAGCCCTTGGAATGGATGTATTTATGACAGCAAAATGCATCTCTATCTTTTGGGAAGCTGCTGATCAAGGAGAGACCCACAGGTTTCAGGACTTCGCTTCCAAAACCTCACCTCTCCCAGTTTTGCCTCAGTTTCAAGGATTCCATCATACATTCCAATAACACCACTACTGCTGCTGAAATGGTAAGAAACCAACTAAACAATGCAAATGGAAGAGTATATGAGAGAGAAACAGCTTTTAGAGCATGAACAAAACACTGCACAGCCCCTTCAGAGCCGCAGTCCAGGGACAAAGCCAGCATCGTACCAGATAACCATCAAAGAGCACTGTAAGGGATGTTATAGGGCATTGCTTAGCTCCTTCCTACTGCCAGTGCTTTCACAGAGTTTTGGCACACAGTGGGTGAGAAAGAGCAGAGCGTCAATTTTTGTGTGCAGTGAGAGTGCCGGGAAATCAGGAGTGGCAGTGATGAGACGTGAAAAAATCAATCCCTGAACCAAGTGCAGTTCAGCTCATTGTCACTGCTTAGATGCTCAAGTTTTCACTTGGATAAGCACAGAACTGCCTCGCTCACATCTCACTTTCCCCCTCTAAGTGGAAGGTGATGCTCTGCAAATGGCCACTTGTATGAGAGCTGGATCAGAAGCACCAAGCGAGTTCAGATTGAATTTCCCATGTGTTGACTGTGCAACTCCTAAAAGGCAGCCCTGATCCTCAAGTGGTCCTTACTCAGTCCCTTGAAATCCCTTAAGGAGATTTACTTTAGGATGAAAGGATATTAGGCATGTAGATTAGAGACAGGTGCTTGATCCACTTCCTGTTTATTGCTGCTTCACTCCTAAAGATTTTTGGTGCCAGTCAGGTTGCACCAACTCGAAGCTGGGCTCTGGTTGTATTGACTGTAGTGGAGTTGCTCTCACTGCAGCTTGCAGACCTGGTCAGCTCACCCTAAATTAGATCTTTAAATCTGAGCAGCTGAACTGCCAAACCATGGCAGGGGGGCTGGGACTAGATGATCTTTAAGGTCCCTCCCAACCCAACCCATTCTATGATTCTGTGATTCTCTGACATCCTTTGCAGCATTATTATGGATTCTGGAGCTTGGCCTGTCATATTGTAATGGGGAAAAGTTCTGCTGCAGCCTTCAGGCTGGTGAGATCCCAGCACAGCACTCCTGGAAGGGCCAGGAACAGAACAAAGCCAGCAGAGGCTGCCTGCTTTGCTGGTGTGAAGTCAAGAACTCTGTTTTTGTAGCTGCCTGCTAATCTCTAACACTGCCGAGAGACACAAGAGCACTGTGTAAGAGGACAAGGCTGCTGTGTTTGTCTGTGAGAGCTGAACTTCCACCTTGGAGGGAGAACAGCCAGGACCAGGCAAAGAGCTGTTTAAAAACACAGCACAAAACCAATTAACGAGAAGAGTCCCAACTGATCAGTCCTTGAAGTATCTCAGCACTGTGAGTGCTCCGACAGCTTCAAGCACTTGGAATTGCAGCATCCAGTGATTCAGCAAGGAGCAGTCATGGATGAGATGCCTGAATGTGGCTAATACTGCCCCATCACTGATCCTGTGTGACATCTTAATGCCTTTGCTTTAGCAAACAAAGACACTCAAGGAACGATGGGGCCATGATCCAGCCCAGGTTTCACTGGAGATGCCCTGAGTTTCTTGTTGGGCTTTTTGACTGAGTGGAATTTGAGGTCTTATTACCCCTGTGGATTTGCTGATGCTTAGTCTGCGGCTGCTGTACCACCAGAAATGTTGGACCTACCTACACCAGGTGAGAATTAAGCCCAATCCTTCCTGAAAATGTCAGACTTCCCACATTACACAGGCAGTGACAACAAATCTATGTGTTGGCCTTCCTGCAAACACTCAAGCTGACAACAACCCAGTGGGTTTAACACACCAGACCAGGAGATAATTCCCAAATCTAACACAGGTTTTTCTGTGAGATCCTGTGAGACTTCACTTCATCTCGGTGTGTCCTCTATCTCAACAGAGGAAATGCCAGATCTTTTGCCTTGAACCATCTGGAAATTGTTGTCAACTCTCTGTATTGCCCAGAATAGGAATATAGTTTGCTTGAACTTTTAAAGACACGTTACTGCAGTGGATTAATAAGTAATAATATGAAATATTCAAACTTCACTAAAAACCTTTGGATCCCAAAGTTAAAAGCAGGAAGTCTGGAACATGTAAGTTATAGTTATACTCACCCGGTTTTGGTGTTGCCATTTTCTTTGATTTTTAGCACAAAAAGTTTACTAGAATTTCCTTTAGAGATAGGTTCCCTTTTGGAGACTGTTAGTAAGAATCAGTGAACTTTCTGTTGAGTTGTGCTCCAGTTTCTTGCAAACCTGTTGAACAGTGCAGGTTTGCTTCAGATTGGATGCAGATTTCTCAGGAAAGGTCATGAACCTTGGTAATACCTTATAACCATTCCAGCTTTAGAAAGATTTCTGGGGAAAATTAAGTGCCTAAAGGCTAAACTGCATCCTGTTTCAGAGCTCCCATTTTAAGGTTATATTTATAGGGTATAAATTAGCTTTGTCTGTTAGTAGTTCTCTGACCTTTAAGCCTTCAATGTAAAATCCTGTAGTTTCTGGCTTAAAGTAAATTAAAAAAAAGACAAACCAGGTAGTTAAAAGGATAAAATGATATAGCAGCAAAGGCACACAGATGTTGTTATGTTCCTGCAAAGAATGTCCTTTGCAACTTCCAACCTGTCTATTCTACTCATTCTCCAAAATGTGCATCATATTTAACATTAAAATGAGAGCTTGCAGTGATGGGCATCTTTGCCCATCTGTTTCTGCTCTGAAGTGCTCAGTATTTTAGGAAAGCAATAAAAAAACCCAGAGTGGTAAGAGCCAAGTTTTTGCCAAAGGGACTCGTTGTTTTGGATCTGTTCTGGGAGAACTGGCCCCTTCCCAACAAGGTGCACATAAAAGTCCACCCTGTGCTGGGTTATAACAATATCCAGCCTTGCCTGAGAGCCTATAGAGGCAATAAAGCTGCTGGATCACACTGCAAAGCGCCTGGGGCCAAAGCTGTGCCTAATGTGCCCCTCCTAAATGCTCCTTTTGAAGTCCTTGCATCTGATGCCTCTCTAAAACCGCCTTTGGGCTTGATTCACTGAAATCACTCAGAGCTTTTTCCATTTCCTCCATCCTCTTTTTAAGCTGTAAACACATGCCCCAGCATCTCCTTGGGGGATGGAGGGAACGATTGGCCTTTTCTGAACTTTTACTCTCCTCTTACCTCCACACCTGATGGTGCCTGTGACAGACACTTCACACGCTGTGAGGCTTCTCAACATTCCCAGCCATGGTCCTTCTCTCTGGCTCCTCCCAAACCTCCTAGCTCTGCTGTTTCCCTACCCTCCCCATTCCCCTTCTCTCCACCCAAGGCTGTGGTATCACCTCACTGGTTTCTTCCCAACCCCGGAAAACTTGTCCTCTAAGCATCAAGAAGAGGAGAGCTGATGGAGAAGATGAAGGTGATGACACAATGGAATCAACTGACTCCCTGGATGGGGGGAAACAGGCATCATCAAGGATGTCCTGCTTACTGTCCTCCTGCAATTCTCTCCAAACTCATGTTTAAGACCTTGACCCTCACCCCTTCCTCATGAGGGGAAGCAGAGGGGCAGGCACTGATCTCTTCTTTCCCTAACCAGTGACAGGACCTGAGGAAATGGCATGAAGCCATGTGGGAAGTTTAGGTTGGATATTAAGAAAAGGTTCCTCACCTTTGGTGGTTGGGCACCAAATAGGGGAAGAGGTCACAGCACCAAGCCTGCCAGAGTTCAAAAACTGTTTGGACAACACTCTCAGGTACATGGTGAGATTCTGGGGGTTGTCCTGTGCAGGGCCAGGAGTTGGACTCAATGATCCTTGTTGGTCCCTTCCAACTTTGATCCCATCAGATTCCATGACCTGGAGCAGGTTACACTTGACACAGGGTGTCATTCCCAGTGGTCTTCCAGAGGAGCAGATGTGCCCTTGAGTGGATGTCTCCAAATACATGATTTACCTGCAAGAATTTAGGACTCAACCTCAGTACAAAAAGTCTCACTCAAAGGACACCAGAGTGACTGAAAAGTCTCTGACCTGAGCCCCAGCTGGGGGAGGTTTGCCAAAAGCCCGAGTGCTGCAGCACTAAAGATTGTTTATGCTTATTTCTGACACTCCCATCCTGCTGCTGCTGTTAACACTATTTTCTCCCTTCCTTTCCTCACTCCTTCCTCTCTTCTTTCGGCACAAAAACGGGTCTGCCAGACAATGCATTCACAAGTTAACACAGTGCAACAGACTGTGACTGCATTAAGAGCAACTAACAGGCAGGTTTTATATCCGAGCTCGAGGGAATGAGTAATGAAATAGAAGGATGGAGCTTGGCACTGCTGTGAAGCTGAGCAGCTTTAGCTATAAAAAGAATCCTTTTACACAGATATATGAAATGAAATACTGTCTGAAAACCTCTCTGCCTGGAGAGAAGCATTAAGCAGCACATAAACACCAAACTGATGAGAGAGCACCTGGATTGGACATGTGCAGTAGAAAGGTGTCCACAGGCCAGGGCTGTGGTGTTCCTCCTAAAAGCAGCCTTCCAAAGGGTGCATGCAGGCACAGTGGAGCCAAGGGGGGTTACAGGTCTAGCTTGCTCCATGTGGGCAGGTGCCTGACACATGGCTTTCCTCCTCTGTAGGTTTGGAAGCTGGTTTAGGATGTCACAGAATGAATTGTGACCATGTAACTGTTGCTTCCCCCCTCTATGCAATTTTAATGAACTGTGGAAACTCTTTGTACAAGCTACTGCTCCAGCAGTGGTGACATTGCCCAAAACACTCCTGTTGCTTTGTGATCCTGGGCCAGGACTTCGAGCAGGGCTTGAAGTGCAAAGGCTCTGTAAGTGTGAACAGAAGGAAGGGTTTGTCACCCATCACTTCTGAGCATCTGTCATTTCACTGCTACCCTGGGTCAAAGCCCAGCAACTCCTGGGAACAGCATTTCTCACAGAGAGTATCTGGAGTTCGTTTTGAGACATCAAGAGTTTAGTCCCTCATCTCCTCAGTTGCAATGACTACTTCTGGGGTAAAAAACAGGGGTTTGCTGCCTGAGTTTTCCTTTGCCATCCAGCATTGGTTCTTGCTGTTTTGCTGTTAGTTTAAATAGCTTCTTAACTATTTTGCCCTTTCTTGTGGAACATGTACTTCTGGGGTGCAATCAAGTCACCTCTCAATCATCTTTCTGACAATCTGAAGAGTCTGAGCTCATTAAATCACTTATTAAAACTCTTTTCCCCAGCACTCAAATAATTTTATGTATTGCTTCTCCTCCTTAATTAGTTTATCCACATCCTGACATCAAAAGATACCAGTGTAGGTCTGACCAGTGCTCTCAGTTAAGGTGTTTTTTTTACTCAATTGCTCCTCTCCCAAAACACTAAAAGGTTTATCAGACATCCCCCTCCAAAACACACAAACAATTCCCAGTCTGTGCTACCGGGGCAGACTGAATTGCTCAGATTTACACCCACGGGATCGTCTTCAGAGTAGGTGTTTTCCAAACGCTCCCATCCATTCTCTGAGAATTACCTGCATTCTCAGAGGCAGCAGATTGCATTTGCCTGCAATAAAAAGACCATTTGCACAGACCTCCCTGACAAGCAGTCAAAATTGCCCTCTCTAAATGTCTTGTCTTCATTATTATTTATAGCTGCTTCATCATTTTGACACCCACAAATTTTATCGGCCGTGATTGCATATTTACTTTTGGATCATTAATGACACTGTTGATAGTGCTGGGCTCAGTGCCAATCTTGTAAAATGCCACTAAAGCATCTCAAAAAGTCATTTCATTAGCTACAGGAATGCTGTCACCCTTGTTCTTAATAATTTGAAACTGTTTCTACAGACAAGAATATCTATTCATATGATCTATTGCTCATTATTGTCCAAAATGTTTGTCAATATTAATTAAAAGCATTTGAAAGATGCTTTAGTGTATTTATGCACAAAGCTTTCCAAGTTCCCTTGATCAAATATCCAACAGACCTGTGTTCACTAAAGGCACACTGACACACAGGATAATTGCATTGTGTCTTCACTAATCAAATCCCATATCAGCTTTTCCACAATTCTGCCCCGGGCTGGAAATCCAATAAAACTGGCATGTAGTTAACTGGATTATTTGATACTTAAACATCTAAAATTAGTTACTTGCTGAGTTCTCAAAAATGCTATGACACAACCCACTGAATCCAGAAAAGACAAAATGCCCAAACATTTCCAATTGTTTGGGCTTAATCCACTTTCAAAGATGCGACACAGGGGCTGTGGCAGATGGAGCTGCAGTGGAGCTGCTGGGATTAAATAAAAGATGTTCTCAGCTGCTCAGCCACTTAACCACCTCAACACAACCCCAATTTTGTTTATCTATCCATATAATTGTATAGCCTGCTCATCACCACAGTAACCAGAACACTATACAGAATATGGCAAGTAACTGCATTTGGAAGGAATCTTTCATCTATAAATGTCTCTGCTTAGCTCTGCAGTAATCCCAAGGCTACTCACTTCACACCAACGTTGCAAGCTCAAGTGAGCACAAATGTGTGAACTCATAGTCACGAAATAGATTTCAAGAAATATCTGAAGCTCACCCCTTGAATTTATGGATGAGTTATTCCGCTCCTTTCACTGTGAACAGTTTTGTCTCACAGCTTTGTGGAACTCAGGGCTTACACACTCCCTCTCATGAGAGTAGAAACACTTATTGGGAAATTAAAAGTGTGACCTCCTTTCTCAGTTGTTTTCTGAATTTTTATTTTTTTTTTTTTAACAGAAAAAGTTTCAGATCTCTAGATACAGTCCAGATCTAGAGATGGTAAAAAAAAAAGAGTTATACCATGAAAGCTGAATTCTGCTGTCCTTAAATCCAGGGTTTGGGTTGGAAGGGACCTCAAAGAGCATCCTGTTCTAACCCCTGCCATGGGCAGGGACACCTTCCACTAGCCCAGGTTGCTCCAAGCCCCATCCAACCTGGCCTTGAGCACTTCCAGGAATGGGGCAGCCACAGCTTCTCTAATCTGTGCCAGGGCCTCACCACCCTCACAGTAAAGAACTCATTTCTAATTTCTAATCTAAATATCTCCTCTTTTACTTTATAACCATTATCTCTTGTCTGCTTGTGTAAAAAGTCAGGCTCTTTCTTTTTAAAGGCACTGGACAGGGCTCTAAGATCTCCTGGGACCCTCCTGTTCTCCAGGCTGAACAACACCAGCACTCCCAGGCTGTCTCCATAGCAGAGGTGCTCCAGCCCTTGGATCATCTTGGCCTCCTCTGGACCTGCTCTACGTAGATTTTCATAGCCCCAAGTGTTCATGGCTCAAAACCCAAGGGCTTCATATGTTCAGAAGACATTCCCTGCAAAACCCAGATGAAAATGAAGAGCAGCCAAAGCCAGCTACAAGGCTTAGGAAAAAGCAGGGAAAGAAAAAATGTGTGTAACATATTGTTTCTAAACTTCCTGATTTAAGTTGAAGCCAGTGAAATTTTTAATGTGGCCTCTGGCTAGTTAAAAAGGAAAGTCCAACAATCAATAGAAACTTCAAAATAACTCTGAAGAGAACAGACACATCACTGGAGTCACAGCAAGGATTAGAATCAAGGAAAAGTTCAGAGATTCCATGCATTTTGTGTTTTACATTCCTCTCCATCAAACATTACAAAATTTCCTTGCTCCTACATAAACAGGCAAACCTGAAAGTCCTCCCCTCATCTCTCCTTGGTCTAGACACAGCTGGCCCACCCACACCCACCACAAGGAGAAGACAAATCCTCAGCTAAGCCAAGCCTATTCTGTACCCGGAGTTCTCATGGCAGGAAGTATTTGGAACTCAAATTCTGAATATCTGTAAAATATGGATAAAGAAAACAAACAACCTCCAAGGGTTAGGCAAGCTCTGAGCCATGCCTTGCACACACCATGCTCTTCCTCTAAAGCTCCATTGTGCACAGCCTTTAATCCTGATTTTAGTACCACTTGAGACAGAAGTTACATAAATAAATGCCAGCTTATGGGACTATATAATTATACAGAGGAGGGAGCAGACACAAAAGCCTTTAGTAAAAGGAACAGACACTTGAAATAATTTGTATCAGCTTGAGTGCAGTGAAATGTTAAACTGGAAGAAATGGCCTTCAAAAGCTGTAAACTGGCCCTTTTTATCAGGCCCTGTGGATAAGGACACACTGTCCCTTGGTCTGGATTTTGACTTCTGGGCAAACTGCTGGTTCTCCAACCCAGCCCAGGCCAGTGATCTGCTGTCAAAGGTGATCTTGGAAAATCAGCAAGTCCTGGAAACAGCAAGTCTTGGAAAAGAGCAGATCTTTCTGCAGTTCAGAAATGCAGATTTGGTTTGGTCTGGTTCAAGTTAAAGGTTTGGTTCAGAGAATCAAGGAATGGTTGGGGTTGGAAGGGACCTTAAAGATCATCTTGTTCCAACTCCCCCAATGATGTGAATCCAACATTGGTTTGCATGTTCTGAACCACTGCAACCATGAACTAGAGCTCTGAGCACTGTAACTGTGGCCAAAATGAGACATCCAGCACCATCTGCCATCATTAGGTCAGGATAGATACCCCAGGTCCTTCTTTCTGAGCTTGGGAAGAGTTCCACAATAGCTTTATTGTGATCCCATTTCTTCCAGTACATGTTTTTCCTCAACATCTCTAATTAGTTGCTGTTACAATAGTCCTACAATAAAAAGAGCATTACAAAGGGGAATAACGGGGAAATAAGAGAAGTATAGGGAATAAAAAATTAAAAAGAAGGTTATTAAAGGATGCAGGCATACTGCAAGAATGATTCCAGATGAAATATGCACAGAAAACAGAGGGATAAGATGAGGGCAGGAGGTCAGAGTGCCTTAGGAGAGGAGACCAGCTGAAGCCATGCCACAAAGACTGACTGCTGGCATGTGTCAGCATTAACAACCACCTTCTAGAACAAAAAAATAGGGCATCTTTTGGGTTTTGGCCTGTTCATTCCCACCAGAAGGGCACTTTTCATGTCAGTGTTTCTGTCCATAATAGCAAAACCCTCCTGCTTAACTAGCTCCACACGGAGCCACCTGCCCCTGGCGAGGCCCAGCTGGTTCAGAGTTCATTTCCCTGTGGGCACACTTCCATGCCAGCAATGACATCCTCCTCCAACACCATTTCCACCCCCACCCTGAGTCCTGCCAGTGGCCATTCCCAGTTCCATCACCACCAGCCACGGGTAAAGTCCTCCCATCAGCTGAGGGCCCATCTCACTCCCTTTGGACAGATGGTGGGATCAGGGTAGCTGTCAGTTCCTAAACACCACTTGATGGTGGTGTGAGAAGGCTGGCACAGGGGGCACTGGTGGCTGTCCTTTGAAGCTGATGGCTTCTGTCCACTCCCACAAACCTCCTCCTGCAGACAGACACCCATCCCAGTTCCAAAACACCGCCCAGGCAGGTCAGATGGTGTCCCTGACAGTGCCATTGCATCACGCATAGCTGGGATAGCTGAGCTCCTCTTCCCCCCTGTAGCAACAGCGGGGGCTGTTTTGTGTTTATTTCCTGGCTCAAATCTTTCCATTTGTTACGTTTGGCTCCACTCCCTGCACAGCTGAGGAGCCAAAAAGCCAAGGGCAGAGGGCTGATATTTCACCTCTGATAGATGGGAACTGAAGTTACTCTTGGCAGCTGAGTTGAAGCTGCTGTAAAGAAAAAATTGGGGCTTGGGTCACCACGGGGCCGTGCTCTGTGGTTGTGATAACAGGGCTAATTAGGGTTAATTAGGATTACCTGAGCTTGGCTTTAAGTCAACACAAGGATTATTTTGCTGGAGCGCATTTAGAAATGTAGTGGTGGGTTTAGGTTATGGTCTGAGCAACTACAGGTTCCACAAACAAACAAATAAAAATACTCAAACAACAATTAAACAAACCCTCATTTGATCTCTTCAATATCATCTCAGTTTTGCACTGTCAGTAAGTCCAGAACTGCACAAAATACACAGTCTAATGCGAGAAGAGAGTCCGATGAAGTCCGAGATTTTATATCTTTTGGAGTTTTTTTAATTACAAGAGCTCTAGTCCTTAAAATTTTCCAGTCTTTTTTCACCTTTAGTATAAATTTTAGAAGCACAGCAAGTGTTTAAAGTACACATATAATATTTATAAAGAGCAAAGTGAAGCTTTGTAGAAATCCACACGGTATGGGAAATGGATTAAATGTCATTTAGGTTTTGTATTCTATTGTCTTTTTATCAGAAGAACTCAAAGACAAGTCTTAAGCAAAGAGTATCATCTTTTTTTTTACACGGATAAGAAACTGCAGCACTATTGGTTTGTGCAGGATCTCCCAATTTGCTATTGGAAGAGCCAAGACCGGAATGGATGAGTGTAGGGTTGAGTCTGTTCTTTATCCATCAACCACTGTGGCCTCTCAGACACCTACTGGCTACAAACCCCTGTATCCCAGGCTCTGTCAAACCTGATTTGGCTCTTAGCTGATGGAAGCATCTCCCCAAAACCCAATGGAGCTCTCTCTAGATTTGTCAGCTGAATATCAGGTCCTCTATATTTCATGTTAATGTATCCCTGCAGTGTCTATTCTAAGTATTTCTTAATCTTTCATTATTTCTACATCAAGGACTGCAGAATTTTCTAGCTTTATATAATTTAGACACCTGAGAATGCCATAACATTCCATTTTAATTCCTCTCTCTAATGGGTAAGTACTCAAACCCATTCCTAATCAGTTAGCCTTACTTTCAGGGCCAATCTCTGAATAAATAAGCTGTGACAGAAACGAGCTCTGCAATCAAAGTGCCATAGATGCCTCTGGGCAGATCTGGACTTAATGACAGACAAACCCAGCTCCAGCCAAATCCATAGGAGACTGTTCTCCTGTTAGCAGTCGGCAGGAACGAAATACCATTGGAATCTGGGAGTGTTTGAGGCTGGATTTTTTCGCTCTTGAAGAACAAAGAAGCGACATGGAAGCCAAGGTCTGCCTTCTTTGCAGGCATCTTTGATGATCTTTCTCTCACAAGTTCGAGATCTAAAACAGATGCATGGTGGTGGCAGACCCTGAAATGAGTGTTAGGAACTTGTGGAGGTATGGGGGGAAAATAAATACATCTTTAGTTCTCTAGATACCTTGTTGGTATGGGCCTTGTTGGAAATGGGCCAATGACCCCAGCAGGTGTTAGAAATCCTTGTGTGACCCCAAAAGCCTGACCATACAGGCAGCCCTTTGAGGAACCTGCTTCCCCAGAAGTCCAGCCTGTCAATAGCTCAGGGGTTTTATTTTCTGTGTTATCTTCTGCAATGGTATTGCAGTATATTGGCCCAGTGGGCTGATCCAGCATCTCCTCCTGAGGGGACAGACAGAAAAAACACTGGTAAACACTATTTTCTATGTTGGGAAGAGCATTCAGCTTTTCTCAGCAAGGCCCCCATAACCACTGTATGTGGTAAATAATGCAATATTGAATGCATTACTTCCATTTCAAAATTCAATGAATTCAATGAATTTTAAAATAGTTGACCTTCTCATCACTTTGATTTATGATTCATGGCTTTAAACTGAAAGAGAGTAGATTTAGATTGGATATTAGTGAGAAATTCTTCCCTCTGAGGATGGTGAGGCCCTGGCACAGGTTGCCCAGAGAAGCTGTGGCTGCCCCATCCTTGGAAGAGTCCAAGGCCACACTGGATGCAGCTTGGAGCAACCTGGGCTAGTGGAAGGTGTCCCTGCCCACGGCAGGAGAGCTGAAACTAAATTCTCTTTACGGTCCCTTCTGACAAAAACCATTCTGGGATTCTGTGATTTCAGGAAGAAAACCACAAAACTAATTTCACCCTCCTTTTCCAGCTCTAGATGAGGACAACTAACTTCTCTGTTCGAGCAATGGAGCCAGTGAGCTTGCAGCCACCTGTAGATAAAGTCCCTGAGTTAAAAAACAACCCTCCTAGACAGTGGGAACACACAAAAATCCACACTGGCGAAAAAAAAAAAAATGTACTATGACCTGCTGGCCTTTAGTATCTCTGACTTCTCTTCAGGTTGATTTGATCACTCCACAGGCCCTGTGTTCAGTCAAGTCACTGGAGGAAGCCTGTGCTGGTGAACTCATTCCTGCAGGAACTCAGCAGCTATTCTTCCCAGCTGGAAAAATCTGAATTGTTTCCAAACTTTTTCCCTCCTGAAATATTAGAACTGATATAAAGAGCTTACTTTGCCTGGCAAGTTTGGCTTTCTCAAATCGAGCTATTTCCCCTCTGCAGGTCTTCCCTCCCTCTCACAAACACCTCCCTGTTTTGGAGCAGGACAAGGAAGCTTAACCCAGAAATCAGAGGCACCCCAGGCAAAGTGGGCTGTAGGAACAACTGTGAGGTGCAGTTAAAAATCAGTGAGTTGTTCTGGTGTGCAGAGTATAAATGAACACTGTGACACAGCCAAATAAGTGGTAGGAATAGTAGAAATAACAATAACAATAACAATAAAATAACTCAATAAATTGCTCTTTCTTCTCCCTCAGATGTTTTACAAATGGCCCTGCCTGTAACTGGAAGCAATTTCTCTCTATCTGAGGGAACATTATATCCCAGTTTCCTGCATATATCAGATTTTTTACAGGACAGCAGCAGGGTTTTACTTTGGGCTGCACACCCAGAAGGATGACAAAGTGATTAAGGAAAAACTGGACCCAGTGCATCACCAATTATTCCTTTTAAGATGTAGATGGAGATTAATCTCACCTCACTCCAACCACCTTTGATCTTGCATCTTAGACTGTTGGCATGACTTGACAGGTGTGCTGACAGCAAATGATCAGGTAAAATATTGGCTGTTTTGGGAAGGCTGTGGAAAATTACTCTTTCTTTCCATGTGGCACTTGTGAGGGCATATCTGGGATGTTGTGTGAATCTTCCTGCACAAGTAAGATGTTGACAAATTTGAGTGACGCCAGTGGAGGGCCAAGAAGGTGGTTTTGGGGTCTGCCAAATCAAAAAACATGATGCATGACAAAAGCCTGAAGGAGCTTGTTCAGCCTGGAGAAGGCCAAGGGGGACCTGACTGACTTCCCTGAAGTATTAAGAATGGGAAAATAGAGATGAGGAGCGAGAAGGACACAAAACAGCAGCTACAAGGAAGAGAAATTCCCACCTGAAAAATGAAAACTGATTTTGCCGTGACAATGGTGAAGTGTGGGAACAGGGCTCTGAGAGGCTCATGGGATCACAGACTGACTGGGGTTGGCAGGGACTTCTCCATATCTTCCAGTCCAACCCCTGTGCTTAAGCAGGGTCAGTGAGAGTAGGTTGTACAGGACCATGTCCAGACAGGTTTTGAATAATTCCAAGGATAGAGACTCCACAACCTCTTGTTGCAGCCTGTTTCAATGTTCAACCACAGATCCACGGTTGGAGATTTTCAGAACTGCACTAAAACCTTGAGCAGCCTGGTCTAGGACAGAAACCAGAACTTCTCTGGGCAAGATTTGGGAACAGAGGCTGTGCAGGTCACTTCCAACCGAAATAGTTTCATGATTTTGCCAGTGATAACCACAGATATGCCAAGGCTACAGCATTCTGGGGAAGCCTAAGCTTTATGAACACAAAAGTACATTAATAAGACATACTCCAGCTAAAAGATGTGCCATCTTTATTGCTCTGAAAACCACAAAACACAGAGTTAGGGGATTCCTCTACACTCATTCCTGGCTGCATTAGATGAAGAATTAGCTTGCTTTCCCAAATTTCACTCCAGCAACTTCCCTGTCACCCTCCAGATTCTCAACTTTCCTTCCTACTTTTTGGATCAGTTTAAGTTCATGAACTCCAATTTCACATATGCCTTCAGCTGTAAGTGCATAGTATTACTTTTTAAAAACAGAAATGGATGAGAAACATGTGCAAAGTAAAAGCCTAATGCACAGTAGACAGCTGAGGTCCTATATCTGACATAAGTGTCATACTGTGAGGAGCCACCTGGAGGTTTACATGGCCTTAAAGTTGTGCACAGAATTAGGGTAAGGTTGAATGAACATCTGAGTATGGACTCACCACGACCCAAAAGCACTGACTGCTGTGAAAGACTGGGGCAAGTCTCAACCATGAGGAAGCTTAACTTCAAGTCAAAAGCTCCTAATTTTGTAACTGCAGCTGGCTGTTCTTGGAAGAGGGGGCCAGGTGACTCACATCTGTCCAGACCTTTGCTTCAGCACCACTGCATTTTCCTGGCAACACTGATAAAACCAGTCTGGCTTGGCTTTTGAATTTTTAACTTTTTCCCTGCTAGGATGGCTTGGGTTGAAGGGCACTTTGAAGATCATCTCATTCTTACCCCCTGCCATGGGCAGGGACACCTTCCACTAGTCCAGGTTGCTCCAAGCCCTGTCCAACCTGGCCTTGGACACTTCCAGGGATGGGGCAGCCACAGCTTCTCTGGACAACCTGTGCCAGGGCCTCTCCACCCTCACAGTGGAGAATTTCTTTCTAATATCTCTGGTAAATCTCTCCTTTTTAGTTTGAAGCCATTCCCCCTTGTCACATCACTCCAGGCCCTTGTCCAACGTCCTTTTCCAGCTCTCTTGAAGCCCCTCTAGACACTGGAAAGGGCTTTAAGGTCTCCCTGGAGTCTTTTCTTCTCCAGGCTGAAAAAACCCCAGCCACCTCAGCCTGCCCTTGTAGAAGAGGTGGATTTAATTTTTCCTCTTTCTGAGTAATTTTTAGGTAAGGACAAGAAATTATACTGGCCCTTCATGTTGTTAGAGCCATGAATACATTTATTCCCAGAGAATAAGCAATTTTTAAAATATGTATTCAGGTGCCTACTTGGGAGAGCACAGAAATGAAATTCAGAGCAGCCCAGTATCAACAAGTATTCTTACTATTAAGGCAAAATTATATATATCTATTGAAGACAAAGTCACTGCAGTGATTTTTATCCCTTTTTCTAGGTATTTAGCAGGTATTTAACCTTCCTTGCTGAGATGATGTTACCTGGAATTTGCATTACTTCTTCTGTGTCTGTCCAGCACAGTTCATGGTAAAAGGGCTGATTTATCAGCACCAAGAGCACGGAGGTAACATTGGTCCTTCAAAAAGGACCAACAACTGCTGTTAGAAATTTCAATGCAATAAATAGCACATTTCCCCTGAAAGCAAAAGATTCTCCATTTCCATACTCATTCAACAGAAACCTGAAGGGTTTTCATCCTTGCTGGTAAGTTTTACACCCAGTACTGGTGCCCCAAGTCACGTGGCTCAATAAAACCTCTTTTAAGGTAAAAAATTTGGTCACAACAGGCACAATTAACAAAAAGATTAAAAAAAAAGGAACCACTGCTGCCAGTGCCTCTGGCTGAAGGTCCCCTCCAAAGTGCTTTGCAAAATTAAACATTTCCATGGAAGGATGGAAATACCAATTAATTCTATTAATTATGTCAGCGTCAGGGGTCTTGATGAGCTGGGGCTTTATTGCTCCAGCTACTCCAGGATCCTTTGGAGAACAGCTTGGTGCCAAAAGCTTGCAAACTGAGTGGAAAAGAGTCAAGGAGAGCGAGACAGGGGCAGTTATTCTTGTTTATACTGGAAGACTTGAGGGGCAAAATGACTAAAAGGCTTCTGCAAAGGGTCACACAAAAAAATCTATCTTCAAGCTGAGAACAGAGTCCAGACGTCTTTGGTCTCTTTGGAGCAGAGCTCAAGGCTGTTCGTTCCTTCATACCAATCTGGGAATGCTCTTTAGACTATTTTTGCTCAAGTCAGACAGAAAATTCCCTCTCCTGCAGCCTGGAGGCTTCATGTAAGATGTGAAAGTGTCCGACAGCAGCACCTCAGCCCCAACACACACACTGCTCCCCACCAGGATGTTGTTACACCAGCGCTACTCATGCACTGGCCACAGCCCCATCTCAGAGTCTTCTGCAGGAAGGAACAGCTTCTCACCCACTGAGTGATCCTCTGAGTTCTCAGGAGGACTGGAATAGCAGAGGAAGGGTTTATATCAGACTCAGTGCTAATCCTGCCTGTAAATGTGAACTGCAATCTCATTAGTACTGGTAATTTTGCCTCTTTTTTGTAGTCATTGTTCTCAGGGCAGCCTGAAATTTGGTCTTCCATACCTGATCAGAAATTGGCTACAAATTTATCCTTGCAAGAATTATATTTTTTCCTGCTCATTTTTTTCCTGCTTTTTTTTTTTTTTTTTTTAATACAACCTAAGAGCCATCTCCTCTCACAGTGGCAAAATTTTACTGAGATTTGAGTTATAACAGCCTGTTTCCTCAGAACTATACTGAAAATCTGATTGTTATCTCCCTTATCAGAATGGTTTAAGCAACTACACTCGGGGTCTCTACAGGAAAATATTAAATCTGCCCCCTGATGCAAATCCATTCATTTACTACATCTGTGTTTTCTGCATCTACTCAAAAGTGACTCACCAGCAGAATGAAGGTTCACGTGACATCAAGAAAACTCTGCTTGGCCAAACATTAACATCTCACTTGATCACATCCCACCATAAACATAATTAAAGTGTCTTGCTGTTTTAAACTAATACCACAGGTAGTTCACAGGGGTGATGTGAGCATGATAACACTCATATTAAATCAAGATAAAAAATATGCAGGAAAAAGTGCATTTCCCAAACAGAAATGTCGCTCTTGGGGATGAAGCAATTTACCACTGGCAGCTAAAGAGAGTCAATTCTCTCCTCAGTGTCATTAAGTCATTGCTGCTGATGCTGCCATGGCTGAATCCTGAGGTTGTCCTTTGCCTTTGCTAACACACAGGTAGAATTTGGGCTTTAGAAAAAAAGTGAATTTAATTTTTTTTAAGAATTTTTTTAAGTTATTGATACTGACAAGCTGTTAGGAGCTTGTCTCTGCCACGATATGGCAGAGAGCCTTTCCCCAAAATGTTACATTTCAGGGGGTAAGACAACGAAAGGATGAGTGAGAAAATGGAAACCTAGAGAGAGAACAGGCCAGACAGTCCCAGTGTGACATCAGATGCTTAACTGGGATCATCTTTCCTTCTAAGCAGTGCAGAGATGCTGGTTCCTGCTGAGGGCCTGGGCATCCTTCTGCTGACCACATGGGCACAATTTCTGTCTCCAGCTTAGGTGTCTTTGCCAGCTACCTGGAAACAAGGCCAAATAAGTTCCCCATGTGCATAAAAAGAAGTCCTGGCATCCTGACAAGACCCTCAATCCAGTGGATTGTAAACTGTCTGAGTTACCAAACTCTAAGGGTTGTAATCCATGGCATGAGTCCACCTGGAGACCAGACACTAGTGTTACATCCCAGGGGGTTGATCCTGGGGCCAATACAGTTTAATCTATTAATTAGTGATTGTAGATTGAGACAGAGGGCACCTTCAGCAGGTTCACAAACAACATGGAACTGGGAGGAGCCACTGATACACCAGATGATGGTTGTGCTGCCGTTCAGAGGGTCCTCCACAGGCTGGAGAAACAGGCAGAGGGGAATCTCATGAAGTTCAGCCAAGGTAAATGTAAAATCCTGCAGCTGGACAGGAACAGCTCCATGTACTGGGATGGGCTGGGGACTCAGCAGCTGGAAAGCAGCTTTGCAGGAAATGCCCTGGAGGTCCTGGAGGACACCAAACTCAAGGGGTTCCAGCAATGTGCCCTTGCAGCATCACGGGCTACATTAGGAGAGGTATCACCAGCAGGTCAAAGGAGGTGACCCTTCTCCTCTGCTCAGTGTTGTGGGAGGTTTACACTGGATATTAGGAAAAATTTCTTCACTGAAAGAGTCATCAAGCATTGGAACAGGCTACCCAGAGAAGTGGTGGAATCACCATCCCTGGAAGTGTTAAAAAACCGTGTAGATGTGGCACTGAGGGACATGGTTTAGTGATGGACCTGGGAGTGCTGAGATCACTTGGACTCAGTGATCTCAGAGGTCTTTTCAAACCTTAAGGATTTCATGATTCTATTGGTGAAACACATCTGGATTGCTGTGTCCAGCTCACCTCAGTGTCTCCTGGTGACTACCAAGCTCCAAGAGCTCTTCACTGGCCCTTGCTCTGGATAGTTTTCAGTCACTTATACTTACACCCAATTAGATTTTCACCAACACTTTTGTCTGCTGTGCTAATGAGACATGTCAAGAAACCTGAGACAAATAACATCTCTCTTATTCAAAAATGCTTTTCTTCCTCTTAAAAAAAGGCCATGCATTGTTGTGCATAAGTGATATTGACAGAAAGAACTTCCCAGCCAAAGAAAATTGGTACAGCTGTGATGAAGCTGATGTTTCAAAACATTAAAAAATGTGATTTCCATAATTTGTAAGTACCAAGGAACACATTATTTTTTGTGTTTACAACAAAAATGATGATAGTTTTGCCTCACAAAAGAAATAATAGATATGATGAAATGGTTGTGCTCCAGGTGCTTGCTTTCAGTGGAGTGCTTGAAAATGAGATGAGATCCATGAGAATGGCAACAAAAGCAGTTGTTTACTATCAAAACCTTCAATACTAACAACAGGATAGAAGGAAAAAATTAAATTTTGTGTGAGAGGCTTTCCACAATCTACAAGAGCATTCCCACTCTGAGGTGTGGGTCAACACCTTGCTATTTTCATGTTCCCAGGATGGGATTTCTCCAGGGGGAACAGCAAAAGGAGAGGTCCAGCCTCCCACAGAACTCTGCCAGGACACTGTTGGAGACACCTCCGAGGGCGCAGCTCTTGTCTCACAGCCCTCCCAGCCCTCCCTCGTGATAGGCACATCCCAAAGAGTATGACCCAGGGAGAGAATTGCTCCAGCCACAAAAACACCCAGGTCCCATCACCATGAGTGACAAGCGCAATATGAGGACCACAAGAGGGTAACCCACCTAGTTGATCTAGGGGAGCCAGTAGACAGAATCTTTTTGGATTTCAGCAAAGCTTTTGATACCGTCTCTCACAGGATCCTTCTGGGCAAAATGACCGGCACACAGCTGGAAAACTGTGTTATGTGATGGGGGAGCAACTGGTTCGGGAGTTGGGCACAAAGGGCCACAGTGAATGGGGCGACATCAGGCTGGCACCTGTCACCAGTGGGGTTCCACAGGGCCCATCTTAGGCCCTGTGCTCTTCAAAATCTTCATCAATGACTTGGTTGCAGAACTTAAGTGAATACTAAGTGAGTTTGTGGGCAACACTAAACTGGGAGGAGTTGTTGACTCTCTCGAGGGCGGAGAGGCCTTGGCAGATCCAAGGGCTGTGAAATCACCATCCATGGGAAGTTCAAGAAGGGGAAATGCTGGATTCTGCCCCTGGAATGGGGCAAACCTGGATGTATGGACAGACAGGGAATGAGAGGCTGGAAAGCAGTGCCGGGAAAGGGCCCTGGGGGTCCTGGTCGGTGGCCAGTTGGCCATGAGTCAGCAGTGCCCTGGCAGCCAGGAGGGCCAACCCTCTCCTAGGGGGATCAGGGAGGGGATTGTCCCACTCTGCTCTGCCCTGGGGCGGCCTCACCTGGGATATTGGGACAGTTTGGGGCACATAAGGAACATAAGGAAGATATGAAGCCATTATAGAGCATCCAAAGGAGGCAACAAAGATGGGGAAGGGCCTTGAGGGGAAGCCGTGTGAGGACACTGAGGGCACCTGGTGTGTTCAGCTGGAGAAGAGGAGACTGAGGGGAGACCTCATCAGGGTCTTCAACATCCTTGTGAGGGGAAAAGGAGGGGCAGGCACTGATCTTTTAACTCTTGTGACCAGTGACAGGACTCAAGGAAACAGCATGAAGGGAGGTTTAGGCTGGATATCAGGAAATGATTTTTCACCCAGAGGGTGCTTTGGGCACTGAACAGGCTCCCCAGAGAAGTGGTCACAGCCCCAAGCCTGACAGAGCTCAAGAAGAGTTTGGACAATGATCTCAAGCACATGGTGGGATTCCTGGGGTGACCTGTGCAGGGCCAGGAGCTGGACTCAATGATCCTGATGGGTGCCTTCCAACTCAGCATATTCTGTGATTCTGTGACTGTTTATTTTGAGCACAGGGCACATGGAGGCCAGATCAGATGACCAATTCTTCTCCCCCACTGCCCCTGCACAGGGATGCATTCATACTCCAGTTAGTGTGAAAAACAATCTCAGACTGCCTTTTGGGTGAAAAGACATTTTCTGAAGTCTCCCGTGGCCTTCCCAGCTTCCCAGAGACTGAACAGTGCTGGATTTTGGGAAATGGAGGCACATGTCACCCAAGTGATGCCTGACTGAGAGCAGAGCAGAGTGGAAGGGGTCAAACAATCCCTGTGTTAGGATGGAATGGCAAATGGTGAGAGAAAGAGGCCAACAGACTGTGCTTGGATTGACGGTGATCCTTGCAGGTCCTCAACAGGGCTGAGGAGCATCTTTCTGTCTCCTGCCCAAGCTCCAGGGAATGAGATGGTGCAGTGTCCATTCTGCTCTGCTCCAGCAAGCTGCAGGTTAGCAGAAGCTTCATTTAACAGCTTTTTCCTTCTGCACCTGCCTTTTCCTCTTTGTTCTCACTGAAAAGTCATCAAAAGGTAAAGGGGGGGGTAATCCACAGTACCACGTTCTCATGCAGCCCTCAGAACTGTTCCACCAGGGAAACCAAATCTTACAATTTCTAGTCCACTGTGCCATGTCACAGTTTGAGAGGGTGATCAAGAAAGGTCTCAAGGGGAGAGACTTTGTATTTAAGTCGGTGCATCTGAGGCTGGTTCATTCTTGCTTTCACTTTTTGTTGATTGACTCACTTCCACCTCCTCCAGCTCCCCTTGTGATCTCCATGCTCAGCTGCAATTCCACGGGGCAGGCAGCTCCTAGTCTGGGTAGTTTTCACAGCAAATAAAAACACACCAAGAATGAGAGCACAGTTTCTGAGGCAGAGACTCTTTTCTGTGTCAGGTGCCCCTGGAGCTTCTCACCAGGGCAGAGATTGGAAATTCTCCGTCGTCCCAGTCTCAATTATTATGAAAAAGTAGCAGAGAGAGGAAGGCAAGTTCTGATAACTGAGTCAGGAGAGCAGAGAAATTAGCTGCTCTGAGTGATTCATCATCTCAGACCACTGATGTAATCCTTTCTAAATTCAATTACAGCTAATTAAAAATAATTCTTTCCTCTGAGTTGATCACTTGAGGTTCCAAGTTACTGTTTAATCCTGCTGAGACAACAACAATAAAAATGAACACTAAGGGAAGCTACAAGGTCTACTACTGATGTAACCAGGGTTACACCACAGTACACTTAGCTGGTGGCCTTCTGGCACACAGGTTGCTTTTGACTAAATCAAGATGGAATTATGGTCCTGAGTATTCCAACCTCCCTCATTTTGCTCTCCCTGCACATGGAATTGCATTATCTCATTTGTAAAGGAATGGTGCTCTGGCTTCTGGCCACAATTTTTTTTTTTTTTGTCCAGCACCAGCAGACATATGAATATTTTATTATTAGCACACACTTAGTCTGAAGTCAAGTTCTGGTGACCAGCTCCAGCATTTGGTCAGGATAAAAATGCCCTGTCCAGTCAGTGATTTTCCTCTGGCACTTGGGATGCAACTAAAGCTGCTTGTAGTAGTAGCAATAATAATAATAATAATAATAATAATAATAATAATAATAATAATAATAATAATAATAATAATAATAATAATAATAA